>NW_026947673.1:0-409073 GCF_034190915.1 Cavia porcellus | reverse complement strand
GTGTGTTAAATTACATTCACTAGTAGGAGTGAGAAAAACATCACGGGGTGGTGCGCCTTGTATGGGTGTGTGTTACATTACATTCACTAGTAGGAGTGAGAAAAACATCACGGGGTGGTGCGCCTTGTATGGGTGTGTGTTACATTAGATTCACTAGTAGGAGTGAGAAAAACATCACGGGGTGGTGCGCCTTGTATGGGTGTGTGTTACATTAGATTCACTAGTAGGAGTGAGAAAAACATCACGGGGTGGTGCGTCTTGTATGGGTGTGTGTTACATTACATTCACTAGTAGGAGTGAGAAAAACATCACGGGGTGGTGCACCTTGTATGGGTGTGTGTTACATTACATTCACTAGTAGGAGTGAGAAAAACATCACGGGGTGGTGCGCCTTGTATGGGTGTGTGTTACATTAGATTCAGTAGTAGGAGTGAGAAAAACATCACGAGGTGGTGCGCCTTGTATGGGTGTGTGTTACATTAGATACACTAGTAGGAGTGAGAAAAACATCACGGGGTGGTGCGCCTTGTATGGGTGTGTGTTACATTAGATTCACTAGTAGGAGTGAGAAAAACATCACGGGGTGGTGCGCCTTCTATGGGTGTGTGTTACATTAGATTCACTAGTAGGAGTGAGAAAAACATCACGGGGTGGTGCGCCTAGTATGGGTGTGTGTTACATTAGATTCACTAGTAGGAGTGAGAAAAACATCACGGGGTGGTGCGCATTGTATGGGTGTGTGTTACATTAGATTCACTAGTAGGAGTGAGAAAAACATCACGGGGTGGTGCGCATTGTATGGGTGTTTGTTACATTAGATTCACTAGTAGGAGTGAGAAAAACATCACGGGGTGGTGCGCATTGTATGGGTGTGTGTTACATTACATTCACTAGTAGGAGTGAGAAAAACATCACGGCGTGGTGCGCATTGTATGGGTGTGTGTTACATTACATTCACTAGTAGGAGTGAGAAAAACATCACGGGGTGGTGCGCATTGTATGGGTGTGTGTTACATTAGATTCACTAGTAGCAGTGAGAAAAACATCACGGGGTGGTGCGCATTGTATGGGTGTGTGTTACATTACATTCATTAGTAGGAGTGAGAAAAACATCACGGGGTGGTGCGCATTGTATGGGTGTGTGTTACATTACATTTACTAGTAGGAGTGAGAAAAACCTCACGGGGTGGTGCGCATTGTATGGGTGTGTGTTACATTAGATTCACTAGTAGGAGTGAGAAAAACATCACGGGGTGGTGCGCATTGTATGGGTGTGTGTTACATTAGATTCACTAGTAGCAGTGAGAAAAACATCACGGGGTGGTGCGCATTGTATGGGTGTGTGTTACATTAGATTCACTAGTAGGAGTGAGAAAAACATCACGGGGTGGTGCGCATTGTATGGGTGTGTGTTACATTAGATTCACTAGTAGGAGTGAGAAAAACATCACGGGGTGGTGCGCATTGTATGCGTGTGTGTTACATTAGATTCACTAGTAGGAGTGAGAAAAACATCACGGGGTGGTGCGCCTTGTATGGGTGTGTGTTACATTAGATTCAATAGTAGGAGTGAGAAAAACATCACGGGGTGGTGCGCATTGTATTGGGTGTGTGTTACATTAGATTCACTAGTAGGAGTGAGAAAAACATCACGGGGTGGTGCGCATTGTATGCGTGTGTGTTACATTAGATTCACTAGTAGGAGTTAGAAAAACATCACGGGGTGGTGCGCATTGTATGGGTGTGTGTTACATTAGATTCACTAGTAGGAGTGAGAAAAACATCACGGGGTGGTGCGCATTGTATGGGTGTGTGTTACATTACATTCACTAGTACGAGTGAGAAAAACATCACGGGGTGGTGCGCATTGTATGGGTGTGTATTACATTAGATTCACTAGTAGGAGTGAGAAAAACATCACGGGGTGGTGCGCATTGTATGGGTGTGTGTTACATTAGATTGACTAGTAGGAGTGAGAAAAACATCACGGGGTGGTGAGCGTTGTATGGGTGTGTGTTACATTAGATTCACTAGTAGGAGTGAGAAAATCATCACGGGGTGGTGCGCATTGTATGGGTGTGTGTTACATTAGATTCACTAGTAGGAGTGAGAAAATCATCACGGGGTGGTGCGCATTGTATGGGTGTGTGTTACATTAGATTCACTAGTAGCAGTGAGAAAAACATCACGGGGTGGTGCGCATTGTATGGGTGTGTGTTACATTAGATTCACTAGTAGCAGTGAGAAAAACATCACGGGGTGGTGCGCATTGTATGGGTGTGTGTTACATTAGATTCACTAGTAGGAGTGAGAAAAACATCACGGGTTGGTGCGCATTGTATTGGTGTGTGTTACATTAGATTCTCTAGTAGGAGTGAGAAAAACATCACGGGGTGGTGCGCATTGTATGGGTGTGTGTTACATTAGATTCACTAGTAGCAGTGAGAAAAACATCACGGGGTGGTGAGCATTGTATGGGTGTGTGTTACATTAGATTCACTAGTAGCAGTGAGAAAAACATCACGGGGTGGTGCGCATTGTATGGGTGTGTGTTACATTAGATTCACTAGTAGGAGTGAGAAAAACATCACGGGGTGGTGCGCATTGTACGGGTGTGTGTTACATTAGATTCACTAGTAGCAGTGAGAAAAACATCACGGGGTGGTGCGCATTGTATGGGTGTGTGTTACATTAGATTCACTAGTAGCAGTGAGAAAAACATCACGGGGTGGTGCGCATTGTATGGGTGTGTGTTACATTAGATTCACTAGTAGCAGTGAGAAAAACATCACGGGGTGGTGCGCATTGTATGGGTGTGTGTCACATTAGATTCACTAGTAGCAGTGAGAAAAACATCACGGGGTGGTGCGCATTGTATGGGTGTGTGTCAAATTAGATTCACTAGTAGGAGTGAGAAAAACATCACGGGGTGGTGCGCATTGTATGGGTGTGTGTCACATTAGATTCACTAGTAGGAGTGAGAAAAACATCACGGGGTGGTGCGCCTTGTATGGGTGTGTGTCACATTAGATTCACTAGTAGGAGTGAGAAAAACATCACGGTGTGGTGCGCCTTGTATGGGTGTGTGTCACATTACATTCACTAGTAGGAGTGAGAAAAACATCACGGGGTGGTGCGCCTTGTATGGGTGTGTGTCACATTACATTCACTAGTAGGAGTGAGGAAAACATCACGGGGTGGTGCGCCTTGTATGGGTGTGTGTCACATTACATTCACTAGTAGGAGTGAGGAAAACATCACGGGGTGGTGCGCCTTGTATGGGTGTGTGTCACATTAGATTCACTAGTATGATTGAGAAAAACATCACGGGGTGGTGCGCATTGTATGGGTGTGTGTCACATTAGATTCACTAGTAGGAGTCAGAAAAACATCACGGGGTGGTGCGCATTGTATGGGTGTGTGTCACATTAGATTCACTATTTGGAGTGAGAAAAACATCACGGGGTGGTGAGAATTGTATGGGTGTGTGTTACATTACATTCACTAGTAGGAGTGAGAAAAACATCACGGGGTGGTGCGCCTTGTATGGGTGTGTGTTACATTACATTCACTAGTAGGAGTGAGAAAAACATCACGGGGTGGTGCGCCTTGTATGGGTGTGTGTTACATTAGAATCACTAGTAGGAGTGAGAAAAACATCACGGGGTGGTGCGCATTGTATGGGTGTGTGTTACATTAGATTCACTAGTAGGAGTGAGAAAAACATCACGGGGTGGTGGGCATTGTATGTTTGTGTGTTACATTAGATTCACTAGTAGGAGTGAGAAAAACATCACGGGGTGGTGGGCATTGTATGGGTGTGTGTTACATTAGATTCACTAGTAGGAGTGAGAAAAACATCACGGGGTGGTGCGCATTGTATGGGTGTGTGTTACATTAGATTCACTAGTAGGAGTGAGAAAAACATCACGGGGTGGTGCGCATTGTATGGGTGTGTGTTACATTAGATTCACTAGAAGGAGTGAGAAAAACATCACGGGGTGGTGCGCATTGTATGGGTGTGTGTTACATTAGATTCACTACTAGGAGTGAGAAAAACATCACGGGGTGGTGCGCATTGTATGGGTGTGTGTTACATTAGATTCACTAGTAGGAGTGAGAAAAACATCACGGGGTGGTGCGCATTGTATGGGTGTGTGTTACATTAGATTCACTAGTAGGAGTGAGAAAAACATCACGGGGTGGTGCGCATTGTATGGGTGTGTGTTACATTACAATCCCTAGTAGGAGTGAGAAAAACATCACGGGGTGGTGCGCATTGTATGGGTGTGTGTTACATTACATTCACTAGTAGGTGTGAGAAAAACATCACGTGGTGGTGTGCATTGTATGGGTGTGTGTTACATTACATTCACTAGTAGGAGTGAGAAAAACATCACGGGGTGGTGCGCATTGTATGGGTGTGTGTTACATTAGATTCACTAGTAAGAGTGAGAAAAACATCACGGGGTGGTGCGCATTGTATGGGTGTGTGTTACTTTACATTCACTAGTAGGAGTGAGAAAAACATCACGGGGTGGTGCGCATTGTATGGGTGTGTGTTACATTACATTCACTAGTAGGAGTGAGAAAAACATCACGGGGTGGTGCGCATTGTATGTTTGTGTGTTACGTTAGATTCACTAGTAGGAGTGAGAAAAACATCACGGGGTGGTGGGCATTGTATGGGTGTGTGTTACATTAGATTCACTAGTAGCAGTGAGAAAAACATCACGGGGTGGTGCGCATTGTATGGGTGTGTGTTACATTAGATTCACTAGTAGGAGTGAGAAAAACATCACGGGGTGGTGCGCATTGTATGGGTGTGTGTTACATTAGATTCACTAGAAGGAGTGAGAAAAACATCACGGGGTGGTGCGCATTGTATGGGTGTGTGTTACATTAGATTCACTAGTAGGAGTGAGAAAAACATCACGGGGTGGTGCGCATTGTATGGGTGTTTGTTACATTAGATTCACTAGTAGGAGTGAGAAAAACATCACGGGGTGGTGCGCATTGTATGGGTGTGTGTTACATTACATTCCCTAGTAGGAGTGAGAAAAACATCACGGGGTGGTGCGCATTGTATGGGTGTGTGTTACATTACATTCACTAGTAGGAGTGAGAAAAACCTCACGGGGTGGTGCGCATTGTATGGGTGTGTGTTACATTACATACACTAGTAGGAGTGAGAAAAACATCACGGGGTGGTGCGCATTGTATGGGTGTGTGTTACATTACATTCACTAGTAGGAGTGAGAAAAACATCACGGCGTGGTGCGCATTGTATGGGTGTGTGTTACATTAGATTCACAAGTAGGAGTGAGAAAATCATCACGGGGTGGTGTGCATTGTATGGGTGTGTGTTACATTAGATTCACTAGTAGCAGTGAGAAAAACATCACGGGGTGGTGCGCATTGTATGGGTGTGTGTTACATTAGATTCACTAGTAGCAGTGAGAAAAACATCACGGGGTGGTGCGCATTGTATGGGTGTGTGTTACATTAGATTCACTAGTACCAGTGAGAAAAACATCACGGGGTGGTGCGCTTTGGATGGGTGTGTGTTACATTAGATTCACTAGTAGGAGTGAGAAAATCATCACGGGGTGGTGCACATTGTATGGGTGTGTGTTACATTAGATTCACCAGTAGCAGTGAGAAAAACATCACGGGGTGGTGCGCCTTGCATGGGTGTGTGTTACATTAGATTCACTAGTAGCAGTGAGTAAAACATCACGGGGTGGTGCGCCTTGTATGGGTGTGTGTTACATTAGATTCACTAGTAGCAGTGAGAAAAACATCACGGGGTGGTGCGCTTTGTATGGGTGTGTGTTACATTACATTCACTAGTAGGAGTGAGAAAAACATCACGGGGTGGTGCGCCTTGTATGGGTGTGTGTTACATTAGATTCACTAGTAGGAGTGAGAAAAACATCACGGGGTGGTGCGCCTTGTATGGGTGTGTGTTACATTAGATTCACTAGTAGGAGTGAGAAAAACATCATGGGGTGGTGCGCATTGTATGGGTGTGTGTTACATTACATTCCCTAGTAGGAGTGAGAAAAACATCACGGGGTGGTGCGCATTGTATGGGTGTGTGTTACATTACATTCACTAGTAGGTGTGAGAAAAACCTCACGGGGTGGTGCGCATTGTATGGGTGTGTGTTACATTACATACACTAGTAGGAGTGAGAAAAACATCACGGGGTGTTGCGCATTGTATGGGTGTGTGTTACATTACATTCACTAGTAGGAGTGAGAAAAACATCACGGCGTGGTGCGCATTGTATGGGTGTGTGTTACATTAGATTCACAAGTAGGAGTGAGAAAATCATCACGGGGTGGTGTGCATTGTATGGGTGTGTGTTACATTAGATTCACTAGTAGCAGTGAGAAAAACATCACGGGGTGGTGCGCATTGTATGGGTGTGTGTTACATTAGATTCACTAGTAGCAGTGAGAAAAACATCACGGGGTGGTGCGCATTGTATGGGTGTGTGTTACATTAGATTCACTAGTACCAGTGAGAAAAACATCACGGGGTGGTGCGCTTTGGATGGGTGTGTGTTACATTAGATTCCCTAGTAGGAGTGAGAAAATCATCACGGGGTGGTGCACATTGTATGGGTGTGTGTTACATTAGATTCACCAGTAGCAGTGAGAAAAACATCACGGGGTGGTGCGCCTTGTATGGGTGTGTGTTACATTAGATTCACTAGTAGCAGTGAGTAAAACATCACGGGGTGGTGCGCCTTGTATGGGTGTGTGTTACATTAGATTCACTAGTAGCAGTGAGAAAAACATCACGGGGTGGTGCGCTTTGTATGGGTGTGTGTTACATTACATTCACTAGTAGGAGTGAGAAAAACATCACGGGGTGGTGCGCCTTGTATGGGTGTGTGTTACATTAGATTCACTAGTAGGAGTGAGAAAAACATCACGGGGTGGTGCGCCTTGTATGGGTGTGTGTTACATTAGATTCACTAGTAGGAGTGAGAAAAACATCACGGGGTGGTGCGCATTGTATGGGTGTGTGTTACATTACATTCACTAGTAGGAGTGAGAAAAACATCACGGGGTGGTGCGCCTTGTATGGGTGTGTGTTACATTAGATTCACTAGTAGGAGTGAGAAAAACATCACGGGGTGGTGCGCATTGTATGGGTGTGTGTTACATTAGATTCACTAGTAGGAGTGAGAAAAACATCACGGGGTGGTGCGCCTTGTATGGGTGTGTGTTACATTAGATTCACTAGTAGGAGTGAGAAAAACATCACGGGGTGGTGCGCCTTCTATGGGTGTGTGTTACATTAGATTCACTAGTAGGAGTGAGAAAAACATCACGGGGTGGTGCGCCTTGTATGGGTGTGTGTTACATTAGATTCACTAGTAGGAGTGAGAAAAACATCACGGGGTGGTGCGCCTTGTATGGGTGTGTGTTACATTAGATTCACTAGTAGGAGTGAGAAAAACATCACGGGGTGGTGCGCCTTGTATGGGTGTGTGTTACATTGGATTCACTAGTAGGAGTGAGAAAAACATCACGGGGTGGTGCGCATTGTATGGGTGTGTGTTACATTACATTCACTAGTAGGAGTGAGAAAAACATCACGGGGTGGTGCGCAATGTATGGGTGTGTGTTACATTACATTCACTAGTAGGAGTGAGAAAAACATCACGGGGTGGTGCGCATTGTATGGGTGTGTGTTACATTACATTCACTAGTAGGAGTGAGAAAAACATCACGGGGTGGTGCGCATTGTATGGGTGTGTGTTACATTAGATTCACTAGTAGCAGTGAGAAAAACATCACGGGGTGGTTCGCATTGTATGGGTGTGTGTTACATTAGATTCACTAGTAGGAGTGAGAAAAACATCACGGGGTGGTGCGCATTGTATGGGTGTGTGTTACATTAGATTCACTAGTAGGAGTGAGAAAAACATCACGGGGTGGTGCGCATTGTATGGGTGTGTGTTACATTAGATTCACTAGTAGGAGTGAGAAAAACATCACGGGGTGGTGCGCATTGTATGGGTGTGTGTTACATTACATTCACTAGTAGGAGTGAGAAAAACATCACGGGGTGGTGCGCATTGTATGGGTGTGTGTTACATTACATTCACTAGTAGGAGTGAGAAAACATCACGGGGTGGTGCGCATTGTATGGGTGTGTGTTACATTACATTCACTAGTAGGAGTGAGAAAAACATCACGGGGTGGTGCGCATTGTATGGGTGTGTGTTACATTAGATTCACTAGTAGGAGTGAGAAAATCATCACGGGGTGGTGCGCATTGTATGGGTGTGTGTTACATTAGATTCACTAGTAGCAGTGAGAAAAACATCACGGGGTGGTGCGCATTGTATGGGTGTGTGTTACATTAGATTCACTAGTAGCAGTGAGAAAAACATCACGGGGTGGTGCGCATTGTATGGGTGTGTGTCACATTAGATTCACTAGTAGGAGTGAGAAAAACATCACGGGGTGGTGCGCATTGTATGGGTGTGTGTCACATTAGATTCACTAGTAGGAGTGAGAAAAACATCACGGGGTGGTGCGCCTTGTATGGGTGTGTGTCACATTAGATTCACTAGTAGGAGTGAGAAAAACATCACGGTGTGGTGCGCCTTGTATGGGTGTGTGTCACATTACATTCACTAGTAGGAGTGAGAAAAACATCACGGGGTGGTGCGCCTTGTATGGGTGTGTGTCACATTACATTCACTAGTAGGAGTGAGGAAAACATCACGGGGTGGTGCGCCTTGTATGGGTGTGTGTCACATTACATTCACTAGTAGGAGTGAGGAAAACATCACGGGGTGGTGCGCCTTGTATGGGTGTGTGTCACATTAGATTCACTAGTATGATTGAGAAAAACATCACGGGGTGGTGCGCATTGTATGGGTGTGTGTCACATTAGATTCACTAGTAGGAGTCAGAAAAACATCACGGGGTGGTGCGCATTGTATGGGTGTGTGTCACATTAGATTCACTATTTGGAGTGAGAAAAACATCACGGGGTGGTGAGCATTGTATGGGTGTGTGTTACATTACATTCACTAGTAGGAGTGAGAAAAACATCACGGGGTGGTGCGCCTTGTATGGGTGTGTGTTACATTACATTCACTAGTAGGAGTGAGAAAAACATCACGGGGTGGTGCGCCTTGTATGGGTGTGTGTTACATTAGAATCACTAGTAGGAGTGAGAAAAACATCACGGGGTGGTGCGCATTGTATGGGTGTGTGTTACATTAGATTCACTAGTAGGAGTGAGAAAAACATCACGGGGTGGTGGGCATTGTATGTTTGTGTGTTACATTAGATTCACTAGTAGGAGTGAGAAAAACATCACGGGGTGGTGGGCATTGTATGGGTGTGTGTTACATTAGATTCACTAGTAGGAGTGAGAAAAACATCACGGGGTGGTGCGCATTGTATGGGTGTGTGTTACATTAGATTCACTAGTAGGAGTGAGAAAAACATCACGGGGTGGTGCGCATTGTATGGGTGTGTGTTACATTAGATTCACTAGAAGGAGTGAGAAAAACATCACGGGGTGGTGCGCATTGTATGGGTGTGTGTTACATTAGATTCACTAGTAGGAGTGAGAAAAACATCACGGGGTGGTGCGCATTGTATGGGTGTGTGTTACATTAGATTCACTAGTAGGAGTGAGAAAAACATCACGGGGTGGTGCGCATTGTATGGGTGTGTGTTACATTAGATTCACTAGTAGGAGTGAGAAAAACATCACGGGGTGGTGCACATTGTATGGGTGTGTGTTACATTACAATCCCTAGTAGGAGTGAGAAAAACATCACGGGGTGGTGCGCATTGTATGGGTGTGTGTTACATTACATTCACTAGTAGGTGTGAGAAAAACATCACGTGGTGGTGTGCATTGTATGGGTGTGTGTTACATTACATTCACTAGTAGGAGTGAGAAAATCATCACGGGGTGGTGCGCATTGTATGGGTGTGTGTTACATTAGATTCACTAGTAGGAGTGAGAAAAACATCACGGTGTGGTGCGCATTGTATGGGTGTGTGTTACTTTACATTCACTAGTAGGAGTGAGAAAAACATCACGGGGTGGTGCGCATTGTATGGGTGTGTGTTACATTACATTCACTAGTAGGAGTGAGAAAAACATCACGGGGTGGTGCGCATTGTATGTTTGTGTGTTACGTTAGATTCACTAGTAGGAGTGAGAAAAACATCACGGGGTGGTGGGCATTGTATGGGTGTGTGTTACATTAGATTCACTAGTAGCAGTGAGAAAAACATCACGGGGTGGTGCGCATTGTATGGGTGTGTGTTACATTAGATTCACTAGTAGGAGTGAGAAAAACATCACGGGGTGGTGCGCATTGTATGGGTGTGTGTTACATTAGATTCACTAGAAGGAGTGAGAAAAACATCACGGGGTGGTGCGCATTGTATGGGTGTGTGTTACATTAGATTCACTAGTAGGAGTGAGAAAAACATCACGGGGTGGTGCGCATTGTATGGGTGTTTGTTACATTAGATTCACTAGTAGGAGTGAGAAAAACATCACGGGGTGGTGCGCATTGTATGGGTGTGTGTTACATTACATTCCCTAGTAGGAGTGAGAAAAACATCACGGGGTGGTGCGCATTGTATGGGTGTGTGTTACATTACATTCACTAGTAGGTGTGAGAAAAACATCACGGGGTGGTGCGCATTGTATGGGTGTGTGTTACATTACATTCACTAGTAGGAGTGAGAAAAACATCACGGGGTGGTGCGCATTGTATGGGTGTGTGTTACATTACATTCACTAGTAGGAGTGAGAAAAACCTCACGGGGTGGTGCGCATTGTATGGGTGTCTGTTACATTACATACACTAGTAGGAGTGAGAAAAACATCACGGGGTGGTGCGCATTGTATGGGTGTGTGTTACATTACATTCACTAGTAGGAGTGAGAAAATCATCACGGGGTGGTGTGCATTGTATGGGTGTGTGTTACATTAGATTCACTAGTAGCAGTGAGAAAAACATCACGGGGTGGTGCGCATTGTATGGGTGTGTGTTACATTAGATTCACTAGTAGCAGTGAGAAAAACATCACGGGGTGGTGCGCATTGTATGGGTGTGTGTTACATTAGATTCAGTAGTACCAGTGAGAAAAACATCACGGGGTGGTGCGCTTTGGATGGGTGTGTGTTACATTAGATTCACTAGTAGGAGTGAGAAAATCATCACGGGGTGGTGCACATTGTATGGGTGTGTGTTACATTAGATTCACCAGTAGCAGTGAGAAAAACATCACGGGGTGGTGCGCCTTGTATGGGTGTGTGTTACATTAGATTCACTAGTAGCAGTGAGTAAAACATCACGGGGTGGTGCGCCATGTATGGGTGTGTGTTACATTAGATTCACTAGTAGCAGTGAGAAAAACATCACGGGGTGGTGCGCTTTGTATGGGTGTGTGTTACATTACATTCACTAGTAGAAGTGAGAAAAACATCACGGGGTGGTGCGCCTTGTATGGGTGTGTGTTACATTAGATTCACTAGTAGGAGTGAGAAAAACATCACGGGGTGGTGCGCCTTGTATGGGTGTGTGTTACATTAGATTCACTAGTAGGAGTGAGAAAAACATCACGGGGTGGTGCGCATTGTATGGGTGTGTGTTACATTACATTCACTAGTAGGAGTGAGAAAAACATCACGGGGTGGTGCGCCTTGTATGGGTGTGTGTTACATTAGATTCACTAGTAGGAGTGAGAAAAACATCACGGGGTGGTGCGCATTGTATGGGTGTGTGTTACATTAGATTCACTAGAAGGAGTGAGAAAAACATCACGGGGTGGTGCGCATTGTATGGGTGTGTGTTACATTAGATTCACTAGTAGGAGTGAGAAAAACATCACGGGGTGGTGCGCATTGTATGGGTGTGTGTTACATTAGATTCACTAGTAGGAGTGAGAAAAACATCACGGGGTGGTGCGCATTGTATGGGTGTGTGTTACATTAGATTCACTAGTAGGAGTGAGAAAAACATCACGGGGTGGTGCACATTGTATGGGTGTGTGTTACATTACAATCCCTAGTAGGAGTGAGAAAAACATCACGGGGTGGTGCGCATTGTATGGGTGTGTGTTACATTACATTCACTAGTAGGTGTGAGAAAAACATCACGTGGTGGTGTGCATTGTATGGGTGTGTGTTACATTACATTCACTAGTAGGAGTGAGAAAATCATCACGGGGTGGTGCGCATTGTATGGGTGTGTGTTACATTAGATTCACTAGTAGGAGTGAGAAAAACATCACGGTGTGGTGCGCATTGTATGGGTGTGTGTTACTTTACATTCACTAGTAGGAGTGAGAAAAACATCACGGGGTGGTGCGCATTGTATGGGTGTGTGTTACATTACATTCACTAGTAGGAGTGAGAAAAACATCACGGGGTGGTGCGCATTGTATGTTTGTGTGTTACGTTAGATTCACTAGTAGGAGTGAGAAAAACATCACGGGGTGGTGGGCATTGTATGGGTGTGTGTTACATTAGATTCACTAGTAGCAGTGAGAAAAACATCACGGGGTGGTGCGCATTGTATGGGTGTGTGTTACATTAGATTCACTAGTAGGAGTGAGAAAAACATCACGGGGTGGTGCGCATTGTATGGGTGTGTGTTACATTAGATTCACTAGAAGGAGTGAGAAAAACATCACGGGGTGGTGCGCATTGTATGGGTGTGTGTTACATTAGATTCACTAGTAGGAGTGAGAAAAACATCACGGGGTGGTGCGCATTGTATGGGTGTTTGTTACATTAGATTCACTAGTAGGAGTGAGAAAAACATCACGGGGTGGTGCGCATTGTATGGGTGTGTGTTACATTACATTCCCTAGTAGGAGTGAGAAAAACATCACGGGGTGGTGCGCATTGTATGGGTGTGTGTTACATTACATTCACTAGTAGGTGTGAGAAAAACATCACGGGGTGGTGCGCATTGTATGGGTGTGTGTTACATTACATTCACTAGTAGGAGTGAGAAAAACATCACGGGGTGGTGCGCATTGTATGGGTGTGTGTTACATTACATTCACTAGTAGGAGTGAGAAAAACCTCACGGGGTGGTGCGCATTGTATGGGTGTGTGTTACATTACATACACTAGTAGGAGTGAGAAAAACATCACGGGGTGGTGCGCATTGTATGGGTGTGTGTTACATTACATTCACTAGTAGGAGTGAGAAAAACATCACGGCGTGGTGCGCATTGTATGGGTGTGTGTTACATTAGATTCACAAGTAGGAGTGAGAAAATCATCACGGGGTGGTGTGCATTGTATGGGTGTGTGTTACATTAGATTCACTAGTAGCAGTGAGAAAAACATCACGGGGTGGTGCGCATTGTATGGGTGTGTGTTACATTAGATTCACTAGTAGCAGTGAGAAAAACATCACGGGGTGGTGCGCATTGTATGGGTGTGTGTTACATTAGATTCAGTAGTACCAGTGAGAAAAACATCACGGGGTGGTGCGCTTTGGATGGGTGTGTGTTACATTAGATTCACTAGTAGGAGTGAGAAAATCATCACGGGGTGGTGCACATTGTATGGGTGTGTGTTACATTAGATTCACCAGTAGCAGTGAGAAAAACATCACGGGGTGGTGCGCCTTGTATGGGTGTGTGTTACATTAGATTCACTAGTAGCAGTGAGTAAAACATCACGGGGTGGTGCGCCATGTATGGGTGTGTGTTACATTAGATTCACTAGTAGCAGTGAGAAAAACATCACGGGGTGGTGCGCTTTGTATGGGTGTGTGTTACATTACATTCACTAGTAGAAGTGAGAAAAACATCACGGGGTGGTGCGCCTTGTATGGGTGTGTGTTACATTAGATTCACTAGTAGGAGTGAGAAAAACATCACGGGGTGGTGCGCCTTGTATGGGTGTGTGTTACATTAGATTCACTAGTAGGAGTGAGAAAAACATCACGGGGTGGTGCGCATTGTATGGGTGTGTGTTACATTACATTCACTAGTAGGAGTGAGAAAAACATCACGGGGTGGTGCGCCTTGTATGGGTGTGTGTTACATTAGATTCACTAGTAGGAGTGAGAAAAACATCACGGGGTGGTGCGCATTGTATGGGTGTGTGTTACATTAGATTCACTAGTAGGAGTGAGAAAAACATCACGGGGTGGTGCGCCTTGTATGGGTGTGTGTTACATTAGATTCACTAGTAGGAGTGAGAAAAACATCACGGGGTGGTGCGCCTTGTATGGGTGTGTGTTACATTAGATTCACTAGTAGGAGTGAGAAAAACATCACGGGGTGGTGGGCCTTCTATGGGTGTGTGTTACATTAGATTCACTAGTAGGAGTGAGAAAAACATCACGGGGTGGTGCGCCTTGTATGGGTGTGTGTTACATTAGATTCACTAGTAGGAGTGAGAAAAACATCACGGGGTGGTGCGCCTTGTATGGGTGTGTGTTACATTGGATTCACTAGTAGGAGTGAGAAAAACATCACGGGGTGGTGCGCATTGTATGGGTGTGTGTTACATTACATTCACTAGTAGGAGTGAGAAAAACATCACGGGGTGGTGCGCAATGTATGGGTGTGTGTTACATTACATTCACTAGTAGGAGTGAGAAAAACATCACGGGGTGGTGCGCATTGTATGGGTGTGTGTTACATTACATTCACTACTAGGAGTGAGAAAAACATCACGGGGTGGTGCGCATTGTATGGGTGTGTGTTACATTAGATTCACTAGTAGCAGTGAGAAAAACATCACGGGGTGGTTCGCATTGTATGGGTGTGTGTTACATTAGATTCACTAGTAGGAGTGATAAAAACATCACGGGGTGGTGCGCATTGTATGGGTGTGTGTTACATTAGATTCACTAGTAGGAGTGAGAAAAACATCACGGGGTGGTGCGCATTGTATGGGTGTGTGTTACATTAGATTCACTAGTAGGAGTGAGAAAAACATCACGGGGTGGTGCGCATTGTATGGGTGTGTGTTACATTAGATTCACTAGTAGGAGTGAGAAAAACATCACGGGGTGGTGCGCATTGTATGGGTGTGTGTTACGTTACATTCACTAGTAGGAGTGAGAAAAACATCACGGGGTGGTGCGCATTGTATGGGTGTGTGTTACATTACATTCACTAGTAGGAGTGAGAAAAACATCACGGGGTGGTGCGCATTGTATGGGTGTGTGTTACATTAGATTCACTAGTAGGAGTGAGAAAATCATCACGGGGTGGTGCGCATTGTATGGGTGTGTGTTACATTAGATTCACTAGTAGCAGTGAGAAAAACATCACGGGGTGGTGCGCATTGTATGGGTGTGTGTTACATTAGATTCACTAGTAGCAGTGAGAAAAACATCACGGGGTGGTGCGCATTGTATGGGTGTGTGTTACATTAGATTCACTAGTAGCAGTGAGAAAAACATCACGGGGTGGTGCGCCTTGTATGGGTGTGTGTTACATTAGATTCACTAGTAGGAGTGAGAAAATCATCACGGGGTGGTGCGCCTTGTATGGGTGTGTGTTACATTAGATTCACTAGTAGCAGTGAGAAAAACATCACGGGGTGGTGCGCCTTGTATGGGTGTGTGTTACATTAGATTCACTAGTAGGAGTGAGAAAAACATCACGGGGTGGTGCGCCATGTATGGGTGTGTGTTACATTACATTCACTAGTAGGAGTGAGAAAAACATCACGGGGTAGTGCGCCTTTTATGGGTGTGTGTTAAATTACATTCACTAGTAGGAGTGAGAAAAACATCACGGGGTGGTGCGCCTCGTATGGGTGTGTGTTACATTACATTCACTAGTAGGAGTGAGAAAAACATCACGGGGTGGTGCGCCTTGTATGGGTGTGTGTTACATTAGATTCACTAGTAGGAGTGAGAAAAACATCACGGGGTGGTGCGCCTTGTATGGGTGTGTGTTACATTAGATTCACTAGTAGGAGTGAGAAAAACATCACGGGGTGGTGCGCCTTGTATGGGTGTGTGTTACATTACATTCACTAGTAGGAGTGAGAAAAACATCACGGGGTGGTGCGCCTTGTATGGGTGTGTGTTACATTACATTCACTAGTAGGAGTGAGAAAAACATCACCGGGTGGTGCGCCTTGTATGGGTGTGTGTTACATTAGATTCACTAGTAGGAGTGAGAAAAACATCACGGGGTGGTGCGCCTTGTATGGGTGTGTGTTACATTAGATACACTAGTAGGAGTGAGAAAAACATCACGGGGTGGTGCGCCTTGTATGGGTGTGTGTTACATTAGATTCCCTAGTAGGAGTGAGAAAAACATCACGGGGTGGTGCGCCTTGTATGGGTGTGTGTCACATTACATTCGCTAGTAGGAGTGAGAAAAACATCACGGGGTGGTGCGCCTTGTATGGGTGTGTGTCACATTACATTCACTAGTAGGAGTGAGAAAAACATCACGGGGTGGTGCGCATTGTATGGGTGTGTGTTACATTAGATTCACTAGTAGGAGTGAGAAAAACATCACGGGGTGGTGCGCATTGTATGGGTGTGTGTCACATTTGATTCACTATTAGGAGTGAGAAAAACATCACGGGGTGGTGCGCATTGTATCGGTGTGTGTTACATTACATTCACTAGTAGGAGTGAGAAAAACATCACGGGGTGGTGCGCATTGTATGGGTGTGTGTTACATTAGATTCACTAGTAGCAGTGAGAAAAAACATCACGGGGTGGTGCGCATTGTATGGGTGTGTGTTACATTACATTCACTAGTAGGAGTGAGAAAAACATCACGGGGTGGTGCGCATTGTATGGGTGTGTGTTACATTACATTCACTAGTAGGAGTGAGAAAAACATCACGGGGTGGTGCGCATTGTATGGGTGTGTGTTACATTACATTCACTAGTAGGAGTGAGAAAAACATCACGGGGTGGTGCGCATTGTATGGGTGTGTGTTACATTAGATTCACTAGTAGCAGTGAGAAAAACATCACGGGGTGGTGCGCATTGTATGGGTGTGTGTTACATTACATTCACTAGTAGGAGTGAGAAAAACATCACGGGGTGGTGCGCATTGTATGGGTGTGTGTTACATTACATTCACTAGTAGGAGTGAGAAAAACATCACGGGGTGGTGCGCATTGTATGGGTGTGTGTTACATTAGATTCACTAGTAGGAGTGAGAAAAACATCACGGGGTGGTGCGCATTGTATGGGTGTGTGTTACATTAGATTCACTAGTAGCAGTGAGAAAAACATCACGGGGTGGTGCGCATTGTATGGGTGTGTGTTACATTAGATTCACTAGTAGGAGTGAGAAAAACATCACGGGGTGGTGCGCATTGTATGGGTGTGTGTTACATTAGATTCACTAGTAGGAGTGAGAAAAACATCACGGGGTGGTGCGCATTGTATGGGTGTGTGTTACATTAGATTCACTAGTAGGAGTGAGAAAAATATCACGGGGTGGTGCGCATTGTATGGGTGTGTGTTACATTACATTCACTAGTAGGAGTGAGAAAAACATCACGGGGTGGTGCGCATTGTATGGGTGTGTGTTACATTAGATTCACTAGTAGCAGTGAGAAAAACATCACGGGGTGGTGCGCATTGTATGGGTGTGTGTTACATTACATTCACTAGTAGGAGTGAGAAAAACATCACGGGGTGGTGCGCATTGTATGGGTGAGTGTTACATTACATTCACTAGTAGGAGTGAGAAAAACATCACGGGGTGGTGCGCATTGTATGGGTGTGTTTTACATTAGATTCACTAGTAGGAGTGAGAAAAACATCACGGGGTGGTGCGCATTGTATGGGTGTGTGTTACATTAGATTCACTAGTAGCAGTGAGAAAAACATCACGGGGTGGTGCGCCTTGTATGGGTGTGTGTTACATTAGATTCACTAGTAGGAGTGAGAAAAACATCACGGGGTGGTGCGCCTTATATGGGTGTGTGTTACATTACATTCACTAGTAGGAGTGAGAAAAACATCACGGGGTGGTGCGCATTGTATGGGTGTGTGTTACATTAGATTCACTAGTAGGAGTGAGAAAAACATCACGGGGTGGTGCGCATTGTATGGGTGTGTGTTACATTAGATTCACTAGTAGGAGTGAGAAAAACATCACGGGGTGTTGCGCATTGTATGGGTGTGTGTTACATTACATTCACTAGTAGGAGTGAGAAAAACATCACGGGGTGGTGCGCATTGTATGGGTGTGTGTTACATTAGATTCACTAGTAGCAGTGAGAAAAACATCACGGGGTGGTGCGCATTGTATGGGTGTGTGTTACATTACATTCACTAGTAGGAGTGAGAAAAACATCACGGGGTGGTGCGCATTGTATGGGTGTGTGTTACATTACATTCACTAGTAGGAGTGAGAAAAACATCACGGGGTGGTGCGCATTGTATGGGTGTGTGTTACATTAGATTCACTAGTAGGAGTGAGAAAACATCACGGGGTGGTGCGCATTGTATGGGTGTGTGTTACATTAGATTCACTAGTAGCAGTGAGAAAAACATCACGGGGTGGTGCGCATTGTATGGGTGTGTGTTACATTAGATTCACTAGTAGGAGTGAGAAAAACATCACGGGGTGGTGCGCATTGTATGGGTGTGTGTTACATTAGATTCACTAGTAGGAGTGAGAAAAACATCACGGGGTGGTGCGCATTGTATGGGTGTGTGTTACATTAGATTCACTAGTAGCAGTGAGAAAAACATCACGGGGTGGTGCGCATTGTATGGGTGTGTGTTACATTAGATTCACTAGTAGCAGTGAGAAAAACATCACGGTGTGGTGCGCATTGTATGGGTGTGTGTTACATTAGATTCACTAGTAGGAGTGAGAAAAACATCACGGGGTGGTGCACATTGTATGGGTGTGTGTCACATTAGATTCACTAGTAGGAGTGAGAAAAACATCACGGGGTGGTGCGCATTGTATGGGTATGTGTCACATTAGATTCACTAGTAGGAGTGAGAAAAACATCACGGTGTGGTGCGCCTTGTATGTGTGTGTGTCACATTACATTCACTAGTAGGAGTGAGAAAAACATCACGGGGTGGTGCGCCTTGTATGGGTGTGTGTCACATTACATTCGCTAGTAGGAGTGAGAAAAACATCACGGGGTGGTGCGCCTTGTATGGGTGTGTGTCACATTACATTCACTAGTAGGAGTGAGGAAAACATCACGGGGTGGTGCGCCTTGTATGGGTGTGTGTCACATTAGATTCACTAGTATGATTGAGAAAAACATCACGGGGTGGTGCGCATTATATGGGTGTGTGTCACATTAGATTCACTAGTAGGAGTCAGAAAAACATCACGGGGTGGTGCGCATTGTATGGGTGTGTGTCACATTTGATTCACTATTAGGAGTGAGAAAAACATCACGGGGTGGTGAGCATTGAATGGGTGTTTGTCACATTAGATTCACTAGTAGGAGTGAGAAAAACATCACGGGGTGGTGCGCATTGTATGGGTGTGTGTTACATTAGATTCACTAGTAGGAGTGAGAAAAACATCACGGGGTGGTGCGCATTGTATGGGTGTGTGTTACATTACATTCACTAGTAGGAGTGAGAAAAACATCACGGGGTGGTGCGCCTTGTATGGGTGTGTGTTACATTACATTCACTAGTAGGAGTGAGAAAAACATCACGGGGTGGTGCGCCTTGTATGGGTGTGTGTTACATTAGAATCACTAGTAGGAGTGAGAAAAACATCACGGGGTGGTGCGCATTGTATGGGTGTGTGTTACTTTAGATTCACTAGTAGGAGTGAGAAAAACATCACGGAGTGGTGGGCATTGTATGTTTGTGTGTTATATTAGATTAACTAGTAGGAGTGAGAGAAACATCACGGGGTGGTGGGCATTGTATGGGTGTGTGTTACATTAGATTCACTAGTAGGAGTGAGAAAAACATCACAGGGTGGTGCGCCTTGTATGGGTGTGTGTTACATTAGATTCACTAGTAGGAGTGAGAAAAACATCACGGGGTGGTGCGCCTTGTATGGGTGTGTGTTACATTAGATACACTAGTAGGAGTGAGAAAAACATCACGGGGTGGTGCGCCTTGTATGGGTGTGTGTTACATTAGATTCCCTAGTAGGAGTGAGAAAAACATCACGGGGTGGTGCGCCTTCTATGGGTGTGTGTTACATTAGATTCACTAGTAGGAGTGAGAAAAACATCACGGGGTGGTGCGCCTTGTATGGGTGTGTGTTACATTAGATTCACTAGTAGGAGTGAGAAAAACATCACGGGGTGGTGCGCATTGTATGGGTGTGTGTTACATTAGATTCACTAGTAGGAGTGAGAAAAACATCACGGGGTGGTGCGCATTGTATGGGTGTGTGTTACATTACATTCACTAGTAGGAGTGAGAAAAACATCACGGGGTGGTGCGCATTGTATGGGTGTGTGTTACATTACATTCACTAGTAGGAGTGAGAAAAACATCACGGGGTGGTGCGCATTGTATGGGTGTGTGTTACATTACATTCACTAGTAGGAGTGAGAAAAACTTCACGGGGTGGTGCGCATTGTATGGGTGTGTGTTACATTACATTCACTAGTAGCAGTGAGAAAAACATCACGGGGTGGTGCGCATTGTATGGGTGTGTGTTACATTACATTCACTAGTAGGAGTGAGAAAAACATCACGGGGTGGTGCGCATTGTATGGGTGTGTGTTACATTACATTCACTAGTAGGAGTGAGAAAAACATTACGGGGTGGTGCGCATTGTATGGGTGTGTGTTACATTAGATTCACTAGTAGGAGTGAGAAAAACATCACGGGGTGGTGCGCATTGTATGGGTGTGTGTTACATTACATTCACTAGTAGCAGTGAGAAAAACATCACGGGGTGGTGCGCATTGTATGGGTGTGTGTTACATTACATTCACTAGTAGGAGTGAGAAAAACATCACGGGGTGGTGCGCATTGTATGGGTGTGTGTTACATTAGATTCACTAGTAGGAGTGAGAAAAACATCACGGGGTGGTGCGCATTGTATGGGTGTGTGTTACATTAGATTCACTAGTAGGAGTGAGAAAAACATCACGGGGTGGTGCGCATTGTATCGGTGTGTGTTACATTAGATTCACTAGTAGGAGTGAGAAAAACATCACGGGGTGGTGCGCATTGTATGGGTGTGTGTTACATTATATTCACTAGTAGCAGTGAGAAAAACATCACGGGGTGGTGCGCATTGTATGGGTGTGTGTTACATTAGATTCACTAGTAGCAGTGAGAAAAACATCACGGTGTGGTGCGCATTGTATGGGTGTGTGTTACATTAGATTCACTAGTAGGAGTGAGAAAAACATCACGGGGTGGTGCGCATTGTATGGGTGTGTGTCACATTAGATTCACTAGTAGGAGTGAGAAAAACATCACGGGGTGGTGCGCAGTGTATGGGTATGTGTCACATTAGATTCACTAGTAGGAGTGAGAAAAACATCACGGTGTGGTGCGCCTTGTATGTGTGTGTGTCACATTACATTCACTAGTAGGAGTGAGAAAAACATCACGGGGTGGTGCGCCTTGTATGGGTGTGTGTCACATTACATTCGCTAGTAGGAGTGAGAAAAACATCACGGGGTGGTGCGCCTTGTATGGGTGTGTGTCACATTACATTCACTAGTAGGAGTGAGGAAAACATCACGGGGTGGTGCGCCTTGTATGGGTGTGTGTCACATTAGATTCACTAGTATGATTGAGAAAAACATCACGGGGTGGTGCGCATTATATGGGTGTGTGTCACATTAGATTCACTAGTAGGAGTCAGAAAAACATCACGGGGTGGTGCGCATTGTATGGGTGTGTGTCACATTTGATTCACTATTAGGAGTGAGAAAAACATCACGGGGTGGTGAGCATTGAATGGGTGTTTGTCACATTAGATTCACTAGTAGGAGTGAGAAAAACATCACGGGGTGGTGCGCATTGTATGGGTGTGTGTTACATTACATTCACTAGTAGGAGTGAGAAAAACATCACGGGGTGGTGCGCATTGTATGGGTGTGTGTTACATTACATTCCCTAGTAGGAGTGAGAAAAACATCACGGGGTGGTGCGCATTGTATGGGTGTGTGTTACATTAGATTCACTAGTAGGAGTGAGAAAAACATCACGGGGTGGTGCGCATTGTATGGGTGTGTGTTACATTTGATTCACTAGTAGCAGTGAGAAAAACATCACGGGGTGGTGCGCATTGTATGGGTGTGTGTTACATTACATTCACTAGTAGGAGTGAGAAAAACATCACGGGGTGGTGCGCATTGTATGGGTGTGTGTTACATTAGATTCACTAGTAGGAGTGAGAAAAACATCACGGGGTGGTGCGCATTGTATGGGTGTGTGTTACATTAGATTCACTAGTAGGAGTGAGAAAAACATCACGGGGTGGTGCGCATTGTATGGGTGTGTGTTACATTAGATTCACTAGTAGGAGTGAGAAAAACATCACGGGGTGGTGCGCATTGTATGGGTGTGTGTTACATTACATTCACTAGTAGGAGTGAGAAAAACATCACGGGGTGGTGCGCATTGTATGGGTGTGTGTTACATTAGATTCACTAGTAGCAGTGAGAAAAACATCACGGGGTGGTGCGCATTGTATGGGTGTGTGTTACATTAGATTCACTAGTAGGAGTGAGAAAAACATCACGGGGTGGTGCGCATTGTATGGGTGTGTGTTACATTACATTCACTAGTAGGAGTGAGAAAAACATCACGGGGTGGTGCGCATTGTATGGGTGTGTGTTACATTAGATTCACTAGTAGGAGTGAGAAAAACATCACGGGGTGGTGCGCATTGTATGGGTGTGTGTTACATTAGATTCACTAGTAGCAGTGAGAAAAACATCACGGGGTGGTGCGCATTGTATGGGTGTGTGTTACACTAGATTCACTAGTAGGAGTGAGAAAAACATCACGGGGTGGTGCGCATTGTATGGGTGTGTGTTACATTAGATTCACTAGTAGGAGTGAGAAAAACATCACGGGGTGGTGCGCATTGTATGGGTGTGTGTTACATTATATTCACTAGTAGCAGTGAGAAAAACATCACGGGGTGGTGCGCATTGTATGGGTGTGTGTTACATTAGATTCACTAGTAGCAGTGAGAAAAACATCACGGTGTGGTGCGCATTGTATGGGTGCGTGTTACATTAGATTCACTAGTAGGAGTGAGAAAAACATCACGGGGTGGTGCGCATTGTATGGGTGTGTGTCACATTAGATTCACTAGTAGGAGTGAGAAAAACATCACGGGGTGGTGCGCATTGTATGGGTATGTGTCACATTAGATTCACTAGTAGGAGTGAGAAAATCATCACGGTGTGGTGCGCCTTGTATGTGTGTGTGTCACATTACATTCACTAGTAGGAGTGAGAAAAACATCACGGGGTGGTGCGCCTTGTATGGGTGTGTGTCACATTACATTCGCTAGTAGGAGTGAGAAAAACATCACGGGGTGGTGCGCCTTGTATGGGTGTGTGTCACATTACATTCACTAGTAGGAGTGAGGAAAACATCACGGGGTGGTGCGCCTTGTATGGGTGTGTGTCACATTAGATTCACTAGTATGATTTAGAAAAACATCACGGGGTGGTGCGCATTATATGGGTGTGTGTCACATTAGATTCACTAGTAGGAGTCAGAAAAACATCACGGGGTGGTGCGCATTGTATGGGTGTGTGTCACATTTGATTCACTATTAGGAGTGAGAAAAACATCACGGGGTGGTGAGCATTGAATGGGTGTTTGTCACATTAGATTCACTAGTAGGAGTGAGAAAAACATCACGGGGTGGTGCGCATTGTATGGGTGTGTGTTACATTAGATTCACTAGTAGGAGTGAGAAAAACATCACGGGGTGGTGCGCATTGTATGGGTGTGTGTTACATTACATTCACTAGTAGGAGTGAGAAAAACATCACGGGGTGGTGCGCCTTGTATGGGTGTGTGTTACATTACATTCACTAGTAGGAGTGAGAAAAACATCACGGGGTGGTGCGCCTTGTATGGGTGTGTGTTACATTAGAATCACTAGTAGGAGTGAGAAAAACATCACGGGGTGGTGCGCATTGTATGGGTGTGTGTTACTTTAGATTCACTAGTAGGAGTGAGAAAAACATCACGGAGTGGTGGGCATTGTATGTTTGTGTGTTATATTAGATTCACTAGTAGGAGTGAGAGAAACATCACGGGGTGGTGGGCATTGTATGGGTGTGTGTTACATTAGATTCACTAGTAGGAGTGAGAAAAAAATCACGGGGTGGTGCGCCTTGTATGGGTGTGTGTTACATTAGATTCATTAGTAGGAGTGAGAAAAACATCACGGGGTGGTGCGCCTTGTATGGGTGTGTGTTACATTAGATACACTAGTAGGAGTGAGAAAAACATCACGGGGTGGTGCGCCTTGTATGGGTGTGTGTTACATTAGATTCCCTAGTAGGAGTGAGAAAAATATCACGGGGTGGTGCGCCTTCTATGGGTGTGTGTTACATTAGATTCACTAGTAGGAGTGAGAAAAACATCACGGGGTGGTGCGCCTTGTATGGGTGTGTGTTACATTAGATTCACTAGTAGGAGTGAGAAAAACATCACGGGGTGGTGCGCATTGTATGGGTGTGTGTTACATTAGATTCACTAGTAGGAGTGAGAAAAACATCACGGGGTGGTGCGCATTGTATGGGTGTGTGTTACATTAGATTCACTAGTAGGAGTGAGAAAAACATCACGGGGTGGTGCGCATTGTATGGGTGTGTGTTACATTACATTCACTAGTAGGAGTGAGAAAAACATCACGGGGTGGTGCGCATTGTATGGGTGTGTGTTACATTACATTCACTAGTAGGAGTGAGAAAAACATCACGGGGTGGTGCGCATTGTATGGGTGTGTGTTACATTAGATTCACTAGTAGCAGTGAGAAAAACATCACGGGGTGGTGCGCATTGTATGGGTGTGTGTTACATTACATTCACTAGTAGGAGTGAGAAAAACATCACGGGGTGGTGCGCATTGTATGGGTGTGTGTTACATTACATTCACTAGTAGGAGTGAGAAAAACATCACGGGGTGGTGCGCATTGTATGGGTGTGTGTTACATTAGATTCACTAGTAGGAGTGAGAAAAACATCACGGGGTGGTGCGCATTGTATGGGTGTGTGTTACATTAGATTCACTAGTAGCAGTGAGAAAAACATCACGGGGTGGTGCGCATTGTATGGGTGTGTGTTACATTACATTCACTAGTAGGAGTGAGAAAAACATCACGGGGTGGTGCGCATTGTATGGGTGTGTGTTACATTAGATTCACTAGTAGGAGTGAGAAAAACATCACGGGGTGGTGCGCATTGTATGGGTGTGTGTTACATTAGATTCACTAGTAGGAGTGAGAAAAACATCACGGGGTGGTGCGCATTGTATCGGTGTGTGTTACATTAGATTCACTAGTAGGAGTGAGAAAAACATCACGGGGTGGTGCGCATTGTATGGGTGTGTGTTACATTATATTCACTAGTAGCAGTGAGAAAAACATCACGGGGTGGTGCGCATTGTATGGGTGTGTGTTACATTAGATTCACTAGTAGCAGTGAGAAAAACATCACGGTGTGGTGCGCATTGTATGGGTGTGTGTTACATTAGATTCACTAGTAGGAGTGAGAAAAACATCACGGGGTGGTGCGCATTGTATGGGTGTGTGTCACATTAGATTCACTAGTAGGAGTGAGAAAAACATCACGGGGTGGTGCGCATTGTATGGGTATGTGTCACATTAGATTCACTAGTAGGAGTGAGAAAAACATCACGGTGTGGTGCGCCTTGTATGTGTGTGTGTCACATTACATTCACTAGTAGGAGTGAGAAAAACATCACGGGGTGGTGCGCCTTGTATGGGTGTGTGTCACATTACATTCGCTAGTAGGAGTGAGAAAAACATCACGGGGTGGTGCGCCTTGTATGGGTGTGTGTCACATTACATTCACTATTAGGAGTGAGGAAAACATCACGGGGTGGTGCGCCTTGTATGGGTGTGTGTCACATTAGATTCACTAGTATGATTGAGAAAAACATCACGGGGTGGTGCGCATTATATGGGTGTGTGTCACATTAGATTCACTAGTAGGAGTCAGAAAAACATCACGGGGTGGTGCGCATTGTATGGGTGTGTGTCACATTTGATTCACTATTAGGAGTGAGAAAAACATCACGGGGTGGTGAGCATTGAATGGGTGTTTGTCACATTAGATTCACTAGTAGGAGTGAGAAAAACATCACGGGGTGGTGCGCATTGTATGGGTGTGTGTTACATTAGATTCACTAGTAGGAGTGAGAAAAACATCACGGGGTGGTGCGCATTGCATGGGTGTGTGTTACATTACATTCACTAGTAGGAGTGAGAAAAACATCACGGGGTGGTGCGCCTTGTATGGGTGTGTGTTACATTAGATTCACTAGTAGGAGTGAGAAAAACATCACGGGGTGGTGCGCCTTGTATGGGTGTGTGTTACATTAGAATCACTAGTAGGAGTGAGAAAAACATCACGGGGTGGTGCGCATTGTATGGGTGTGTGTTACTTTAGATTCACTAGTAGGAGTGAGAAAAACATCACGGGGTGGTGGGCATTGTATGTTTGTGTGTTATATTAGATTCACTAGTAGGAGTGAGAGAAACATCACGGGGTGGTGGGCATTGTATGGGTGTGTGTTACATTAGATTCACTAGTAGGAGTGAGAAAAACATCACGGGGTGGTGCGCATTGTATGGGTGTGTGTTACATTAGATTCACTAGTAGGAGTGAGAAAAACATCACGGGGTGGTGCGCATTGTATGGCTGTGTGTTACATTAGATTCACTAGAAGGAGTGAGAAAAACATCACGGGGTGGTGCGCATTGTATGGGTGTGTGTTACATTAGATTCACTAGTAGGAGTGAGAAAAACATCACGGGGTGGTGCGCATTGTATGGGTGTGTGTTACATTACATTCACTAGTAGGAGTGAGAAAAACATCACGGGGTGGTGCGCATTGTATGGGTGTGTGTTACATTACATTCACTAGTAGGAGTGAGAAAAACATCACGGGGTGGTGCGCATTGTATGGGTGTGTGTTACATTACATTCACTAGTAGGAGTGAGAAAAACATCACGGGGTGGTGCGCATTGTATGGGTGTGTTACATTAGATTCACTAGTAGGAGTGAGAAAATCATCACGGGGTGGTGCGCATTGTATGGGTGTGTGTTACATTAGATTCACTAGTAGCAGTGAGAAAAACATCACGGGGTGGTGCGCATTGTATGGGTGTGTGTTACATTAGATTCACTAGTAGCAGTGAGAAAAACATCACGGGGTGGTGCGCCTTGTATGGGTGTGTGTTACATTAGATTCACTAGTAGCAGTGAGAAAAACATCACGGGGTGGTGCGCCTTGTATGGGTGTGTGTTACATTAGATTCACTAGTAGGAGTGAGAAAATCATCACGGGGTGGTGCGCCTTGTATGGGTGTGTGTTACATTAGATTCACTAGTAGCAGTGAGAAAAACATCACGGGGTGGTGCGCCTTGTATGGGTGTGTGTTACATTAGATTCACTAGTAGGAGTGAGAAAAACATCACGGGGTGGTGCGCCATGTATGGGTGTGTGTTACATTACATTCACTAGTAGGAGTGAGAAAAACATCACGGGGTGGTGCGCCTTTTATGGGTGTGTGTTAAATTACATTCACTAGTAGGAGTGAGAAAAACATCACGGGGTGGTGCGCCTTGTATGGGTGTGTGTTACATTACATTCACTAGTAGGAGTGAGAAAAACATCACGGGGTGGTGCGCCTTGTATGGGTGTGTGTTACATTAGATTCACTAGTAGGAGTGAGAAAAACATCACGGGGTGGTGCGCCTTGTATGGGTGTGTGTTACATTAGATTCACTAGTAGGAGTGAGAAAAACATCACGGGGTGGTGCGCCTTGTATGGGTGTGTGTTACATTACATTCACTAGTAGGAGTGAGAAAAACATCACGGGGTGGTGCGCCTTGTATGGGTGTGTGTTACATTACATTCACTAGTAGGATGGAGAAAAACATCACGGGGTGGTGCGCCTTGTATGGGTGTGTGTTACATTAGATTCACTAGTAGGAGTGAGAAAAACATCACGGGGTGGTGCGCCTTGTATGGGTGTGTGTTACATTAGATACACTAGTAGGAGTGAGAAAAACATCACGGGGTGGTGCGCCTTGTATGGGTGTGTGTTACATTAGATTCCCTAGTAGGAGTCAGAAAAACATCACGGGGTGGTGCGCCTTCTATGGGTGTGTGTTACATTAGATTCACTAGTAGGAGTGAGAAAAACATCACGGGGTGGTGCGCCTTGTATGGGTGTGTGTTACATTAGATTCACTAGTAGGAGTGACAAAAACATCACGGGGTGGTGCGCATTGTATGGGTGTGTGTTACATTAGATTCACTAGTAGGAGTGAGAAAAACATCACGGGGTGGTGCGCATTGTATGGGTGTGTGTTACATTAGATTCACTAGTAGGAGTGAGAAAAACATCACGGTGTGGTGCGCATTGTATGGGTGTGTGTTACATTACATTCACTAGTAGGAGTGAGAAAAACCTCACGGGGTGGTGCGCATTGTATGGGTGTGTTTTACATTACATTCACTAGTAGGAGTGAGAAAAACATCACGGGGTGGTGCGCATTGTATGGGTGTGTGTTACATTAGATTCACTAGTAGGAGTGAGAAAAACATCACGGGGTGGTGCGCATTGTATGGGTGTGTGTTACATTACATTCACTAGTAGGAGTGAGAAAAACATCACGGGGTGGTGCGCATTGTATGGGTGTGTGTTACATTAGATTCACTAGTAGCAGTGAGAAAAACATCACGGGGTGGTGCGCATTGTATGGGTGTGTGTTACATTACATTCACTAGTAGGAGTGAGAAAAACATCACGGGGTGGTGCGCATTGTATGGGTGTGTGTTACATTACATTCACTAGTAGGAGTGAGAAAAACATCACGGGGTGGTGCGCATTGTATGGGTGTGTGTTACTTTACATTCATTAGTAGGAGTGAGAAAAACATCACGGGGTGGTGCGCATTGTATGGGTGTGTGTTACATTAGATTCACTAGTAGGAGTGAGAAAAACATCACGGGGTGGTGCGCATTGTATATGTGTGTGTCACATTAGATTCACTAGTAGGAGTGAGAAAAACATCACGGGGTGGTGCGCATTGTATGGGTATGTGTCACATTAGATTCACTAGTAGGAGTGAGAAAAACATCACGGTGTGGTGCGCCTTGTATGTGTGTGTGTCACATTACATTCACTAGTAGGAGTGAGAAAAACATCACGGGGTGGTGCGCCTTGTATGGGTGTGTGTCACATTACATTCGCTAGTAGGAGTGAGAAAAACATCACGGGGTGGTGCGCCTTGTATGGGTGTGTGTCACATTACATTCACTAGTAGGAGTGAGGAAAACATCACGGGGTGGTGCGCCTTGTATGGGTGTGTGTCACATTAGATTCACTAGTATGATTGAGAAAAACATCACGGGGTGGTGCGCATTATATGGGTGTGTGTCACATTAGATTCACTAGTAGGAGTCAGAAAAACATCACGGGGTGGTGCGCATTGTATGGGTGTGTGTCACATTTGATTCACTATTAGGAGTGAGAAAAACATCACGGGGTGGTGAGCATTGAATGGGTGTTTGTCACATTAGATTCACTAGTAGGAGTGAGAAAAACATCACGGGGTGGTGCGCATTGTATGGGTGTGTGTTACATTAGATTCACTAGTAGGAGTGAGAAAAACATCACGGGGTGGTGCGCATTGTATGGGTGTGTGTTACATTACATTCACTAGTAGGAGTGAGAAAAACATCACGGGGTGGTGCGCCTTGTATGGGTGTGTGTTACATTACATTCACTAGTAGGAGTGAGAAAAACATCACGGGGTGGTGCGCCTTGTATGGGTGTGTGTTACATTAGAATCACTAGTAGGAGTGAGAAAAACATCACGGGGTGGTGCGCATTGTATGGGTGTGTGTTACTTTAGATTCACTAGTAGGAGTGAGAAAAACATCACGGAGTGGTGGGCATTGTATGTTTGTGTGTTATATTAGATTCACTAGTAGGAGTGAGAAAAACATCACGGGGTGGTGGGCATTGTATGGGTGTGTGTTACATTAGATTCACTAGTAGGAGTGAGAAAAACATCACGGGGTGGTGCGCATTGTATGGGTGTGTGTTACATTAGATTCACTAGTAGGAGTGAGAAAAACATCACGTGGTGGAGCGCATTGTATGGCTGTGTGTTACATTAGATTCACTAGAAGGAGTGAGAAAAACATCACGGGGTGGTGCGCATTGTATGGGTGTGTGTTACATTACATTCACTAGTAGGAGTGAGAAAAACATCACGGGGTGGTGCGCATTGTATGGGTGTGTGTTACATTACATTCCCTATTAGGAGTGAGAAAAACATCACGGGGTGGTGCGCATTGTATGGGTGTGTGTTACATTACATTCACTAGTAGGTGTGAGAAAAACATCACGGGGTGGTGTGCATTGTATGGGTGTGTGTTACATTACATTCACTAGTAGGAGTGAGAAAAACATCACGGGGTGGTGCGCATTGTATGGGTGTGTGTTACATTAGATTCACTAGTAGGAGTGAGAAAAACATCACGGGGTGGTGCGCATTGTATGGGTGTGTGTTACTTTACATTCACTAGTAGGAGTGAGAAAAACATCACGGGGTGGTGCGCATTGTATGGGTGTGTGTTACATTACATTCACTAGTAGGAGTGAGAAAAACATCACGGGGTGGTGCGCATTGTATGGGTGTGTGTTACATTACATACACTAGTAGGAGTGAGAAAAACATCACGGGGTGGTGCGCATTGTATGGGTGTGTGTTACATTACATTCACTAGTAGGAGTGAGAAAAACATCACGGCGTGGTGCGCATTGTATGGGTGTGTGTTACATTAGATTCACAAGTAGGAGTGAGAAAATCATCTCGGGGTGGTGTGCATTGTATGGGTGTGTGTTACATTAGATTCACTAGTAGCAGTGAGAAAAACATCACGGGGTGGTGCGCATTGTATGGGTGTGTGTTACATTAGATTCACTAGTAGCAGTGAGAAAAACATCACGGGGTGGTGCGCATTGTATGGGTGTGTGTTACATTAGATTCACTAGTAGGAGTGAGAAAATCATCACGGGGTGGTGCACATTGTATGGGTGTGTGTTACATTAGATTCACCAGTAGCAGTGAGAAAAACATCACGGGGTGGTGCGCCTTGTATGGGTGTGTGTTACATTAGATTCACCAGTAGCAGTGAGAAAAACATCACGGGGTGGTGCGCCTTGTATGGGTGTGTGTTACATTAGATTCACCAGTAGGAGTGAGAAAAACATCACGGGGTGGTGCGCCTTGTATGGGTGTGTGTTACATTAGATTCACTAGTAGGAGTGAGAAAAACATCACGGGGTGGTGCGCCTTGTATGGGTGTGTCTTACATTAGATTCACTAGTAGGAGTGAGCAAAACATCACGGGGTGGTGCGCCTTGTATAGGTGTGTGTTACATTACATTCACTAGTAGGAGTGAGAAAAACATCACGGGGTGGTGCGCCTTGTATGGGTGTGTGTTACATTACATTCACTAGTAGGAGTGAGAAAAACATCACGGGGTGGTGCGCCTTGTATGGGTGTGTGTTACATTACATTCACTATTAGGAGTGAGAAAAACATCACGGGGTGGTGCGCCTTGTATGGGTGTGTGTTACATTACATTCACTAGTAGGAGTGAGAAAAACATCACGGGGTGGTGCGCCTTGTATGGGTGTGTGTTACATTAGATTCACTAGTAGGAGTGATAAAAACATCACGGGGTGGTGCGCCTTGTATGGGTGTGTGTTACATTAGATTCACTAGTAGGAGTGAGAAAAACATCACGGGGTGGTGCGCATTGTATGGGTGTGTGTTACATTAGATTCACTAGTAGCAGTGAGAAAAACATCACGGGGTGGTGCGCATTGTATGGGTGTGTGTTACATTACATTCACTAGTAGGAGTGAGAAAAACATCACGGGGTGGTGCGCATTGTATGGGTGTGTGTTACATTAGATTCACTAGTAGGAGTGAGAAAAACATCACGGGGTGGTGCGCATTGTATGGGTGTGTGTTACATTAGATTCACTAGTAGGAGTGAGAAAAACATCACGGGGTGGTGCGCATTGTATGGGTGTGTGTTACATTAGATTCACTAGTAGGAGTGAGAAAAACATCACGGGGTGGTGCGCATTGTATCGGTGTGTGTTACATTAGATTCACTAGTAGCAGTGAGAAAAACATCACGGGGTGGTGCGCATTGTATGGGTGTGTGTTACATTAGATTCACTAGTAGCAGTGAGAAAAACATCACGGGGTGGTGCGCATTGTATGGGTGTGTGTTACATTAGATTCACTAGTAGGAGTGAGAAAAACATCACGGGGTGTTTCGCATTGTATGGGTGTGTGTTACATTAGATTCACTAGTAGGAGTGAGAAAAACATCACGGGGTTTTGCGCATTGTATGGGTGTGTGTCACATTAGATTCACTAGTAGGAGTGAGAAAAACATCACGGGGTGGTGCGCATTGTATGGGTATGTGTCACATTAGATTCACTAGTAGGAGTGAGAAAAACATCACGGTGTGGTGCGCCTTGTATGTGTGTGTGTCACATTATATTCACTACTAGGAGTGAGAAAAACATCACGGGGTGGTGCGCCTTGTATGTGTGTGTGTCACATTACATTCACTAGTAGGAGTGAGAAAAACATCACGGGGTGGTGCGCCTTGTATGGGTGTGTGTTACATTACATTCACTAGTAGGAGTGAGAAAAACATCACGGGGTGGTGAGCCTTGTATGGGTGTGTGTTACATTACATTCACTAGTAGGAGTGAGAAAAACATCACGGGGTGGTGCGCCTTGTATGGGTGTGTGTCACATTACATTCACTAGTAGGAGTGAGGAAAACATCACGGGGTGGTGCGCCTTGTATGGGTGTGTGTCACATTACATTCACTAGTAGGAGTGAGGAAAACATCACGGGGTGGTGCGCCTTGTATGGGTGTGTGTCACATTAGATTCACTAGTATGATTGAGAAAAACATCACGGGGTGGTGCGCATTATATGGGTGTGTGTCACATTAGATTCACTAGTAGGAGTCAGAAAAACATCACGGGGTGGTGCGCATTGTATGGGTGTGTGTCACATTTGATTCACTATTAGGAGTGAGAAAAACATCACGGGGTGGTGAGCATTGAATGGGTGTTTGTCACATTAGATTCACTAGTAGGAGTGAGAAAAACATCACGGGGTGGTGCGCATTGTATGGGTGTGTGTTACATTAGATTCACTAGTAGGAGTGAGAAAAACATCACGGGGTGGTGCGCATTGTATGGGTGTGTGTTACATTACATTCACTAGTAGGAGTGAGAAAAACATCACGGGGTGGTGCGCCTTGTATGGGTGTGTGTTACATTACATTCACTAGTAGGAGTGAGAAAAACATCACGGGGTGGTGCGCCTTGTATGGGTGTGTGTTACATTAGAATCACTAGTAGGAGTGAGAAAAACATCACGGGGTGGTGCGCATTGTATGGGTGTGTGTTACTTTAGATTCACTAGTAGGAGTGAGAAAAACATCACGGAGTGGTGGGCATTGTATGTTTGTGTGTTATATTAGATACACTAGTAGGAGTGAGAAAAACATCACGGGGTGGTGGGCATTGTATGCGTGTGTGTTACATTAGATTCACTAGTAGGAGTGAGAAAAACATCACGGGGTGGTGCGCATTGTATGGGTGTGTGTTACATTAGATTCACTAGTAGGAGTGAGAAAAACATCACGGGGTGGTGCGCATTGTATGGGTGTGTGTTACATTACATTCACTAGTAGGAGTGAGAAAAACATCACGGGGTGGTGCGCATTGTATGGGTGTGTGTTACATTACATTCACTAGTAGGAGTGAGAAAAACATCACGGGGTGGTGCGCATTGTATGGGTGTGTGTTACATTACATTCACTAGTAGGAGTGAGAAAAACATCACGGCGTGGTGCGCATTGTATGGGTGTGTGTTACATTAGATTCACAAGTAGGAGTGAGAAAATCATCTCGGGGTGGTGTGCATTGTATGGGTGTGTGTTACATTAGATTCACTAGTAGCAGTGAGAAAAACATCACGGGGTGGTGCGCATTGTATGGGTGTGTGTTACATTAGATTGACTAGTAGCAGTGAGAAAAACATCACGGGGTGGTGCGCATTGTATGGGTGTGTGTTACATTAGATTCACTAGTAGGAGTGAGAAAATCATCACGGGGTGGTGCACATTGTATGGGTGTGTGTTACATTAGATTCACCAGTAGCAGTGAGAAAAACATCACGGGGTGGTGCGCCTTGTATGGGTGTGTGTTACATTAGATTCACCAGTAGCAGTGAGAAAAACATCACGGGGTGGTGCGCCTTGTATGGGTGTGTGTTACATTAGATTCACCAGTAGGAGTGAGAAAAACATCACGGGGTGGTGCGCCTTGTATGGGTGTGTGTTACATTAGATTCACTAGTAGGAGTGAGAAAAACATCACGGGGTGGTGCGCCTTGTATGGGTGTGTCTTACATTAGATTCACTAGTAGGAGTGAGCAAAACATCACGGGGTGGTGCGCCTTGTATGGGTGTGTGTTACATTACATTCACTAGTAGGAGTGAGAAAAACATCACGGGGTGGTGCGCCTTGTATGGGTGTGTGTTACATTACATTCACTAGTAGGAGTGAGAAAAACATCACGGGGTGGTGCGCCTTGTATGGGTGTGTGTTACATTACATTCACTATTAGGAGTGAGAAAAACATCACGGGGTGGTGCGCCTTGTATGGGTGTGTGTTACATTACATTCACTAGTAGGAGTGAGAAAAACATCACGGGGTGGTGCGCCTTGTATGGGTGTGTGTTACATTAGATTCACTAGTAGGAGTGATAAAAACATCACGGGGTGGTGCGCCTTGTATGGGTGTGTGTTACATTAGATTCACTAGTAGGAGTGAGAAAAACATCACGGGGTGGTGCGCATTGTATGGGTGTGTGTTACATTAGATTCACTAGTAGCAGTGAGAAAAACATCACGGGGTGGTGCGCATTGTATGGGTGTGTGTTACATTACATTCACTAGTAGGAGTGAGAAAAACATCACGGGGTGGTGCGCATTGTATGGGTGTGTGTTACATTAGATTCACTAGTAGGAGTGAGAAAAACATCACGGGGTGGTGCGCATTGTATGGGTGTGTGTTACATTAGATTCACTAGTAGGAGTGAGAAAAACATCACGGGGTGGTGCGCATTTTATGGGTGTGTGTTACATTAGATTCACTAGTAGGAGTGAGAAAAACATCACGGGGTGGTGCGCATTGTATCGGTGTGTGTTACATTAGATTCACTAGTAGCAGTGAGAAAAACATCACGGGGTGGTGCGCATTGTATGGGTGTGTGTTACATTAGATTCACTAGTAGCAGTGAGAAAAACATCACGGGGTGGTGCGCATTGTATGGGTGTGTGTTACATTAGATTCACTAGTAGGAGTGAGAAAAACATCACGGGGTGTTTCGCATTGTATGGGTGTGTGTTACATTAGATTCACTAGTAGGAGTGAGAAAAACATCACGGGGTTTTGCGCATTGTATGGGTGTGTGTCACATTAGATTCACTAGTAGGAGTGAGAAAAACATCACGGGGTGGTGCGCATTGTATGGGTATGTGTCACATTAGATTCACTAGTAGGAGTGAGAAAAACATCACGGTGTGGTGCGCCTTGTATGTGTGTGTGTCACATTATATTCACTACTAGGAGTGAGAAAAACATCACGGGGTGGTGCGCCTTGTATGTGTGTGTGTCACATTACATTCACTAGTAGGAGTGAGAAAAACATCACGGGGTGGTGCGCCTTGTATGGGTGTGTGTTACATTACATTCACTAGTAGGAGTGAGAAAAACATCACGGGGTGGTGAGCCTTGTATGGGTGTGTGTTACATTACATTCACTAGTAGGAGTGAGAAAAACATCACGGGGTGGTGCGCCTTGTATGGGTGTGTGTCACATTACATTCACTAGTAGGAGTGAGGAAAACATCACGGGGTGGTGCGCCTTGTATGGGTGTGTGTCACATTACATTCACTAGTAGGAGTGAGGAAAACATCACGGGGTGGTGCGCCTTGTATGGGTGTGTGTCACATTAGATTCACTAGTATGATTGAGAAAAACATCACGGGGTGGTGCGCATTATATGGGTGTGTGTCACATTAGATTCACTAGTAGGAGTCAGAAAAACATCACGGGGTGGTGCGCATTGTATGGGTGTGTGTCACATTTGATTCACTATTAGGAGTGAGAAAAACATCACGGGGTGGTGAGCATTGAATGGGTGTTTGTCACATTAGATTCACTAGTAGGAGTGAGAAAAACATCACGGGGTGGTGCGCATTGTATGGGTGTGTGTTACATTAGATTCACTAGTAGGAGTGAGAAAAACATCACGGGGTGGTGCGCATTGTATGGGTGTGTGTTACATTACATTCACTAGTAGGAGTGAGAAAAACATCACGGGGTGGTGCGCCTTGTATGGGTGTGTGTTACATTACATTCACTAGTAGGAGTGAGAAAAACATCACGGGGTGGTGCGCCTTGTATGGGTGTGTGTTACATTAGAATCACTAGTAGGAGTGAGAAAAACATCACGGGGTGGTGCGCATTGTATGGGTGTGTGTTACTTTAGATTCACTAGTAGGAGTGAGAAAAACATCACGGAGTGGTGGGCATTGTATGTTTGTGTGTTATATTAGATACACTAGTAGGAGTGAGAAAAACATCACGGGGTGGTGGGCATTGTATGCGTGTGTGTTACATTAGATTCACTAGTAGGAGTGAGAAAAACATCACGGGGTGGTGCGCATTGTATGGGTGTGTGTTACATTAGATTCACTAGTAGGAGTGAGAAAAACATCACGGGGTGGTGCGCATTGTATGGGTGTGTGTTACATTACATTCACTAGTAGGAGTGAGAAAAACATCACGGGGTGGTGCGCATTGTATGGGTGTGTGTTACATTACATTCACTAGTAGGAGTGAGAAAAACATCACGGGGTGGTGCGCATTGTATGGGTGTGTGTTACATTACATTCACTAGTAGGAGTGAGAAAAACATCACGGGGTGGTGCGCATTGTATGGGTGTGTGTTACATTACATACACTAGTAGGAGTGAGAAAAACATCACGGGGTGGTGCGCATTGTATGGGTGTGTGTTACGTTAGATTCACAAGTAGGAGTGAGAAAATCATCACGGGGTGGTGTGCATTGTATGGGTGTGTGTTACATTAGATTCACTAGTAGCAGTGAGAAAAACATCACGGGGTGGTGCGCATTGTATGGATGTGTGTTACATTAGATTCACTAGTAGCAGTGAGAAAAACATCACGGGGTGGTGCGCATTGTATGGGTGTGTGTTACATTAGATTCACTAGTAGGAGTGAGAAAAACATCACGGGGTGGTGCGCATTGTATGGGTGTGTGTTACTTTACATTCACTAGTAGGAGTGAGAAAAACATCACGGGGTCGTGCGCATTGTATGGGTGTGTGTTACATTACATTCACTAGTAGGAGTGAGAAAAACATCACGGGGTGGTGCGCATTGTATGGGTGTGTGTTACATTACATTCACTAGTAGGAGTGAGAAAAACATCACGGGGTGGTGTGCATTGTATGGGTGTGTGTTACATTACATACACTAGTAGGAGTGAGAAAAACATCACGGGGTGGTGCGCATTGTATGGTTGTGTGTTACATTACATTCACTAGTAGGAGTGAGAAAAACATCACGGCGTGGTGCGCATTGTATGGGTGTGTGTTACGTTAAATTCACAAGTAGGAGTGAGAAAATCATCACGGGGTGGTGTGCATTGTATGGGTGTGTGTTACATTAGATTAACTAGTAGCAGTGAGAAAAACATCACGGGGTGGTGCGCATTGTATGGGTGTGTGTTACATTAGATACACTAGTAGCAGTGAGAAAAACATCACGGGGTGGTGCGCATTGTATGGGTGTGTGTTACATTAGATTCACTAGTAGCAGTGAGAAAAACATCACGGGGTGGTGCGCATTGGATGGGTGTGTGTTACATTAGATTCACTAGTAGGAGTGAGAAAATCATCACGGGGTGGTGCACATTGTATGGGTGTGTATTACATTAGATTCACCAGTAGCAGTGAGAAAAACATCACGGGGTGGTGCGCCTTGTATGGGTGTGTGTTACATTAGATTCACTAGTAGCAGTGAGAAAAACATCACGGGGTGGTGCGCCTTGTATGGGTGTGTGTTACATTAGATTCACTAGTAGGAGTGAGAAAAACATCACGGGGTGGTGCGCCTTGTATGGGTGTGTGTTACATTAGATTCACTAGTAGGAGTGAGAAAAACATCACGGGGTGGTGCGTCTTGTATGGGTGTGTCTTACATTAGATTCACTAGTAGGAGTGAGCAAAACATCACGGGGTGGTGCGCCTTGTATGGGTGTGTGTTACATTACATTCACTAGTAGGAGTGAGAAAAACATCACGGGGTGGTGCGCCTTGTATGGGTGTGTGTTACATTACATTCACTAGTAGGAGTGAGAAAAACATAACGGGGTGGTGCGCCTTGTATGGGTGTGTGTTACATTACATTCACTAGTAGGAGTGAGAAAAACATCACGGGGTGGTGCGCCTTGTATGGGTGTGTGTTACATTACATTCACTAGTAGGAGTGAGTAAAACATCACGGGGTGGTGCGCCTTGTATGGGTGTGTGTTACATTAGATTCACTAGTAGGAGTGATAAAAACATCACGGAGTGGTGCGCCTTGTATGGGTGTGTGTTACATTAGATTCACTAGTAGGAGTGAGAAAAACATCACGGGGTGGTGCGCATTGTATGGGTGTGTGTTACATTACATTCACTAGTAGGAGTGAGAAAAACATCACGGGGTGGTGCGCATTGTATGGGTGTGTGTTACATTACAGTCACTAGTAGGAGTGAGAAAAACATCACGGGGTGGTGCGCATTGTATGGGTGTGTGTTACATTACATACACTAGTAGGAGTGAGAAAAACATCACGGGGTGGTGCGCATTGTATGGGTGTGTGTTACATTACATTCACTAGTAGGAGTGAGAAAAACATCATGGCGTGGTGCGCATTGTATGGGTGTGTGTTACGTTAGATTCACAAGTAGGAGTGAGAAAATCATCACGGGGTGGTGTGCATTGTATGGGTGTGTGTTACATTAGATTCACTAGTAGCAATGAGAAAAACATCACGGGGTGGTGCGCATTGTATGGATGTGTGTTACATTAGATTCTCTAGTAGCAGTGAGAAAAACATCACGGGGTGGTGCGCATTGTATGGGTGTGTGTTACATTAGATTCACTAGTAGGAGTGAGAAAAACATCACGGGGTGGTGCGCATTGTATGGGTGTGTGTTACTTTACATTCACTAGTAGGAGTGAGAAAAACATCACGGGGTGGTGCGCATTGTATGGGTGTGTGTTACATTACATTCACTAGTAGGAGTGAGAAAAACATCACGGGGTGGTGCGCATTGTATGGGTGTGTGTTACATTACATTCACTAGTAGGAGTGAGAAAAACATCACGGGGTGGTGCGCCATGTATGGGTGTGTGTTACATTACATACACTAGTAGGAGTGAGAAAAACATCACGGGGTGGTGCGCATTGTATGGGTGTGTGTTACGTTACATTCACAAGTAGGAGTGAGAAAAACATCACGGCGTGGTGCGCATTGTATGGGTGTGTGTTACGTTAGATTCACAAGTAGGAGTGAGAAAATCATCACGGGGTGGTGTGCATTGTATGGGTGTGTGTTACATTAGATTCACTAGTAGCAGTGAGAAAAACATCACGGGGTGGTGCGCATTGTATGGGTGTGTGTTACATTAGATTCACTAGTAGCAGTGAGAAAAACATCACGGGGTGGTGCGCATTGTATGGGTGTGTGTTACATTAGATTCACTAGTAGCAGTGAGAAAAACATCACGAGGTGGTGCGCATTGGATGGGTGTGTGTTACATTAGATTCACTAGTAGGAGTGAGAAAATCATCACAGGGTGGTGCACATTGTATGGGTGTGTGTTACATTAGATTCACCAGTAGCAGTGAGAAAAACATCACGGGGTGGTGCGCCTTGTATGGGTGTGTGTTACATTAGATTCACTAGTAGCAGTGAGAAAAACATCACGGGGTGGTGCGCCTTGTATGGGTGTGTGTTACATTAGATTCACTAGTAGGAGTGAGAAAAACATCACGGGGTGGTGCGCCTTGTATGGGTGTGTGTTACATTAGATTCACTAGTAGGAGTGAGAAAAACATCACGGGTTGGTGCGCCTTGTATGGGTGTGTCTTACATTAGATTCACTAGTAGTAGTGAGCAAAACATCACGGGGTGGTGCGCCTTGTATGGGTGTGTGTTACATTACATTCACTAGTAGGAGTGAGAAAAACATCACGGGGTGGTGCGCCTTGTATGGGTGTGTGTTACATTACATTCACTAGTAGGAGTGAGAAAAACATCATGGGGTGGTGCGCCTTGTATGGGTGTGTGTTACATTAGATTCACTAGTAGGAGTGATAAAAACATCACGGGGTGGTGCGCCTTGTATGGGTGTGTGTTACATTAGATTCACTAGTAGGAGTGAGAAAAACATCACGGGGTGGTGCGCATTGTATGGGTGTGTGTTACATTACATTCACTAGTAGGAGTGAGAAAAAAATCACGGGGTGGTGCGCATTGTATGGGTGTGTGTTACATTACATTCACTAGTAGGAGTGAGAAAAGCATCACGGGGTGGTGCGCATTGTATGTGTGTGTTACATTACATACACTTGTAGGAGTGAGAAAAACATCACGGGGTGGTGCGCATTGTATGGGTGTGTGTTACATTACATTCACTAGTAGGAGTGAGAAAAACATCATGGCGTTGTGCGCATTGTATGGGTGTGTGTTACGTTAGATTCACAAGTAGGAGTGAGGAAATCATCACGGGGTGGTGTGCATTATATGGGTGTGTGTTACATTAGATTCACTAGTAGCAGTGAGAAAAACATCACGGGGTGGTGCGCATTGTATGGATGTGTGTTACATTAGATTCACTAGTAGCAGTGAGAAAAACATCACGGGGTGGTGCGCATTGTATGGGTGTGTGTTACATTAGATTCACTAGTAGGAGTGAGAAAAACATCACGGGGTGGTGCGCATTGTATGGGTGTGTGTTACTTTACATTCACTAGTAGGAGTGAGAAAAACATCACGTGGTGGTGCGCATTGTATGGGTGTGTGTTACATTACATTCACTAGTAGGAGTGAGAAAAACATCACGGGGTGGTGCGCATTGTATGGGTGTGTGTTACATTACATACACTAGTAGGAGTGAGAAAAACATCACGGGGTGGTGCGCCTTGTATGGGTGTGTGTTACATTACATTCACAAGTAGGAGTGAGAAAAACATCACGGCGTGGTGCGCATTGTATGGGTGTGTGTTACGTTAGATTCACAAGTAGGAGTGAGAAAATCATCACGGGGTGGTGTGCATTGTATGGGTGTGTGTTACATTAGATTCACTAGTAGGAGTGAGAAAAACATCACGGGGTGGTGCGCATTGTATGGGTGTGTGTTACATTACATTCACTAGTAGGAGTGAGAAAAACATCACGGGGTGGTGCGCATTGTATGGGTGTGTGTTACATTACATTCACTAGTAGGAGTGAGAAAAACATCACGGGGTGGTGCGCATTGTATGGGTGTGTGTTACATTACATACACTAGTAGGAGTGAGAAAAACATCACGGGGTGGTGCGCCTTGTATGGGTGTGTGTTACATTACATTCACAAGTAGTAGTGAGAAAAACATCACGGCGTGGTGCGCATTGTATGGGTGTGTGTTACGTTAGATTCACAAGTAGGAGTGAGAAAATCATCACGGGGTGGTGTGCATTGTATGGGTGTGTGTTACATTAGATTCACTAGTAGCAGTGAGAAAAACATCACGGGGTGGTGCGCATTGTATGGGTGTGTGTTACATTAGATTCACTAGTAGCAGTGAGAAAAACATCACGGGGTGGTGCGCATTGTATGGGTGTGTGTTACATTAGATTCACTAGTAGCAGTGAGAAAAACATCACGAGGTGGTGCGCATTGGATGGGTGTGTGTTACATTAGATTCACTAGTAGGAGTGAGAAAATCATCACGGGGTGGTGCACATTGTATGGGTGTGTGTTACATTAGATTCACCAGTAGCAGTGAGAAAAACATCACGGGGTGGTGCGCCTTGTATGGGTGTGTGTTACATTAGATTCACTAGTAGCAGTGAGAAAAACATCACGGGGTGGTGCGCCTTGTATGGGTGTGTGTTACATTAGATTCACTAGTAGGAGTGAGAAAAACATCACGGGGTGGTGCGCCTTGTATGGGTGTGTGTTACATTAGATTCACTAGTAGGAGTGAGAAAAACATCACGGGGTGGTGCGCCTTGTATGGGTGTGTCTTACATTAGATTCACTAGTAGGAGTGAGCAAAACATCACGGGGTGGTGCGCCTTGTATGGGTGTGTGTTACATTACATTCACTAGTAGGAGTGAGAAAAACATCACGGGGTGGTGCGCCTTGTATGGGTGTGTGTTACATTACATTCACTAGTAGGAGTGAGAAAAACATCACGGGGTGGTCCGCCTTGTATGGGTGTGTGTTACATTACATTCACTAGTAGGAGTGAGAAAAACATCACGGGGTGGTGCGCCTTGTATGGGTGTGTGTTACATTACATTCACTAGTAGGAGTGAGAAAAACATCACGGGGTGGTGCGCCTTGTATGGGTGTGTGTTACATTAGATTCACTAGTAGGAGTGATAAAAACATCACGGGGTGGTGCGCCTTGTATGGGTGTGTGTTACATTAGATTCACTAGTAGGAGTGAGAAAAACATCACGGGGTGGTGCGCCTTTTATGGATGTGTGTTACATTAGATTCACTAGTAGGAGTGAGAAAAACATCACGGGGTGGTGCGCCTTGTATGGGTGTGTGTTACATTAGATTCACTAGTACGAGTGAGAAAAACATCACGGGGTTGTGCGCATTGTATGGGTGTGTGTTACATTAGATTCACTAGTAGGAGTGAGAAAAACATCACGGGGTGGTGCGCATTGTATGGGTGTGTGTTACATTAGATTCACTAGTAGGAGTGAGAAAAACCTCACGGGGTGGTGCGCATTGTATGGGTGTGTGTTACATTAGATTCACTAGTAGGAGTGAGAAAAACCTCACGGGGTGGTGCGCATTGTATGGGTGTGTGTTACATTAGATTCACTAGTAGGAGTGAGAAAAACATCACGGGGTGGTGCGCATTGTATGGGTGTGTGTTACATTACATTCACTAGTAGTAGTGAGAAAAACATCACGGGGTGGTGCGCATTGTATGGGTGTGTGTTACATTACATTCACTAGTAGGAGTGAGAAAAACATCACGGGGTGGTGCGCATTGTATGGGTGTGTGTTACATTACATACACTAGTAGGAGTGAGAAAAACATCACGGGGTGGTGCGCATTGTATGGGTGTGTGTTACATTACATTCACTAGTAGGAGTGAGAAAAACATCACGGCGTGGTGCGCATTGTATGGGTGTGTGTTACGTTAGATTCACAAGTAGGAGTGAGAAAATCATCACGGGGTGGTGTGCATTGTATGGGTGTGTGTTACATTAGATTCACTAGTAGCAGTGAGAAAAACATCACGGGGTGGTGCGCATTGTATGGATGTGTGTTACATTAGATTCACTAGTAGCAGTGAGAAAAACATCACGGGGTGGTGCGCATTGTATGGGTGTGTGTTACATTAGATTCACTAGTAGGAGTGAGAAAAACATCACGGGGTGGTGCGCATTGTATGGGTGTGTGTTACTTTACATTCACTAGTAGGAGTGAGAAAAACATCACGGGGTGGTGCGCATTGTATGGGTGTGTGTTACGTTAGATTCACAAGTAGGAGTGAGAAAATCATCACGGGGTGGTGTGCATTGTATGGGTGTGTGTTACATTAGATTCACTAGTAGCAGTGAGAAAAACATCACGGGGTGGTGCGCATTGTATGGGTGTGTCTTACATTAGATTCACTAGTAGCAGTGAGAAAAACATCACGGGGTGGTGCGCATTGTATGGGTGTGTGTTACATTAGATTCACTAGTAGCAGTGAGAAAAACATCACGAGGTGGTGCGCATTGGATGGGTGTGTGTTACATTAGATTCACTAGTAGGAGTGATAAAATCATCACGGGGTGGTGCACATTGTATGGGTGTGTGTTACATTAGATTCACCAGTAGCAGTGAGAAAAACATCACGGGGTGGTGCGCCTTGTATGGGTGTGTGTTACATTAGATTCACTAGTAGCAGTGAGAAAAACATCACGGGGTGGTGCGCCTTGTATGGGTGTGTGTTACATTAGATTCACTAGTAGGAGTGAGAAAAACATCACGGGGTGGTGCGCCTTGTATGGGTGTGTGTTACATTACATTCACTAGTAGGAGTGAGAAAAACATCACGGGGTGGTGCGCCTTGTATGGGTGTGTGTTACATTACATTCACTAGTAGGAGTGAGAAAAACATCACGGGGTGGTGCGCCTTGTATGGGTGTGTGTTACATTACATTCACTAGTAGGAGTGAGAAAAACATCACGGGGTGGTGCGCCTTGTATGGGTGTGTGTTACATTAGATTCACTAGTAGGAGTGATAAAAACATCACGGGGTGGTGCGCCTTGTATGGGTGTGTGTTACATTAGATTCACTAGTAGGAGTGAGAAAAACATCACGGGGTGGTGCGCCTTTTATGGGTGTGTGTTACATTAGATTCACTAGTAGGAGTGAGAAAAACATCACGGGGTGGTGCGCCTTGTATGGGTGTGTGTTACATTAGATTCACTAGTACGAGTGAGAAAAACATCACGGGGTTGTGCGCATTGTATGGGTGTGTGTTACATTAGATTCACTAGTAGGAGTGAGAAAAACATCACGGGGTGGTGCGCATTGTATGGGTTTGTGTTACATTAGATTCACTAGTAGGAGTGAGAAAAACCTCACGGGGTGGTGCGCATTGTATGGGTGTGTGTTACATTAGATTCACTAGTAGGAGTGAGAAAAACCTCACGGGGTAGTGCGCATTGTATGGGTGTGTGTTACATTAGATTCACTAGTAGGAGTGAGAAAAACCTCACGGGGTGGTGCGCATTGCATGGGTGTGTGTTACATTAGATTCACTAGTAGGAGTGAGAAAAACCTCACGGGGTGGTGCGCATTGTATGGGTTTGTGTTACATTACATTCACTAGTAGGAGTGAGAAAAACCTCACGGGGTGGTGCGCATTGTATGGCTTTGTGTTACATTACATTCACTAGTAGGAGTGAGAAAAACCTCACGGGGTGGTGTGCATTGTATGGGTGTGTGTTACATTTCATTCACTAGTAGGGGTGAGAAAAACCTCACCGGGTGGTGCGCATTGCATGGGTGTGTGTTGCATTACATTCACTAGTAGGAGTGAGAAAAACCTCACGGGGTGGTGCGCATTGTATGGGTGTGTGTTACATTACATTCACTAGTAGGAGTGAGAAAAACCTCACGGGGTGGTGCGCATTGCATGGGTGTGTGTTGCATTACATTCACTAGTAGGAGTGAGAAAAACCTCACGGGGTGGTGCGCATTGTATGGGTGTGTGTTACATTACATTCACTAGTAGGAGTGAGAAAAACATCACGGGGTGGTGCGCATTGTATGGGTGTGTGTTACATTACATTCACTATTAGGAGTGAGAAAAACCTCACGGGGTGGTGCGCATTGCATGGGTGTGTGTTACATTAGATTCACTAGTAGGAGTGAGAAAAACCTCACGGGGTGGTGCGCATTGTATGGGTTTGTGTTACATTACATTCACTAGTAGGAGTGAGAAAAACCTCACGGGGTGGTGCGCATTGTATGGCTTTGTGTTACATTACATTCACTAGTAGGAGTGAGAAAAACCTCACGGGGTGGTGTGCATTGTATGGGTGTGTGTTACATTTCATTCACTAGTAGGAGTGAGAAAAACCTCACGGGGTGGTGCGCATTGCATGGGTGTGTGTTGCATTACATTCACTAGTAGGAGTGAGAAAAACCTCACGGGGTGGTGCGCATTTTATGGGTGTGTGTTACATTAGATTCACCAGTAGCAGTGAGAAAAACATCACGGGGTGGTGCGCCTTGTATGGGTGTGTGTTACATTAGATTCACTAGTAGCAGTGAGAAAAACATCACGGGGTGGTGCGCCTTGTATGGGTGTGTGTTACATTAGATTCACTAGTAGGAGTGAGAAAAACATCACGGGGTGGTGCGCCTTGTATGGGTGTGTGTTACATTACATTCACTAGTAGGAGTGAGAAAAACATCACGGGGTGGTGCGCCTTGTATGGGTGTGTGTTACATTACATTCACTAGTAGGAGTGAGAAAAACATCACGGGTTGGTGCGCCTTGTATTGGTGTGTGTTACATTACATTCACTAGTAGGAGTGAGAAAAACATCACGGGGTGGTGCGCCTTGTATGGGTGTGTGTTACATTACATTCACTAGTAGGAGTGAGAAAAACATCACGGGGTGGTGCGCCTTGTATGGGTGTGTGTTACATTACATTCACTAGTAGGAGTGAGAAAAACATCACGGGGTGGTGCGCCTTGTATGGGTGTGTGTTACATTAGATTCACTAGTAGGAGTGAGAAAAACATCACGGGGTGGTGCGCCTTTTATGGGTGTGTGTTACATTAGATTCACTAGTAGGAGTGAGAAAAACATCACGGGGTGGTGCGCCTTGTATGGGTGTCTGTTACATTAGATTCACTAGTACGAGTGAGAAAAACATCACGGGGTTGTGCGCATTGTATGGGTGTGTGTTACATTAGATTCACTAGTAGGAGTGAGAAAAACATCACGGGGTGGTGCGCATTGTATGGGTGTGTGTTACATTAGATTCACTAGTAGGAGTGAGAAAAACCTCACGGGGTGGTGCGCATTGTATGGGTGTGTGTTACATTAGATTCACTAGTAGGAGTGAGAAAAACCTCACGGGGTGGTGCGCATTGTATGGGTGTGTGTTACATTAGATTCACTAGTAGGAGTGAGAAAAACCTCACGGGGTGGTGCGCATTGCATGGGTGTGTGTTACATTAGATTCACTAGTAGGAGTGAGAAAAACCTCACGGGGTGGTGCGCATTGTATGGGTTTGTGTTACATTACATTCACTAGTAGTAGTGAGAAAAACCTCACGGGGTGGTGCGCATTGTATGGCTTTGTGTTACATTACATTCACTAGTAGGAGTGAGAAAAACCTCACGGGGTGGTGTGCATTGTATGGGTGTGTGTTACATTTCATTCACTAGTAGGGGTGAGAAAAACCTCACGGGGTGGTGCGCATTGCATGGGTGTGTGTTGCATTACATTCACTAGTAGGAGTGAGAAAAACCTCACGGGGTGGTGCGCATTGTATGGGTGTGTGTTACATTACATTCACTAGTAGGAGTGAGAAAAACCTCACGGGGTGGTGCGCATTGCATGGGTGTGTGTTGCATTACATTCACTAGTAGGAGTGAGAAAAACCTCACGGGGTGGTGCGCATTGTATGGGTGTGTGTTACATTACATTCACTAGTAGGAGTGAGAAAAACATCACGGGGTGGTGCGCATTGTATGGGTGTGTGTTACATTACATTCACTATTAGGAGTGAGAAAAACCTCACGGGGTGGTGCGCATTGCATGGGTGTGTGTTACATTAGATTCACTAGTAGGAGTGAGAAAAACCTCACGGGGTGGTGCGCATTGTATGGGTTTGTGTTACATTACATTCACTAGTAGGAGTGAGAAAAACCTCACGGGGTGGTGCGCATTGTATGGCTTTGTGTTACATTACATTCACTAGTAGGAGTGAGAAAAACCTCACGGGGTGGTGTGCATTGTATGGGTGTGTGTTACATTTCATTCACTAGTAGGAGTGAGAAAAACCTCACGGGGTGGTGCGCATTGCATGGGTGTGTGTTGCATTACATTCACTAGTAGGAGTGAGAAAAACCTCACGGTGGTGCGCATTGTATGGGTGTGTGTTACATTACATTCACTAGTAGGAGTGAGAAAAACATCACGGGGTGGTGTGCATTGTATGGGTGTGTGTTACATTACATTCACTATTAGGAGTGAGAAAAACCTCACGAGGTGGTGCGCATTTTATGGGTGTGTGTTACATTAGATTCACTAGTAGGAGTGAGAAAATCATCACGTGGTGGTGCGCATTGTATGGGTGTGTGTTACATTAGATTCACTAATAGCAGTGAGAAAAACATCACGGGGTGGTGCGCATTGTATGGGTGTGTGTTACATTAGATTCACTAGTAGCAGTGAGAAAAACATCACGGGGTGGTGCGCATTGTATGGGTGTGTGTAACATTAGATTCACTAGTAGCAGTGAGAAAAACATCACGGGGTGGTGCGCATTGTATAGGTGTGTGTTACATTACATTCACTAGTAGGAGTGAGAAAAATATCACGGGGTGGTGCGCATTGTATGGGTGTGTGTTACATTAGATTCACTAGAAGGAGTGAGAAAAACATCACGGGGTGGTGCGCATTGTATGGGTGTGTGTTACATTAGATTCACTAGTAGGAGTGAGAAAAACATCACGGGGTGGTGCGCATTGTATGGGTGTGTGTTACATTAGATTCACTAGTAGGAGTGAGAAAAACATCACGGGGTGGTGCGCATTGTATGGGTGTGTGTTACATTACATTCACTAGTAGGAGTGAGAAAAACATCACGGGGTGGTGCGCATTGTATGGGTGTGTGTTACATTAGATTCACTAGAAGCAGTGAGAAAAACATCACGGGGTGGTGCGCATTGTATGGGTGTGTTACATTAGATTCACTAGTAGCAGTGAGAAAAACATCACGGGGTGGTGCGCATTGTATGGGTGTGTGTTACATTAGATTCACTAGTAGCAGTGAGAAAAACATCACGGGGTGGTGCGCCTTGTATGGGTGTGTGTTACATTAGATTCACTAGTAGGAGTGAGAAAATCATCACGGGGTGGTGCGCCTTGTATGGGTGTGTGTTACATTAGATTCACTAGTAGCAGTGAGAAAAACATCACGGGGTGGTGCGCCTTGTATGGGTGTGTGTTACATTAGATTCACTAGTAGGAGTGAGAAAAACATCACGGGGTGGTGCGCCATGTATGGGTGTGTGTTACATTACATTCACTAGTAGGAGTGAGAAAAACATCACGGGGTGGTGCGCCTTGTATGGGTGTGTGTTAAATTACATTCACTAGTAGGAGTGAGAAAAACATCACGGGGTGGTGCGCCTTGTATGGGTGTGTGTTACATTACATTCACTAGTAGGAGTGAGAAAAACATCACGGGGTGGTGCGCCTTGTATGGGTGTGTGTCACATTAGATTCACTAGTAGGAGTGAGAAAAACATCACGGGGTGGTGCGCCTTGTATGGGTGTGTGTTACATTAGATTCACTAGTAGGAGTGAGAAAAACATCACGGGGTGGTGCGCCTTGTATGGGTGTGTGTTACATTACATTCACTAGTAGGAGTGAGAAAAACATCACGGGGTGGTGAGCCTTGTATGGGTGTGTGTTACGTTACATTCACTAGTAGGAGTGAGAAAAACATCACGGGGTGGTGCGCCTTGTATGGGTGTGTGTTACATTAGATTCACTAGTAGGAGTGAGAAAAACATCATGGGGTGGTGCGCCTTGTATGGGTGTGTGTTACATTAGATACACTAGTAGGAGTGAGAAAAACATCACGTGGTGGTGCGCCTTGTATGGGTGTGTGTTACATTAGATTCCCTAGTAGGAGTGAGAAAAACATCACGGGGTGGTGCGCCTTCTATGGGTGTGTGTTACATTAGATTCACTAGTAGGAGTGAGAAAAACATCACGGGGTGGTGCGCCTTGTATGGGTGTGTGTTACATTAGATTCACTAGTAGGAGTGAGAAAAACATCACGGGGTGGTGCGCATTGTATGGGTGTGTGTTACATTAGATTCACTAGTAGGAGTGAGAAAAACATCACGGGGGCGTGCGCATTGTATGGGTGTGTGTTACATTAGATTCACTAGTAGGAGTGAGAAAAACATCACGGGGTGGTGTGCATTGTATGGGTGTGTGTTACATTACATTCACTAGTAGGAGTGAGAAAAACATCACGGGGTGGTGCGCATTGTATGGGTGTGTTTTACATTACATTCACTAGTAGGAGTGAGAAAAACATCACGGGGTGGTGAGCATTGTATGTGTGTGTGTTACATTACATTCCCTAGTAGGAGTGAGAAAAACATCACGGGGTGGTGCGCATTGTATGGGTGTGTGTTACATTACATTCACTAGTAGGAGTGAGAAAAACATCACGGGGTGGTGCGCATTGTATGGGTGTGTGTTACATTAGATTCACTAGTAGCAGTGAGAAAAACATCACGGGGTGGTGCGCATTGTATGGGTGTGTGTTACATTACATTCTCTAGTAGGAGTGAGAAAAACATCACGGGGTGGTGCGCATTGTATGGGTGTGTGTTACATTACATTCACTAGTAGGAGTGAGAAAAACATCACGGGGTGGTGCGCATTGTATGGGTGTGTGTTACATTACATTCACTAGTAGGAGTGAGAAAAACATCACGGGGTGGTGCGCCTTGTATGGGTGTGTGTTACATTACATTCACTAGTAGGAGTGAGAAAAACATCACGGGGTGGTGCGCCTTGTATGGGTGTGTGTTACATTACATTCAGTAGTAGGAGTGAGAAAAACATCACGGGGTGGTGCGCCTTGTATGGGTGTGTGTTACATTACATTCACTAGTAGGAGTGAGAAAAACATCACGGGGTGGTGCGCCTTGTATGGGTGTGTGTTACATTACATTCACTAGTAGGAGTGAGAAAAACATCACGGGGTGGTGCGCCTTGTATGGGTGTGTGTTACATTACATTCACTAGTAGGAGTGAGAAAAACATCACGGGGTGGTGCGCCTTGTATGGGTGTGTGTTACATTAGATTCACTAGTAGGAGTGAGAAAAACATCACGGGGTGGTGCGCCTTTTATGGGTGTGTGTTACATTAGATTCACTAGTAGGAGTGAGAAAAACATCGCGGGGTGGTGCGCCTTGTATGGGTGTGTGTTACATTAGATTCACTAGTAGGAGTGAGAAAAACATCACGGGGTGGTGCGCCTTGTATGGGTGTGTGTTACATTAGATTCACTAGTAGGAGTGAGAAAAACCTCACGGGGTGGTGCACATTGTATGGGTGTGTGTTACATTAGATTCACTAGTAGGAGTGAGAAAAACCTCACGGGGTGGTGCGCATTGTATGGGTGTGTGTTACATTAGATTCACTAGTAGGAGTGAGAAAAACCTCACGGGGTGGTGCGCATTGTATGGGTGTGTGTTACATTACATTCACTAGTAGGAGTGAGAAAAACCTCACGGGGTGGTGCGCATTGTATGGGTGTGTGTTACATTACATTCACTAGTAGGAGTGAGAAAAACCTCACGGGGTGGTGCGCATTGTATGGGTGTGTGTCACATTTCATTCACTAGTAGGAGTGAGAAAAACCTCACGGGGTGGTGCGCATTGTATGGGTGTGTGTTGCATTACATTCACTAGTAGGAGTGAGAAAAACCTCACGGGGTGGTGCGCATTGTATGGGTGTGTGTTACATTACATTCACTAGTAGGAGTGAGAAAAACATCACGGGGTGGTGGGCATTGTATGGGTGTGTGTTACATTACATTCACTATTAGGAGTGAGAAAAACCTCACGAGGTGGTGCGCATTGTATGGGTGTGTGTTACATTAGATACACTAGTAGGAGTGAGAAAATCATCACGTGGTGGTGCGCATTGTATGGGTGTGTGTTACATTAGATTCACTAGTAGCAGTGAGAAAAACATCACGGGGTGGTGCGCATTTTATGGGTGTGTGTTACATTAGATTCACTAGTAGCAGTGAGAAAAACATCACGGGGTGGTGCGCATTGTATGGGTGTGTGTTACATTAGATTCACTAGTAGCAGTGAGAAAAACATCACGGGGTGGTGCGCATTGTATGGGTGTGTGTTACATTACATTCACTAGTAGGAGTGAGAAAAACCTCACGGGGTGGTGCGCATTGTATGGGTGTGTGTTACATTAGATTCACTAGTAGGAGTGAGAAAAACCTCACGGGGTGGTGCGCATTGTATGGGTGTGTGTTACATTAGATTCACTAGTAGGAGTGAGAAAAACCTCACGGGGTGGTGCGCATTGTATGGGTGTGTGTTACATTAGATTCACTAGTAGGAGTGAGAAAAACCTCACGGGGTGGTGCGCATTGTATGGGTGTGTGTTACATTAGATTCACTAGTAGGAGTGAGAAAAACCTCACGGGGTGGTGCGCATTGTATGGGTGTGTGTTACATTAGATTCACTAGTAGCAGTGAGAAAAACATCACGGGGTGGTGCGCATTGTATGGGTGTGTGTTACATTAGATTCACTAGTAGCAGTGAGAAAAACATCACGGGGTGGTGCGCATTGTATGGGTGTGTGTTACATTAGATTCACTAGTAGCAGTGAGAAAAACATCACGGGGTGGTGCGCATTGTATGGGTGTGTGTTACATTACATTCACTAGTAGGAGTGAGAAAAACATCACGGGGTGGTGCGCATTGTATGGGTGTGTGTTAGATTACATTCACTAGTAGGAGTGAGAAAAACATCACGGGGTGGTGCGCATTGTATGGGTGTGTGTTACATTAGATTCACTAGTAGGAGTGAGAAAAACATCACGGGGTGGTGCGCATTGTATGGGTGTGTGTTGCATTAGATTCACTAGTAGGAGTGAGAAAAACATCACGGGGTGGTGCGCATTGTATGGGTGTGTGTTGCATTAGATTCACTAGTAGGAGTGAGAAAAACATCACGGGGTGGTGCGCATTGTATGGGTGTGTGTTACATTACATTCCCTAGTAGGAGTGAGAAAAACATCACGGGGTGGTGCGCATTGTATGGGTGTGTGTTACATTAGATTCACTAGTAGGAGTGAGAAAAATATCACGGGGTGGTGCGCATTGTATGGGTGTGTGTTACATTACATTCACTAGTAGGAGTGAGAAAAACATCACGGGGTGGTGCGCATTGTATGGGTGTGTATTACATTAGATTCACTAGTAGGAGTGAGAAAAACATCACGGGGTGGTGCGCATTGTATGGGTGTGTGTTACATTAGATTGACTAGTAGGAGTGAGAAAAACATCACGGGGTGGTGAGCATTGTATGGGTGTGTGTTACATTAGATTGACTAGTAGGAGTGAGAAAATCATCACGGGGTGGTGCGCATTGTATGGGTGTGTGTTACATTAGATTCACTAGTAGGAGTGAGAAAATCATCACGGGGTGGTGCGCATTGTATGGGTGTGTGTTACATTAGATTCACTAGTAGCAGTGAGAAAAACATCACGGGGTGGTGCGCATTGTATGGGTGTGTGTTACATTAGATTCACTAGTAGCAGTGAGAAAAACATCACGGGGTGGTGCGCATTGTATGGGTGTGTGTTACATTAGATTCACTAGTAGGAGTGAGAAAAACATCACGGGTTGGTGCGCATTGTATGGGTGTGTGTTACATTAGATTCTCTATTAGGAGTGAGAAAAACATCACGGGGTGGTGCGCATTGTATGGGTGTGTGTTACATTAGATTCACTAGTAGCAGTGAGAAAAACATCACGGGGTGGTGAGCATTGTATGGGTGTGTGTTACATTAGATTCACTAGTAGCAGTGAGAAAAACATCACGGGTTGGTGCGCATTGTATGGGTGTGTGTTACATTAGATTCACTAGTAGCAGTGAGAAAAACATCACGGGGTGGTGCGCATTGTACGGGTGTGTGTTACATTAGATTCACTAGTAGCAGTGATAAAAACATCACGGGGTGGTGCGCATTGTACGGGTGTGTGTTACATTAGATTCACTAGTAGCAGTGAGAAAAACATCACGGGGTGGTGCGCATTGTATGGGTGTGTGTTACATTAGATTCACTAGTAGCAGTGAGAAAAACATCACGGGGTGGTGCGCATTGTATGGGTGTGTGTTACATTAGATTCACTAGTAGCAGTGAGAAAAACATCACGGGGTAGTGCGCATTGTATGGGTGTGTGTTACATTAGATTCACTAGTAGCAGTGAGAAAAACATCACGGGGTGGTGCGCACTGTATGGGTGTGTGTTACATTAGATTCACTAGTAGCAGTGAGAAAAACATCACGGGGTGGTGCGCACTGTATGGGTGTGTGTTACATTAGATTCACTAGTAGCAGTGAGAAAAACATCACGGGGTGGTGAGCACTGTATGGGTGTGTGTTACATTAGATTCACTAGTAGCAGTGAGAAAAACATCACGGGGTGGTGAGCATTGTATGGGTGTGTGTTACATTAGATTCACTAGTAGCAGTGAGAAAAACATCACGGGGTGGTGCGCATTGTACGGGTGTGTGTTACATTAGATTCACTAGTAGCAGTGAGAAAAACATCACGGGGTGGTGCGCATTGTACGGGTGTGTGTTACATTAGATTGACTAGTAGCAGTGAGAAAAACATCACGGGGTGGTGCGCATTGTATGGGTGTGTGTTACATTAGATTCACTAGTAGCAGTGAGAAAAACATCACGGGGTGGTGCGCATTGTATGGGTGTGTGTTACATTAGATTCACTAGTAGCAGTGAGAAAAACATCACGGGGTGGTGCGCATTGTATGGGTGTGTGTTACATTAGATTCACTAGTAGCAGTGAGAAAAACATCACGGGGTGGTGCGCATTGTATGGGTGTGTGTTACATTAGATTCACTAGTAGCAGTGAGAAAAACATCACGGGGTGGTGCGCATTGTATGGGTGTGTGTTACATTAGATTCACTAGTAGCAGTGAGAAAAACATCACGGGGTGGTGCGCCTTCTATGGGTGTGTGTTACATTAGATTCACTAGTAGGAGTGAGAAAAACATCACGGGGTGGTGCGCCTTGTATGGGTGTGTGTTACATTAGATTCACTAGTAGGAGTGAGAAAAACATCACGGGGTGGTGCGCATTGTATGGGTGTGTGTTACATTAGATTCACTAGTAGGAGTGAGAAAAACATCACGGGGGCGTGCGCATTGTATGGGTGTGTGTTACATTAGATTCACTAGTAGGAGTGAGAAAAACATCACGGGGTGGTGTGCATTGTATGGGTGTGTGTTACATTACATTCACTAGTAGGAGTGAGAAAAACATCACGGGGTGGTGCGCATTGTATGGGTGTGTTTTACATTACATTCACTAGTAGGAGTGAGAAAAACATCACGGGGTGGTGAGCATTGTATGTGTGTGTGTTACATTACATTCCCTAGTAGGAGTGAGAAAAACATCACGGGGTGGTGCGCATTGTATGGGTGTGTGTTACATTACATTCACTAGTAGGAGTGAGAAAAACATCACGGGGTGGTGCGCATTGTATGGGTGTGTGTTACATTAGATTCACTAGTAGCAGTGAGAAAAACATCACGGGGTGGTGCGCATTGTATGGGTGTGTGTTACATTACATTCTCTAGTAGGAGTGAGAAAAACATCACGGGGTGGTGCGCATTGTATGGGTGTGTGTTACATTACATTCACTAGTAGGAGTGAGAAAAACATCACGGGGTGGTGCGCATTGTATGGGTGTGTGTTACATTACATTCACTAGTAGGAGTGAGAAAAACATCACGGGGTGGTGCGCCTTGTATGGGTGTGTGTTACATTACATTCACTAGTAGGAGTGAGAAAAACATCACGGGGTGGTGCGCCTTGTATGGGTGTGTGTTACATTACATTCAGTAGTAGGAGTGAGAAAAACATCACGGGGTGGTGCGCCTTGTATGGGTGTGTGTTACATTACATTCACTAGTAGGAGTGAGAAAAACATCACGGGGTGGTGCGCCTTGTATGGGTGTGTGTTACATTACATTCACTAGTAGGAGTGAGAAAAACATCACGGGGTGGTGCGCCTTGTATGGGTGTGTGTTACATTACATTCACTAGTAGGAGTGAGAAAAACATCACGGGGTGGTGCGCCTTGTATGGGTGTGTGTTACATTAGATTCACTAGTAGGAGTGAGAAAAACATCACGGGGTGGTGCGCCTTTTATGGGTGTGTGTTACATTAGATTCACTAGTAGGAGTGAGAAAAACATCGCGGGGTGGTGCGCCTTGTATGGGTGTGTGTTACATTAGATTCACTAGTAGGAGTGAGAAAAACATCACGGGGTGGTGCGCCTTGTATGGGTGTGTGTTACATTAGATTCACTAGTAGGAGTGAGAAAAACCTCACGGGGTGGTGCACATTGTATGGGTGTGTGTTACATTAGATTCACTAGTAGGAGTGAGAAAAACCTCACGGGGTGGTGCGCATTGTATGGGTGTGTGTTACATTAGATTCACTAGTAGGAGTGAGAAAAACCTCACGGGGTGGTGCGCATTGTATGGGTGTGTGTTACATTACATTCACTAGTAGGAGTGAGAAAAACCTCACGGGGTGGTGCGCATTGTATGGGTGTGTGTTACATTACATTCACTAGTAGGAGTGAGAAAAACCTCACGGGGTGGTGCGCATTGTATGGGTGTGTGTTACATTTCATTCACTAGTAGGAGTGAGAAAAACCTCACGGGGTGGTGCGCATTGTATGGGTGTGTGTTGCATTACATTCACTAGTAGGAGTGAGAAAAACCTCACGGGGTGGTGCGCATTGTATGGGTGTGTGTTACATTACATTCACTAGTAGGAGTGAGAAAAACATCACGGGGTGGTGGGCATTGTATGGGTGTGTGTTACATTACATTCACTATTAGGAGTGAGAAAAACCTCACGAGGTGGTGCGCATTGTATGGGTGTGTGTTACATTAGATACACTAGTAGGAGTGAGAAAATCATCACGTGGTGGTGCGCATTGTATGGGTGTGTGTTACATTAGATTCACTAGTAGCAGTGAGAAAAACATCACGGGGTGGTGCGCATTTTATGGGTGTGTGTTACATTAGATTCACTAGTAGCAGTGAGAAAAACATCACGGGGTGGTGCGCATTGTATGGGTGTGTGTTACATTAGATTCACTAGTAGCAGTGAGAAAAACATCACGGGGTGGTGCGCATTGTATGGGTGTGTGTTACATTACATTCACTAGTAGGAGTGAGAAAAACCTCACGGGGTGGTGCGCATTGTATGGGTGTGTGTTACATTAGATTCACTAGTAGGAGTGAGAAAAACCTCACGGGGTGGTGCGCATTGTATGGGTGTGTGTTACATTAGATTCACTAGTAGGAGTGAGAAAAACCTCACGGGGTGGTGCGCATTGTATGGGTGTGTGTTACATTAGATTCACTAGTAGGAGTGAGAAAAACCTCACGGGGTGGTGCGCATTGTATGGGTGTGTGTTACATTAGATTCACTAGTAGGAGTGAGAAAAACCTCACGGGGTGGTGCGCATTGTATGGGTGTGTGTTACATTAGATTCACTAGTAGCAGTGAGAAAAACATCACGGGGTGGTGCGCATTGTATGGGTGTGTGTTACATTAGATTCACTAGTAGCAGTGAGAAAAACATCACGGGGTGGTGCGCATTGTATGGGTGTGTGTTACATTAGATTCACTAGTAGCAGTGAGAAAAACATCACGGGGTGGTGCGCATTGTATGGGTGTGTGTTACATTACATTCACTAGTAGGAGTGAGAAAAACATCACGGGGTGGTGCGCATTGTATGGGTGTGTGTTAGATTACATTCACTAGTAGGAGTGAGAAAAACATCACGGGGTGGTGCGCATTGTATGGGTGTGTGTTACATTAGATTCACTAGTAGGAGTGAGAAAAACATCACGGGGTGGTGCGCATTGTATGGGTGTGTGTTGCATTAGATTCACTAGTAGGAGTGAGAAAAACATCACGGGGTGGTGCGCATTGTATGGGTGTGTGTTGCATTAGATTCACTAGTAGGAGTGAGAAAAACATCACGGGGTGGTGCGCATTGTATGGGTGTGTGTTACATTACATTCCCTAGTAGGAGTGAGAAAAACATCACGGGGTGGTGCGCATTGTATGGGTGTGTGTTACATTAGATTCACTAGTAGGAGTGAGAAAAATATCACGGGGTGGTGCGCATTGTATGGGTGTGTGTTACATTACATTCACTAGTAGGAGTGAGAAAAACATCACGGGGTGGTGCGCATTGTATGGGTGTGTATTACATTAGATTCACTAGTAGGAGTGAGAAAAACATCACGGGGTGGTGCGCATTGTATGGGTGTGTGTTACATTAGATTGACTAGTAGGAGTGAGAAAAACATCACGGGGTGGTGAGCATTGTATGGGTGTGTGTTACATTAGATTGACTAGTAGGAGTGAGAAAATCATCACGGGGTGGTGCGCATTGTATGGGTGTGTGTTACATTAGATTCACTAGTAGGAGTGAGAAAATCATCACGGGGTGGTGCGCATTGTATGGGTGTGTGTTACATTAGATTCACTAGTAGCAGTGAGAAAAACATCACGGGGTGGTGCGCATTGTATGGGTGTGTGTTACATTAGATTCACTAGTAGCAGTGAGAAAAACATCACGGGGTGGTGCGCATTGTATGGGTGTGTGTTACATTAGATTCACTAGTAGGAGTGAGAAAAACATCACGGGTTGGTGCGCATTGTATGGGTGTGTGTTACATTAGATTCTCTATTAGGAGTGAGAAAAACATCACGGGGTGGTGCGCATTGTATGGGTGTGTGTTACATTAGATTCACTAGTAGCAGTGAGAAAAACATCACGGGGTGGTGAGCATTGTATGGGTGTGTGTTACATTAGATTCACTAGTAGCAGTGAGAAAAACATCACGGGTTGGTGCGCATTGTATGGGTGTGTGTTACATTAGATTCACTAGTAGCAGTGAGAAAAACATCACGGGGTGGTGCGCATTGTACGGGTGTGTGTTACATTAGATTCACTAGTAGCAGTGAGAAAAACATCACGGGGTGGTGCGCATTGTACGGGTGTGTGTTACATTAGATTCACTAGTAGCAGTGAGAAAAACATCACGGGGTGGTGCGCATTGTATGGGTGTGTGTTACATTAGATTCACTAGTAGCAGTGAGAAAAACATCACGGGGTGGTGCGCATTGTATGGGTGTGTGTTACATTAGATTCACTAGTAGCAGTGAGAAAAACATCACGGGGTAGTGCGCATTGTATGGGTGTGTGTTACATTAGATTCACTAGTAGCAGTGAGAAAAACATCACGGGGTGGTGCGCACTGTATGGGTGTGTGTTACATTAGATTCACTAGTAGCAGTGAGAAAAACATCACGGGGTGGTGCGCACTGTATGGGTGTGTGTTACATTAGATTCACTAGTAGCAGTGAGAAAAACATCACGGGGTGGTGAGCACTGTATGGGTGTGTGTTACATTAGATTCACTAGTAGCAGTGAGAAAAACATCACGGGGTGGTGAGCATTGTATGGGTGTGTGTTACATTAGATTCACTAGTAGCAGTGAGAAAAACATCACGGGGTGGTGCGCATTGTACGGGTGTGTGTTACATTAGATTCACTAGTAGCAGTGAGAAAAACATCACGGGGTGGTGCGCATTGTACGGGTGTGTGTTACATTAGATTCACTAGTAGCAGTGAGAAAAACATCACGGGGTGGTGCGCATTGTATGGGTGTGTGTTACATTAGATTCACTAGTAGCAGTGAGAAAAACATCACGGGGTGGTGCGCATTGTATGGGTGTGTGTTACATTAGATTCACTAGTAGCAGTGAGAAAAACATCACGGGGTGGTGCGCATTGTATGGGTGTGTGTTACATTAGATTCACTAGTAGCAGTGAGAAAAACATCACGGGGTGGTGCGCATTGTATGGGTGTGTGTTACATTAGATTCACTAGTAGCAGTGAGAAAAACATCACGGGGTGGTGCGCATTGTATGGGTGTGTGTTACATTAGATTCACTAGTAGCAGTGAGAAACACATCACGGGGTGGTGCGCATTGTATGGGTGTGTGTTACATTAGATTCACTAGTAGCAGTGAGAAAAACATCACGGGGTGGTGCGCATTGTATGGGTGTGTGTTACATTAGATTCACTAGTAGGAGTGAGAAAAACATCACGGGGTGGTGCGCATTGTATGGGTGTGTGTTACATTACATTCACTAGTAGGAGTGTGAAAAACATCACGGGGTGGTGCGCATTGTATGGGTGTGTATTACATTAGATTCACTAGTAGGAGTGAGAAAAACATCACGGGGTGGTGCGCATTGTATGGGTGTGTGTTACATTAGATTGACTAGTAGGAGTGAGAAAAACATCACGGGGTGGTGAGCATTGTATGGGTGTGTGTTACATTAGATTGACTAGTAGGAGTGAGAAAATCATCACGGGGTGGTGCGCATTGTATGGGTGTGTGTTACATTAGATTCACTAGTAGGAGTGAGAAAATCATCACGGGGTGGTGCGCATTGTATGGGTGTGTGTTACATTAGATTCACTAGTAGCAGTGAGAAAAACATCACGGGGTGGTGCGCATTGTATGGGTGTGTGTTACATTAGATTCACTAGTAGCAATGAGAAAAACATCACGGGGTGGTGCGCATTGTATGGGTGTGTGTTACATTAGATTCACTAGTAGGAGTGAGAAAAACATCACGGGTTGGTGCGCATTGTATTGGTGTGTGTTACATTAGATTCTCTAGTAGGAGTGAGAAAAACATCACGGGGTGGTGCGCATTGTATGGGTGTGTGTTACATTAGATTCACTAGTAGCAGTGAGAAAAACATCACGGGGTGGTGAGCATTGTATGGGTGTGTGTTACATTAGATTCACTAGTAGCAGTGAGAAAAACATCAGGGGTTGGTGCGCATTGTATGGGTGTGTGTTACATTAGATTCACTAGTAGCAGTGAGAAAAACATCACGGGGTGGTGCGCATTGTACGGGTGTGTGTTACATTAGATTCACTAGTAGCAGTGAGAAAAACATCACGGGGTGGTGCGCATTGTACGGGTGTGTGTTACATTAGATTCACTAGTAGCAGTGAGAAAAACATCACGGGGTGGTGCGCATTGTATGGGTGTGTGTTACATTAGATTCACTAGTAGCAGTGAGAAAAACATCACGGGGTGGTGCGCATTGTATGGGTGTGTGTTACATTAGATTCACTAGTAGCAGTGAGAAAAACATCACGGGGTGGTGCGCATTGTATGGGTGTGTGTTACATTAGATTCACTAGTAGCAGTGAGAAAAACATCACGGGGTGGTGCGCATTGTATGGGTGTGTGTTACATTAGATTCACTAGTAGCAGTGAGAAAAACATCACGGGGTGGTGCGCATTGTATGGGTGTGTGTTACATTAGATTCACTAGTAGCAGTGAGAAAAACATCACGGGGTGGTGAGCATTGTATGGGTGTGTGTTACATTAGATTCACTAGTAGCAGTGAGAAAAACATCACGGGTTGGTGCGCATTGTATGGGTGTGTGTTACATTAGATTCACTAGTAGCAGTGAGAAAAACATCACGGGGTGGTGCGCATTGTACGGGTGTGTGTTACATTAGATTCACTAGTAGCAGTGAGAAAAACATCACGGGGTGGTGCGCATTGTATGGGTGTGTGTTACATTAGATTCACTAGTAGCAGTGAGAAAAACATCACGGGGTGGTGCGCATTGTATGGGTGTGTGTTACATTAGATTCACTAGTAGCAGTGAGAAAAACATCACGGGGTGGTGCGCATTGTATGGGTGTGTGTTACATTAGATTCACTAGTAGCAGTGAGAAAAACATCACGTGGTAGTGCGCATTGTATGGGTGTGTGTTACATTAGATTCACTAGTAGCAGTGAGAAAAACATCACGGGGTGGTGCGCATTGTATGGGTGTGTGTCACATTAGATTCACTAGTAGCAGTGAGAAAAACATCACGGGGTGGTGCGCATTGTATGGGTGTGTGTCACATTAGATTCACTAGTAGCAGTGAGAAAAACATCACGGGGTGGTGCGCATTGTATGGGTGTGTGTTACATTACATTCACTAGTAGCAGTGAGAAAAACATCACGGGGTGGTGCGCATTGTATGGGTGTGTGTCACATTAGATTCACTAGTAGGAGTGAGAAAAACATCACGGGGTGGTGCGCATTGTATGGGTGTGTGTCACATTAGATTCACTAGTAGGAGTGAGAAAAACATCACGGGGTGGTGCGCCTTGTATGGGTGTGTGTCACATTAGATTCACTAGTAGGAGTGAGAAAAACATCACGGTGTGGTGCGCCTTGTATGGGTGTGTGTCACATTAGATTCACTAGTAGCAGTGAGAAAAACATCACGGGGTAGTGCGCATTGTATGGGTGTGTGTTACATTAGATTCACTAGTAGCAGTGAGAAAAACATCACGGGGTGGTGCGCATTGTATGGGTGTGTGTTACGTTAGATTCACTAGTAGCAGTGAGAAAAACATCACGGGGTGGTGCGCATTGTATGGGTGTGTGTTACATTAGATTCACTAGTAGCAGTGAGAAAAACATCACGGGGTGGTGCGCATTGTATGGGTGTGTGTTACATTAGATTCACTAGTAGCAGTGAGAAAAACATCACGGGGTGGTGCGCATTGTATGGGTGTGTGTTACATTAGATTCACTAGTAGCAGTGAGAAAAACATCACGGGGTGGTGCGCATTGTATGGGTGTGTGTTACATTAGATTCACTAGTAGCAGTGAGAAAAACATCACGGGGTGGTGCCATTGTATGGGTGTGTGTTACATTACATTCACTAGTAGGAGTGAGAAAAACATCACGGGGTGGTGCGCATTGTATGGGTGTGTGTTAGATTACATTCACTAGTAGGAGTGAGAAAAACATCACGGGGTGGTGAGCATTGTATGTGTGTGTGTTACATTACATTCCCTAGTAGGAGTGAGAAAAACATCACGGGGTGGTGCGCATTGTATGGGTGTGTGTTACATTACATTCACTAGTAGGAGTGAGAAAAACATCACGGGGTGGTGCGCATTGTATGGGTGTGTGTTACATTAGATTCACTAGTAGCAGTGAGAAAAACATCACGGGGTGGTGCGCATTGTATGGGTGTGTGTTACATTACATTCTCTAGTAGGAGTGAGAAAAACATCACGGGGTGGTGCGCATTGTATGGGTGTGTGTTACATTACATTCACTAGTAGGAGTGAGAAAAACATCACGGGGTGGTGCGCATTGTATGGGTGTGTGTTACATTACATTCACTAGTAGGAGTGAGAAAAACATCACGGGGTGGTGCGCCTTGTATGGGTGTGTGTTACATTACATTCACTAGTAGGAGTGAGAAAAACATCACGGGGTGGTGCGCCTTGTATGGGTGTGTGTTACATTACATTCAGTAGTAGGAGTGAGAAAAACATCACGGGGTGGTGCGCCTTGTATGGGTGTGTGTTACATTACATTCACTAGTAGGAGTGAGAAAAACATCACGGGGTGGTGCGCCTTGTATGGGTGTGTGTTACATTACATTCACTAGAAGGAGTGAGAAAAACATCACGGGGTGGTGCGCCTTGTATGGGTGTGTGTTACATTAGATTCACTAGTAGGAGTGAGAAAAACATCACGGGGTGGTGCGCCTTGTATGGGTGTGTGTTACATTAGATTCACTAGTAGGAGTGAGAAAAACATCACGGGGTGGTGCGCCTTTTATGGGTGTGTGTTACATTAGATTCACTAGTAGGAGTGAGAAAAACATCGCGGGGTGGTGCGCCTTGTATGGGTGTGTGTTACATTAGATTCACTAGTAGGAGTGAGAAAAACATCACGGGGTGGTGCGCCTTGTATGGGTGTGTGTTACATTAGATTCACTAGTAGGAGTGAGAAAAACCTCACGGGGTGGTGCACATTGTATGGGTGTGTGTTACATTAGATTCACTAGTAGGAGTGAGAAAAACCTCACGGGGTGGTGCGCATTGTATGGGTGTGTGTTACATTAGATTCACTAGTAGGAGTGAGAAAAACCTCACGGGGTGGTGCGCATTGTATGGGTGTGTGTTACATTACATTCACTAGTAGGAGTGAGAAAAACCTCACGGGGTGGTGCGCATTGTATGGGTGTGTGTTACATTACATTCACTAGTAGGAGTGAGAAAAACCTCACGGGGTGGTGCGCATTGTATGGGTGTGTGTTACATTTCATTCACTAGTAGGAGTGAGAAAAACCTCACGGGGTGGTGCGCATTGTATGGGTGTGTGTTGCATTACATTCACTAGTAGGAGTGAGAAAAACCTCACGGGGTGGTGCGCATTGTATGGGTGTGTGTTACATTACATTCACTAGTAGGAGTGAGAAAAACATCACGGGGTGGTGGGCATTGTATGGGTGTGTGTTACATTACATTCACTATTAGGAGTGAGAAAAACCTCACGAGGTGGTGCGCATTGTATGGGTGTGTGTTACATTAGATACACTAGTAGGAGTGAGAAAATCATCACGTGGTGGTGCGCATTGTATGGGTGTGTGTTACATTAGATTCACTAGTAGCAGTGAGAAAAACATCACGGGGTGGTGCGCATTTTATGGGTGTGTGTTACATTAGATTCACTAGTAGCAGTGAGAAAAACATCACGGGGTGGTGCGCATTGTATGGGTGTGTGTTACATTAGATTCACTAGTAGCAGTGAGAAAAACATCACGGGGTGGTGCGCATTGTATGGGTGTGTGTTACATTACATTCACTAGTAGGAGTGAGAAAAACCTCACGGGTGGTGCGCATTGTATGGGTGTGTGTTACATTAGATTCACTAGTAGGAGTGAGAAAAACCTCACGGGGTGGTGCGCATTGTATGGGTGTGTGTTACATTAGATTCACTAGTAGGAGTGAGAAAAACCTCACGGGGTGGTGCGCATTGTATGGGTGTGTGTTACATTAGATTCACTAGTAGGAGTGAGAAAAACCTCACGGGGTGGTGCGCATTGTATGGGTGTGTGTTACATTAGATTCACTAGTAGGAGTGAGAAAAACCTCACGGGGTGGTGCGCATTGTATGGGTGTGTGTTACATTAGATTCACTAGTAGCAGTGAGAAAAACATCACGGGGTGGTGCGCACTGTATGGGTGTGTGTTACATTAGATTCACTAGTAGCAGTGAGAAAAACATCACGGGGTGGTGAGCACTGTATGGGTGTGTGTTACATTAGATTCACTAGTAGCAGTGAGAAAAACATCACGGGGTGGTGAGCATTGTATGGGTGTGTGTTACATTAGATTCACTAGTAGCAGTGAGAAAAACATCACGGGGTGGTGCGCATTGTACGGGTGTGTGTTACATTAGATTCACTAGTAGCAGTGAGAAAAACATCACGGGGTGGTGCGCATTGTACGGGTGTGTGTTACATTAGATTCACTAGTAGCAGTGAGAAAAACATCACGGGGTGGTGCGCATTGTATGGGTGTGTGTTACATTAGATTCACTAGTAGCAGTGAGAAAAACATCACGGGGTGGTGCGCATTGTATGGGTGTGTGTTACATTAGATTCACTAGTAGCAGTGAGAAAAACATCACGGGGTGGTGCGCATTGTATGGGTGTGTGTTACATTAGATTCACTAGTAGCAGTGAGAAAAACATCACGGGGTGGTGCGCATTGTATGGGTGTGTGTTACATTAGATTCACTAGTAGCAGTGAGAAAAACATCACGGGGTGGTGCGCATTGTATGGGTGTGTGTTACATTAGATTCACTAGTAGCAGTGAGAAACACATCACGGGGTGGTGCGCATTGTATGGGTGTGTGTTACATTAGATTCACTAGTAGCAGTGAGAAAAACATCACGGGGTGGTGCGCATTGTATGGGTGTGTGTTACATTAGATTCACTAGTAGGAGTGAGAAAAACATCACGGGGTGGTGCGCATTGTATGGGTGTGTGTTACATTACATTCACTAGTAGGAGTGTGAAAAACATCACGGGGTGGTGCGCATTGTATGGGTGTGTATTACATTAGATTCACTAGTAGGAGTGAGAAAAACATCACGGGGTGGTGCGCATTGTATGGGTGTGTGTTACATTAGATTGACTAGTAGGAGTGAGAAAAACATCACGGGGTGGTGAGCATTGTATGGGTGTGTGTTACATTAGATTGACTAGTAGGAGTGAGAAAATCATCACGGGGTGGTGCGCATTGTATGGGTGTGTGTTACATTAGATTCACTAGTAGGAGTGAGAAAATCATCACGGGGTGGTGCGCATTGTATGGGTGTGTGTTACATTAGATTCACTAGTAGCAGTGAGAAAAACATCACGGGGTGGTGCGCATTGTATGGGTGTGTGTTACATTAGATTCACTAGTAGCAATGAGAAAAACATCACGGGGTGGTGCGCATTGTATGGGTGTGTGTTACATTAGATTCACTAGTAGGAGTGAGAAAAACATCACGGGTTGGTGCGCATTGTATTGGTGTGTGTTACATTAGATTCTCTAGTAGGAGTGAGAAAAACATCACGGGGTGGTGCTCATTGTATGGGTGTGTGTTACATTAGATTCACTAGTAGCAGTGAGAAAAACATCACGGGGTGGTGAGCATTGTATGGGTGTGTGTTACATTAGATTCACTAGTAGCAGTGAGAAAAACATCAGGGGTTGGTGCGCATTGTATGGGTGTGTGTTACATTAGATTCACTAGTAGCAGTGAGAAAAACATCACGGGGTGGTGCGCATTGTACGGGTGTGTGTTACATTAGATTCACTAGTAGCAGTGAGAAAAACATCACGGGGTGGTGCGCATTGTACGGGTGTGTGTTACATTAGATTCACTAGTAGCAGTGAGAAAAACATCACGGGGTGGTGCGCATTGTATGGGTGTGTGTTACATTAGATTCACTAGTAGCAGTGAGAAAAACATCACGGGGTGGTGCGCATTGTATGGGTGTGTGTTACATTAGATTCACTAGTAGCAGTGAGAAAAACATCACGGGGTAGTGCGCATTGTATGGGTGTGTGTTACATTAGATTCACTAGTAGCAGTGAGAAAAACATCACGGGGTGGTGCGCATTGTATGGGTGTGTGTTACATTAGATTCACTAGTAGCAGTGAGAAAAACATCACGGGGTGGTGCGCATTGTATGGGTGTGTGTTACATTAGATTCACTAGTAGCAGTGAGAAAAACATCACGGGGTGGTGAGCATTGTATGGGTGTGTGTTACATTAGATTCACTAGTAGCAGTGAGAAAAACATCACGGGTTGGTGCGCATTGTATGGGTGTGTGTTACATTAGATTCACTAGTAGCAGTGAGAAAAACATCACGGGGTGGTGCGCATTGTACGGGTGTGTGTTACATTAGATTCACTAGTAGCAGTGAGAAAAACATCACGGGGTGGTGCGCATTGTATGGGTGTGTGTTACATTAGATTCACTAGTAGCAGTGAGAAAAACATCACGGGGTGGTGCGCATTGTATGGGTGTGTGTTACATTACATTCACTAGTAGGAGTGAGAAAAACATCACGGGGTGGTGCGCATTGTATGGGTGTGTGTTAGATTACATTCACTAGTAGGAGTGAGAAAAACATCACGGGGTGGTGAGCATTGTATGTGTGTGTGTTACATTACATTCCCTAGTAGGAGTGAGAAAAACATCACGGGGTGGTGCGCATTGTATGGGTGTGTGTTACATTACATTCACTAGTAGGAGTGAGAAAAACATCACGGGGTGGTGCGCATTGTATGGGTGTGTGTTACATTAGATTCACTAGTAGCAGTGAGAAAAACATCACGGGGTGGTGCGCATTGTATGGGTGTGTGTTACATTACATTCTCTAGTAGGAGTGAGAAAAACATCACGGGGTGGTGCGCATTGTATGGGTGTGTGTTACATTACATTCACTAGTAGGAGTGAGAAAAACATCACGGGGTGGTGCGCATTGTATGGGTGTGTGTTACATTACATTCACTAGTAGGAGTGAGAAAAACATCACGGGGTGGTGCGCCTTGTATGGGTGTGTGTTACATTACATTCACTAGTAGGAGTGAGAAAAACATCACGGGGTGGTGCGCCTTGTATGGGTGTGTGTTACATTACATTCAGTAGTAGGAGTGAGAAAAACATCACGGGGTGGTGCGCCTTGTATGGGTGTGTGTTACATTACATTCACTAGTAGGAGTGAGAAAAACATCACGGGGTGGTGCGCCTTGTATGGGTGTGTGTTACATTACATTCACTAGTAGGAGTGAGAAAAACATCACGGGGTGGTGCGCCTTGTATGGGTGTGTGTTACATTAGATTCACTAGTAGGAGTGAGAAAAACATCACGGGGTGGTGCGCCTTGTATGGGTGTGTGTTACATTAGATTCACTAGTAGGAGTGAGAAAAACATCACGGGGTGGTGCGCCTTTTATGGGTGTGTGTTACATTAGATTCACTAGTAGGAGTGAGAAAAACATCGCGGGGTGGTGCGCCTTGTATGGGTGTGTGTTACATTAGATTCACTAGTAGGAGTGAGAAAAACATCACGGGGTGGTGCGCCTTGTATGGGTGTGTGTTACATTAGATTCACTAGTAGGAGTGAGAAAAACCTCACGGGGTGGTGCACATTGTATGGGTGTGTGTTACATTAGATTCACTAGTAGGAGTGAGAAAAACCTCACGGGGTGGTGCGCATTGTATGGGTGTGTGTTACATTAGATTCACTAGTAGGAGTGAGAAAAACCTCACGGGGTGGTGCGCATTGTATGGGTGTGTGTTACATTACATTCACTAGTAGGAGTGAGAAAAACCTCACGGGGTGGTGCGCATTGTATGGGTGTGTGTTACATTACATTCACTAGTAGGAGTGAGAAAAACCTCACGGGGTGGTGCGCATTGTATGGGTGTGTGTTACATTTCATTCACTAGTAGGAGTGAGAAAAACCTCACGGGGTGGTGCGCATTGTATGGGTGTGTGTTGCATTACATTCACTAGTAGGAGTGAGAAAAACCTCACGGGGTGGTGCGCATTGTATGGGTGTGTGTTACATTACATTCACTAGTAGGAGTGAGAAAAACATCACGGGGTGGTGGGCATTGTATGGGTGTGTGTTACATTACATTCACTATTAGGAGTGAGAAAAACCTCACGAGGTGGTGCGCATTGTATGGGTGTGTGTTACATTAGATACACTAGTAGGAGTGAGAAAATCATCACGTGGTGGTGCGCATTGTATGGGTGTGTGTTACATTAGATTCACTAGTAGCAGTGAGAAAAACATCACGGGGTGGTGCGCATTTTATGGGTGTGTGTTACATTAGATTCACTAGTAGCAGTGAGAAAAACATCACGGGGTGGTGCGCATTGTATGGGTGTGTGTTACATTAGATTCACTAGTAGCAGTGAGAAAAACATCACGGGGTGGTGCGCATTGTATGGGTGTGTGTTACATTACATTCACTAGTAGGAGTGAGAAAAACCTCACGGGGTGGTGCGCATTGTATGGGTGTGTGTTACATTAGATTCACTAGTAGGAGTGAGAAAAACCTCACGGGGTGGTGCGCATTGTATGGGTGTGTGTTACATTAGATTCACTAGTAGGAGTGAGAAAAACCTCACGGGGTGGTGCGCATTGTATGGGTGTGTGTTACATTAGATTCACTAGTAGGAGTGAGAAAAACCTCACGGGGTGGTGCGCATTGTATGGGTGTGTGTTACATTAGATTCACTAGTAGGAGTGAGAAAAACCTCACGGGGTGGTGCGCATTGTATGGGTGTGTGTTACATTAGATTCACTAGTAGCAGTGAGAAAAACATCACGGGGTGGTGCGCACTGTATGGGTGTGTGTTACATTAGATTCACTAGTAGCAGTGAGAAAAACATCACGGGGTGGTGAGCACTGTATGGGTGTGTGTTACATTAGATTCACTAGTAGCAGTGAGAAAAACATCACGGGGTGGTGAGCATTGTATGGGTGTGTGTTACATTAGATTCACTAGTAGCAGTGAGAAAAACATCCCGGGGTGGTGCGCATTGTACGGGTGTGTGTTACATTAGATTCACTAGTAGCAGTGAGAAAAACATCACGGGGTGGTGCGCATTGTACGGGTGTGTGTTACATTAGATTCACTAGTAGCAGTGAGAAAAACATCACGGGGTGGTGCGCATTGTATGGGTGTGTGTTACATTAGATTCACTAGTAGCAGTGAGAAAAACATCACGGGGTGGTGCGCATTGTATGGGTGTGTGTTACATTAGATTCACTAGTAGCAGTGAGAAAAACATCACGGGGTGGTGCGCATTGTATGGGTGTGTGTTACATTAGATTCACTAGTAGCAGTGAGAAAAACATCACGGGGTGGTGCGCATTGTATGGGTGTGTGTTACATTAGATTCACTAGTAGCAGTGAGAAAAACATCACGGGGTGGTGCGCATTGTATGGGTGTGTGTTACATTAGATTCACTAGTAGCAGTGAGAAACACATCACGGGGTGGTGCGCATTGTATGGGTGTGTGTTACATTAGATTCACTAGTAGCAGTGAGAAAAACATCACGGGGTGGTGCGCATTGTATGGGTGTGTGTTACATTAGATTCACTAGTAGGAGTGAGAAAAACATCACGGGGTGGTGCGCATTGTATGGGTGTGTGTTACATTACATTCACTAGTAGGAGTGTGAAAAACATCACGGGGTGGTGCGCATTGTATGGGTGTGTATTACATTAGATTCACTAGTAGGAGTGAGAAAAACATCACGGGGTGGTGCGCATTGTATGGGTGTGTGTTACATTAGATTGACTAGTAGGAGTGAGAAAAACATCACGGGGTGGTGAGCATTGTATGGGTGTGTGTTACATTAGATTGACTAGTAGGAGTGAGAAAATCATCACGGGGTGGTGCGCATTGTATGGGTGTGTGTTACATTAGATTCACTAGTAGGAGTGAGAAAATCATCACGGGGTGGTGCGCATTGTATGGGTGTGTGTTACATTAGATTCACTAGTAGCAGTGAGAAAAACATCACGGGGTGGTGCGCATTGTATGGGTGTGTGTTACATTAGATTCACTAGTAGCAATGAGAAAAACATCACGGGGTGGTGCGCATTGTATGGGTGTGTGTTACATTAGATTCACTAGTAGGAGTGAGAAAAACATCACGGGTTGGTGCGCATTGTATTGGTGTGTGTTACATTAGATTCTCTAGTAGGAGTGAGAAAAACATCACGGGGTGGTGCGCATTGTATGGGTGTGTGTTACATTAGATTCACTAGTAGCAGTGAGAAAAACATCACGGGGTGGTGAGCATTGTATGGGTGTGTGTTACATTAGATTCACTAGTAGCAGTGAGAAAAACATCAGGGGTTGGTGCGCATTGTATGGGTGTGTGTTACATTAGATTCACTAGTAGCAGTGAGAAAAACATCACGGGGTGGTGCGCATTGTACGGGTGTGTGTTACATTAGATTCACTAGTAGCAGTGAGAAAAACATCACGGGGTGGTGCGCATTGTACGCGTGTGTGTTACATTAGATTCACTAGTAGCAGTGAGAAAAACATCACGGGGTGGTGCGCATTGTATGGGTGTGTGTTACATTAGATTCACTAGTAGCAGTGAGAAAAACATCACGGGGTGGTGCGCATTGTATGGGTGTGTGTTACATTAGATTCACTAGTAGCAGTGAGAAAAACATCACGGGGTAGTGCGCATTGTATGGGTGTGTGTTACATTAGATTCACTAGTAGCAGTGAGAAAAACATCACGGGGTGGTGCGCATTGTATGGGTGTGTGTTACATTAGATTCACTAGTAGCAGTGAGAAAAACATCACGGGGTGGTGCGCATTGTATGGGTGTGTGTTACATTAGATTCACTAGTAGCAGTGAGAAAAACATCACGGGGTGGTGAGCATTGTATGGGTGTGTGTTACATTAGATTCACTAGTAGCAGTGAGAAAAACATCACGGGTTGGTGCGCATTGTATGGGTGTGTGTTACATTAGATTCACTAGTAGCAGTGAGAAAAACATCACGGGGTGGTGCGCATTGTACGGGTGTGTGTTACATTAGATTCACTAGTAGCAGTGAGAAAAACATCACGGGGTGGTGCGCATTGTATGGGTGTGTGTTACATTAGATTCACTAGTAGCAGTGAGAAAAACATCACGGGGTGGTGCGCATTGTATGGGTGTGTGTTACATTAGATTCACTAGTAGCAGTGAGAAAAACATCACGGGGTGGTGCGCATTGTATGGGTGTGTGTTACATTAGATTCACTAGTAGCAGTGAGAAAAACATCACGTGGTAGTGCGCATTGTATGGGTGTGTGTTACATTAGATTCACTAGTAGCAGTGAGAAAAACATCACGGGGTGGTGCGCATTGTATGGGTGTGTGTCACATTAGATTCACTAGTAGCAGTGAGAAAAACATCACGGGGTGGTGCGCATTGTATGGGTGTGTGTCACATTAGATTCACTAGTAGCAGTGAGAAAAACATCACGGGGTGGTGCGCATTGTATGGGTGTGTGTCACATTACATTCACTAGTAGCAGTGAGAAAAACATCACGGGGTGGTGCGCATTGTATGGGTGTGTGTCACATTAGATTCACTAGTAGGAGTGAGAAAAACATCACGTGGTGGTGCGCATTGTATGGGTGTGTGTCACATTAGATTCACTAGTAGGAGTGAGAAAAACATCACGGGGTGGTGCGCCTTGTATGGGTGTGTGTCACATTAGATTCACTAGTAGGAGTGAGAAAAACATCACGGTGTGGTGCGCCTTGTATGGGTGTGTGTCACATTAGATTCACTAGTAGCAGTGAGAAAAACATCACGGGGTAGTGCGCATTGTATGGGTGTGTGTTACATTAGATTCACTAGTAGCAGTGAGAAAAACATCACGGGGTGGTGCGCATTGTATGGGTGTGTGTTACGTTAGATTCACTAGTAGCAGTGAGAAAAACATCACGGGGTGGTGCGCATTGTATGGGTGTGTGTTACATTAGATTCACTAGTAGCAGTGAGAAAAACATCACGGGGTGGTGCGCATTGTATGGGTGTGTGTTACATTAGACTCACTAGTAGCAGTGAGAAAAACATCACGGGGTGGTGCGCATTGTATGGGTGTGTGTTACATTAGATTCACTAGTAGCAGTGAGAAAAACATCACGGGGTGGTGCGCATTGTATGGGTGTGTGTTACATTAGATTCACTAGTAGCAGTGAGAAAAACATCACGGGGTGGTGCGCATTGTATGGGTGTGTGTTACATTACATTCACTAGTAGGAGTGAGAAAAACATCACGGGGTGGTGCGCATTGTATGGCTGTGTGTTACATTACATTCACTAGTAGGAGTGAGAAAAACATCACGGGGTGGTGAGCATTGTATGTGTGTGTGTTACATTACATTCCCTAGTAGGAGTGAGAAAAACATCACGGGGTGGTGCGCATTGTATGGGTGTGTGTTACATTACATTCACTAGTAGGAGTGAGAAAAACATCACGGGGTGGTGCGCATTGTATGGGTGTGTGTTACATTAGATTCACTAGTAGCAGTGAGAAAAACATCACGGGGTGGTGCGCATTGTATGGGTGTGTGTTACATTACATTCTCTAGTAGGAGTGAGAAAAACATCACGGGGTGGTGCGCATTGTATGGGTGTGTGTTACATTACATTCACTAGTAGGAGTGAGAAAAACATCACGGGGTGGTGCGCATTGTATGGGTGTGTGTTACATTACATTCACTAGTAGGAGTGAGAAAAACATCACGGGGTGGTGCGCCTTGTATGGGTGTGTGTTACATTACATTCACTAGTAGGAGTGAGAAAAACATCACGGGGTGGTGCGCCTTGTATGGGTGTGTGTTACATTACATTCAGTAGTAGGAGTGAGAAAAACATCACGGGGTGGTGCGCCTTGTATGGGTGTGTGTTACATTACATTCACTAGTAGGAGTGAGAAAAACATCACGGGGTGGTGCGCCTTGTATGGGTGTGTGTTACATTACATTCACTAGTAGGAGTGAGAAAAACATCACGGGGTGGTGCGCCTTGTATGGGTGTGTGTTACATTAGATTCACTAGTAGGAGTGAGAAAAACATCACGGGGTGGTGCGCCTTGTATGGGTGTGTGTTACATTAGATTCACTAGTAGGAGTGAGAAAAACATCACGGGGTGGTGCGCCTTTTATGGGTGTGTGTTACATTAGATTCACTAGTAGGAGTGAGAAAAACATCGCGGGGTGGTGCGCCTTGTATGGGTGTGTGTTACATTAGATTCACTAGTAGGAGTGAGAAAAACATCACGGGGTGGTGCGCCTTGTATGGGTGTGTGTTACATTAGATTCACTAGTAGGAGTGAGAAAAACCTCACGGGGTGGTGCACATTGTATGGGTGTGTGTTACATTAGATTCACTAGTAGGAGTGAGAAAAACCTCACGGGGTGGTGCGCATTGTATGGGTGTGTGTTACATTAGATTCACTAGTAGGAGTGAGAAAAACCTCACGGGGTGGTGCGCATTGTATGGGTGTGTGTTACATTACATTCACTAGTAGGAGTGAGAAAAACCTCACGGGGTGGTGCGCATTGTATGGGTGTGTGTTACATTACATTCACTAGTAGGAGTGAGAAAAACCTCACGGGGTGGTGCGCATTGTATGGGTGTGTGTTACATTTCATTCACTAGTAGGAGTGAGAAAAACCTCACGGGGTGGTGCGCATTGTATGGGTGTGTGTTGCATTACATTCACTAGTAGGAGTGAGAAAAACCTCACGGGGTGGTGCGCATTGTATGGGTGTGTGTTACATTACATTCACTAGTAGGAGTGAGAAAACATCACGGGGTGGTGGGCATTGTATGGGTGTGTGTTACATTACATTCACTATTAGGAGTGAGAAAAACCTCACGAGGTGGTGCGCATTGTATGGGTGTGTGTTACATTAGATACACTAGTAGGAGTGAGAAAATCATCACGTGGTGGTGCGCATTGTATGGGTGTGTGTTACATTAGATTCACTAGTAGCAGTGAGAAAAACATCACGGGGTGGTGCGCATTTTATGGGTGTGTGTTACATTAGATTCACTAGTAGCAGTGAGAAAAACATCACGGGGTGGTGCGCATTGTATGGGTGTGTGTTACATTAGATTCACTAGTAGCAGTGAGAAAAACATCACGGGGTGGTGCGCATTGTATGGGTGTGTGTTACATTACATTCACTAGTAGGAGTGAGAAAAACCTCACGGGGTGGTGCGCATTGTATGGGTGTGTGTTACATTAGATTCACTAGTAGGAGTGAGAAAAACCTCACGGGGTGGTGCGCATTGTATGGGTGTGTGTTACATTAGATTCACTAGTAGGAGTGAGAAAAACCTCACGGGGTGGTGCGCATTGTATGGGTGTGTGTTACATTAGATTCACTAGTAGGAGTGAGAAAAACCTCACGGGGTGGTGCGCATTGTATGGGTGTGTGTTACATTAGATTCACTAGTAGGAGTGAGAAAAACCTCACGGGGTGGTGCGCATTGTATGGGTGTGTGTTACATTAGATTCACTAGTAGCAGTGAGAAAAACATCACGGGGTGGTGCGCATTGTATGGGTGTGTGTTACATTAGATTCACTAGTAGCAGTGAGAAAAACATCACGGGGTGGTGCGCATTGTATGGGTGTGTGTTACATTAGATTCACTAGTAGCAGTGAGAAAAACATCACGGGGTGGTTCGCATTGTATGGGTGTGTGTTACATTACATTCACTAGTAGGAGTGAGAAAAACATCACGGGGTGGTGCGCATTGTATGGGTGTGTGTTAGATTACATTCACTAGTAGGAGTGAGAAAAACATCACGGGGTGGTGCGCATTGTATGGGTGTGTGTTACATTAGATTCACTAGTAGGAGTGAGAAAAACATCACGGGGTGGTGCGCATTGTATGGGTGTGTGTTGCATTAGATTCACTAGTAGGAGTGAGAAAAACATCACGGGGTGGTGCGCATTGTATGGGTGTGTGTTACTTTACATTCCCTAGTAGGAGTGAGAAAAACATCACGGGGTGGTGCGCATTGTATGGGTGTGTGTTACATTAGATTCACTAGTAGGAGTGAGAAAAACATCACGGGGTGGTGCGCATTGTATGGGTGTGTGTTACATTACATTCACTAGTAGGAGTGAGAAAAACATCACGGGGTGGTGCGCATTGTATGGGTGTGTATTACATTAGATTCACTAGTAGGAGTGAGAAAAACATCACGGGGTGGTGCGCATTGTATGGGTGTGTGTTACATTAGATTGACTAGTAGGAGTGAGAAAAACATCACGGGGTGGTGAGCATTGTATGGGTGTGTGTTACATTAGATTGACTAGTAGGAGTGAGAAAATCATCACGGGGTGGTGCGCATTGTATGGGTGTGTGTTACATTAGATTCACTAGTAGGAGTGAGAAAATCATCACGGGGTGGTGCGCATTGTATGGGTGTGTGTTACATTAGATTCACTAGTAGCAGTGAGAAAAACATCACGGGGTGGTGCGCATTGTATGGGTGTGTGTTACATTAGATTCACTAGTAGCAGTGAGAAAAACATCACGGGGTGGTGCGCATTGTATGGGTGTGTGTTACATTAGATTCACTAATAGGAGTGAGAAAAACATCACGGGTTGGTGCGCATTGTATGGGTGTGTGTTACATTAGATTCTCTATTAGGAGTGAGAAAAACATCACGGGGTGGTGCGCATTGTATGGGTGTGTGTTACATTAGATTCACTAGTAGCAGTGAGAAAAACATCACGGGGTGGTGAGCATTGTATGGGTGTGTGTTACATTAGATTCACTAGTAGCAGTGAGAAAAACATCACGGGTTGGTGCGCATTGTATGGGTGTGTGTTACATTAGATTCACTAGTAGCAGTGAGAAAAACATCACGGGGTGGTGCGCATTGTACGGGTGTGTGTTACATTAGATTCACTAGTAGCAGTGAGAAAAACATCACGGGGTGGTGCGCATTGTACGGGTGTGTGTTACATTAGATTCACTAGTAGCAGTGAGAAAAACATCACGGGGTGGTGCGCATTGTATGGGTGTGTGTTACATTAGATTCACTAGTAGCAGTGAGAAAAACATCACGGGGTGGTGCGCATTGTATGGGTGTGTGTTACATTAGATTCACTAGTAGCAGTGAGAAAAACATCACGGGGTAGTGCGCATTGTATGGGTGTGTGTTACATTAGATTCACTAGTAGCAGTGAGAAAAACATCACGGGGTGGTGCGCACTGTATGGGTGTGTGTTACATTAGATTCACTAGTAGCAGTGAGAAAAACATCACGGGGTGGTGCGCACTGTATGGGTGTGTGTTACATTAGATTCACTAGTAGCAGTGAGAAAAACATCACGGGGTGGTGAGCATTGTATGGGTGTGTGTTACATTAGATTCACTAGTAGCAGTGAGAAAAACATCACGGGGTGGTGAGCATTGTATGGGTGTGTGTTACATTAGATTCACTAGTAGCAGTGAGAAAAACATCACGGGGTGGTGCGCATTGTACGGGTGTGTGTTACATTAGATTCACTAGTAGCAGTGAGAAAAACATCACGGGGTGGTGCGCATTGTACGGGTGTGTGTTACATTAGATTCACTAGTAGCAGTGAGAAAAACATCACGGGGTGGTGCGCATTGTATGGCTGTGTGTTACATTAGATTCACTAGTAGCAGTGAGAAAAACATCACGGGGTGGTGCGCATTGTATGGGTGTGTGTTACATTAGATTCACTAGTAGCAGTGAGAAAAACATCACGGGGTAGTGCGCATTGTATGGGTGTGTGTTACATTAGATTCACTAGTAGCAGTGAGAAAAACATCACGGGGTGGTGCGCATTGTATGGGTGTGTGTTACATTAGATTCACTAGTAGCAGTGAGAAACACATCACGGGGTGGTGCGCATTGTATGGGTGTGTGTTACATTAGATTCACTAGTAGCAGTGAGAAAAACATCACGGGGTGGTGCGCATTGTATGGGTGTGTGTTACATTAGATTCACTAGTAGGAGTGAGAAAAACATCACGGGGTGGTGCGCATTGTATGGGTGTGTGTTACATTACATTCACTAGTAGGAGTGAGAAAAACATCACGGGGTGGTGCGCATTGTATGGGTGTGTATTACATTAGATTCACTAGTAGGAGTGAGAAAAACATCACGGGGTGGTGCGCATTGTATGGGTGTGTGTTACATTAGATTGACTAGTAGGAGTGAGAAAAACATCACGGGGTGGTGAGCATTGTATGGGTGTGTGTTACATTAGATTGACTAGTAGGAGTGAGAAAATCATCACGGGGTGGTGCGCATTGTATGGGTGTGTGTTACATTAGATTCACTAGTAGGAGTGAGAAAATCATCACGGGGTGGTGCGCATTGTATGGGTGTGTGTTACATTAGATTCACTAGTAGCAGTGAGAAAAACATCACGGGGTGGTGCGCATTGTATGGGTGTGTGTTACATTAGATTCACTAGTAGCAATGAGAAAAACATCACGGGGTGGTGCGCATTGTATGGGTGTGTGTTACATTAGATTCACTAGTAGGAGTGAGAAAAACATCACGGGTTGGTGCGCATTGTATTGGTGTGTGTTACATTAGATTCTCTAGTAGGAGTGAGAAAAACATCACGGGGTGGTGCGCATTGTATGGGTGTGTGTTACATTAGATTCACTAGTAGCAGTGAGAAAAACATCACGGGGTGGTGAGCATTGTATGGGTGTGTGTTACATTAGATTCACTAGTAGCAGTGAGAAAAACATCAGGGGTTGGTGCGCATTGTATGGGTGTGTGTTACATTAGATTCACTAGTAGCAGTGAGAAAAACATCACGGGGTGGTGCGCATTGTACGGGTGTGTGTTACATTAGATTCACTAGTAGCAGTGAGAAAAACATCACGGGGTGGTGCGCATTGTACGGGTGTGTGTTACATTAGATTCACTAGTAGCAGTGAGAAAAACATCACGGGGTGGTGCGCATTGTATGGGTGTGTGTTACATTAGATTCACTAGTAGCAGTGAGAAAAACATCACGGGGTGGTGCGCATTGTATGGGTGTGTGTTACGTTAGATTCACTAGTAGCAGTGAGAAAAACATCACGGGGTAGTGCGCATTGTATGGGTGTGTGTTACATTAGATTCACTAGTAGCAGTGAGAAAAACATCACGGGGTGGTGCGCATTGTATGGGTGTGTGTTACATTAGATTCACTAGTAGCAGTGAGAAAAACATCACGGGGTGGTGCGCATTGTATGGGTGTGTGTTACATTAGATTCACTAGTAGCAGTGAGAAAAACATCACGGGGTGGTGAGCATTGTATGGGTGTGTGTTACATTAGATTCACTAGTAGCAGTGAGAAAAACATCACGGGTTGGTGCGCATTGTATGGGTGTGTGTTACATTAGATTCACTAGTAGCAGTGAGAAAAACATCACGGGGTGGTGCGCATTGTACGGGTTTGTGTTACATTAGATTCACTAGTAGCAGTGAGAAAAACATCACGGGGTGGTGCGCATTGTATGGGTGTGTGTTACATTAGATTCACTAGTAGCAGTGAGAAAAACATCACGGGGTGGTGCGCATTGTATGGGTGTGTGTTACATTAGATTCACTAGTAGCAGTGAGAAAAACATCACGGGGTGGTGCGCATTGTATGGGTGTGTGTTACATTAGATTCACTAGTAGCAGTGAGAAAAACATCACGTGGTAGTGCGCATTGTATGGGTGTGTGTAACATTAGATTCACTAGTAGCAGTGAGAAAAACATCACGGGGTGGTGCGCATTGTATGGGTGTGTGTCACATTAGATTCACTAGTAGCAGTGAGAAAAACATCACGGGGTGGTGCGCATTGTATGGGTGTGTGTCACATTAGATTCACTAGTAGCAGTGAGAAAAACATCACGGGGTGGTGCGCATTGTATGGGTGTGTGTTACATTAGATTCACTAGTAGCAGTGAGAAAAACATCACGGGGTGGTGCGCATTGTATGGGTGTGTGTCACATTAGATTCACTAGTAGCAGTGAGAAAAACATCACGGGGTGGTGCGCATTGTATGGGTGTGTGTCACATTAGATTCACTAGTAGCAGTGAGAAAAACATCACGGGGTGGTGCGCATTGTATGGGTGTGTGTTACATTACATTCACTAGTAGCAGTGAGAAAAACATCACGGGGTGGTGCGCATTGTATGGGTGTGTGTCACATTAGATTCACTAGTAGGAGTGAGAAAAACATCACGGGGTGGTGCGCATTGTATGGGTGTGTGTCACATTAGATTCACTAGTAGGAGTGAGAAAAACATCACGGGGTGGTGCGCCTTGTATGGGTGTGTGTCACATTAGATTCACTAGTAGGAGTGAGAAAAACATCACGGTGTGGTGCGCCTTGTATGGGTGTGTGTCACATTAGATTCACTAGTAGCAGTGAGAAAAACATCACGGGGTAGTGCGCATTGTATGGGTGTGTGTTACATTAGATTCACTAGTAGCAGTGAGAAAAACATCACGGGGTGGTGCGCATTGTATGGGTGTGTGTTACATTAGATTCACTAGTAGCAGTGAGAAAAACATCACGGGGTGGTGCGCATTGTATGGGTGTGTGTTACGTTAGATTCACTAGTAGCAGTGAGAAAAACATCACGGGGTGGTGCGCATTGTATGGGTGTGTGTTACATTAGATTCACTAGTAGCAGTGAGAAAAACATCACGGGGTGGTGCGCATTGTATGGGTGTGTGTTACATTAGATTCACTAGTAGCAGTGAGAAAAACATCACGGGGTGGTGCGCATTGTATGGGTGTGTGTTACATTAGATTCACTAGTAGCAGTGAGAAAAACATCACGGGGTGGTGCGCATTGTATGGGTGTGTGTTACATTAGATTCACTAGTAGCAGTGAGAAAAACATCACGGGGTGGTGCGCATTGTATGGGTGTGTGTTACATTACATTCACTAGTAGGAGTGAGAAAAACATCACGGGGTGGTGCGCATTGTATGGGTGTGTGTTAGATTACATTCACTAGTAGGAGTGAGAAAAACATCACGGGGTGGTGCGCATTGTATGGGTGTGTGTTACATTAGATTCACTAGTAGGAGTGAGAAAAACATCACGGGGTGGTGCGCATTGTATGGGTGTGTGTTACATTAGATTCACTAGTAGGAGTGAGAAAAACATCACGGGGTGGTGCGCATTGTATGGGTGTGTGTTGCATTAGATTCACTAGTAGGAGTGAGAAAAACATCACGGGGTGGTGCGCATTGTATGGGTGTGTGTTACATTACATTCCCTAGTAGGAGTGAGAAAAACATCTCGGGGTGGTGCGCATTGTATGCGTGTGTGTTACATTAGATTCACTAGTAGGAGTGAGAAAAACATCACGGGGTGGTGCGCATTGTATGGGTGTGTGTTACATTAGATTCACTAGTAGGAGTGAGAAAAACATCACGGGGTGGTGCGCATTGTATGGGTGTGTGTTACATTACATTCACTAGTAGGAGTGAGAAAATCATCACGGGGTGGTGCGCATTGTATGGGTGTGTGTTACATTAGATTCACTAGTAGGAGTGAGAAAATCATCACGGGGTGGTGCGCATTGTATGGGTGTGTGTTACATTAGATTCACTAGTAGCAGTGAGAAAAACATCACGGGGTGGTGCGCATTGTATGGGTGTGTGTTACATTAGATTCACTAGTAGCAGTGAGAAAAACATCACGGGGTGGTGCGCATTGTATGGGTGTGTGTTACATTAGATTCACTAGTAGGAGTGAGAAAAACATCACGGGTTGGTGCGCATTGTATTGGTGTGTGTTACATTAGATTCTCTAGTAGGAGTGAGAAAAACATCACGGGGTGGTGCGCATTGTATGGGTGTGTGTTACATTAGATTCACTAGTAGCAGTGAGAAAAACATCACGGGGTGGTGAGCATTGTATGGGTGTGTGTTACATTAGATTCACTAGTAGCAGTGAGAAAAACATCACGGGTTGGTGCGCATTGTATGGGTGTGTGTTACATTAGATTCACTAGTAGCAGTGAGAAAAACATCACGGGGTGGTGCGCATTGTACGGGTGTGTGTTACATTAGATTCACTAGTAGCAGTGAGAAAAACATCACGGGGTGGTGCGCATTGTATGGGTGTGTGTTACATTAGATTCACTAGTAGCAGTGAGAAAAACATCACGGGGTGGTGCGCATTGTATGGGTGTGTGTTACATTAGATTCACTAGTAGCAGTGAGAAAAACATCACGGGGTGGTGCGCATTGTATGGGTGTGTGTTACATTAGATTCACTAGTAGCAGTGAGAAAAACATCACGGGGTGGTGCGCATTGTATGGGTGTGTGTTACATTAGATTCACTAGTAGCAGTGAGAAAAACATCACGGGGTGGTGCGCATTGTATGGGTGTGTGTTACATTAGATTCACTAGTAGCAGTGAGAAAAACATCACGGGGTGGTGCGCATTGTATGGGTGTGTGTTACATTAGATTCACTAGTAGCAGTGAGAAAAACATCACGGGGTGGTGAGCATTGTATGGGTGTGTGTTACATTAGATTCACTAGTAGCAGTGAGAAAAACATCACGGGTTGGTGCGCATTGTATGGGTGTGTGTTACATTAGATTCACTAGTAGCAGTGAGAAAAACATCACGGGGTGGTGCGCATTGTACGGGTGTGTGTTACATTAGATTCACTAGTAGCAGTGAGAAAAACATCACGGGGTGGTGCGCATTGTATGGGTGTGTGTTACATTAGATTCACTAGTAGCAGTGAGAAAAACATCACGGGGTGGTGCGCATTGTATGGGTGTGTGTTACATTAGATTCACTAGTAGCAGTGAGAAAAACATCACGGGGTGGTGCGCATTGTATGGGTGTGTGTTACATTAGATTCACTAGTAGCAGTGAGAAAAACATCACGGGGTGGTGCGCATTGTATGGGTGTGTGTTACATTAGATTCACTAGTAGCAGTGAGAAAAACATCACGGGGTGGTGCGCATTGTATGGGTGTGTGTTACATTAGATTCACTAGTAGCAGTGAGAAAAACATCACGGGGTGGTGCGCATTGTATGGGTGTGTGTTACATTAGATTCACTAGTAGCAGTGAGAAAAACATCACGGGGTGGTGCGCATTGTATGGGTGTGTGTTACATTAGATTCACTAGTAGCAGTGAGAAAAACATCACGGGGTGGTGCGCATTGTATGGGTGTGTGTCACATTAGATTCACTAGTAGGAGTGAGAAAAACATCACGGGGTGGTGCGCATTGTATGGGTGTGTGTCACATTAGATTCACTAGTAGGAGTGAGAAAAACATCACGGGGTGGTGCGCCTTGTATGGGTGTGTGTCACATTAGATTCACTAGTAGGAGTGAGAAAAACATCACGGTGTGGTGCGCCTTGTATGGGTGTGTGTTACATTAGATTCACTAGTAGCAGTGAGAAAAACATCACGGGGTAGTGCGCATTGTATGGGTGTGTGTTACATTAGATTCACTAGTAGCAGTGAGAAAAACATCACGGGGTGGTGCGCATTGTATGGGTGTGTGTTACATTAGATTCACTAGTAGCAGTGAGAAAAACATCACGGGGTGGTGCGCATTGTATGGGTGTGTGTTACATTAGATTCACTAGTAGCAGTGAGAAAAACATCACGGGGTGGTGCGCATTGTATGGGTGTGTGTCACATTAGATTCACTAGTAGCAGTGAGAAAAACATCACGGGGTGGTGCGCATTGTATGGGTGTGTGTCACATTAGATTCACTAGTAGGAGTGAGAAAAACATCACGGGGTGGTGCGCATTGTATGGGTGTGTGTCACATTAGATTCACTAGTAGGAGTGAGAAAAACATCACGGGGTGGTGCGCCTTGTATGGGTGTGTGTCACATTAGATTCACTAGTAGGAGTGAGAAAAACATCACGGTGTGGTGCGCCTTGTATGGGTGTGTGTCACATTACATTCACTAGTAGGAGTGAGAAAAACATCACGGGGTGGTGCGCCTTGTATGGGTGTGTGTCACATTACATTCACTAGTAGGAGTGAGGAAAACATCACGGGGTGGTGCGCCTTGTATGGGTGTGTGTCACATTACATTCACTAGTATGAGTGAGGAAAACATCACGGGGTGGTGCGCCTTGTATGGGTGTGTGTCACATTAGATTCACTAGTATGATTGAGAAAAACATCACGGGGTGGTGCGCATTTTATGGGTGTGTGTTACATTAGATTCACTAGTAGCAGTGAGAAAAACATCACGGGGTGGTGCGCATTGTATGGGTGTGTGTTACATTAGATTCACTAGTAGGAGTGAGAAAAACCTCACGGGGTGGTGCGCATTGTATGGGTGTGTGTTACATTGGATTCACTAGTAGGAGTGAGAAAAACCTCACGGGGTGGTGCGCATTGTATGGGTGTGTGTTACATTAGATTCACTAGTAGGAGTGAGAAAAACCTCACGGGGTGGTGCGCATTGTATGGGTGTGTGTTACATTAGATTCACTAGTAGGAGTGAGAAAAACCTCACGGGGTGGTGCGCATTGTATGGGTGTGTGTTACATTAGATTCACTAGTAGGAGTGAGAAAAACCTCACGGGGTGGTGCGCATTGTATGGGTGTGTGTTACATTAGATTCACTAGTAGCAGTGAGAAAAACATCACGGGGTGGTGCGCATTGTATGGGTGTGTGTTACATTAGATTCACTAGTAGCAGTGAGAAAAACATCACGGGGTGGTGCGCATTGTATGGGTGTGTGTTACATTACATTCACTAGTAGGAGTGAGAAAAACATCACGGGGTGGTGCGCATTGTATGGGTGTGTGTTACATTACATTCACTAGTAGGAGTGAGAAAAACATCACGGGGTGGTGCGCATTGTATGGGTGTGTGTTACATTAGATTCACTAGTAGGAGTGAGAAAAACATCACGGGGTGGTGCGCATTGTATGGGTGTGTGTTACATTAGATTCACTAGTAGGAGTGAGAAAAACATCACGGGGTGGTGCGCATTGTATGGGTGTGTGTTGCATTAGATTCACTAGTAGGAGTGAGAAAAACATCACGGGGTGGTGCGCATTGTATGGGTGTGTGTTACATTAGATTCACTAGTAGGAGTGAGAAAAACATCACGGGGTGGTGCGCATTGTATGGGTGTGTGTTACATTAGATTCACTAGTAGGAGTGAGAAAAACATCACGGGGTGGTGCGCATTGTATGGGTGTGTGTTACATTACATTCACTAGTACGAGTGAGAAAAACATCACGGGGTGGTGCGCATTGTATGGGTGTGTATTACATTAGATTCACTAGTAGGAGTGAGAAAAACATCACGGGGTGGTGCGCATTGTATGGGTGTGTGTTACATTAGATTGACTAGTAGGAGTGAGAAAAACATCACGGGGTGGTGAGCATTGTATGGGTGTGTGTTACATTAGATTCACTAGTAGGAGTGAGAAAATCATCACGGGGTGGTGCGCATTGTATGGGTGTGTGTTACATTAGATTCACTAGTAGGAGTGAGAAAATCATCATGGGGTGGTGCGCATTGTATGGGTGTGTGTTACATTAGATTCACTAGTAGCAGTGAGAAAAACTTCACGGGGTGGTGCGCATTGTATGGGTGTGTGTTACATTAGATTCACTAGTAGCAGTGAGAAAAACATCACGGGGTGGTGCGCATTGTATGGGTGTGTGTTACATTAGATTCACTAGTAGGAGTGAGAAAAACATCACGGGTTGGTGCGCATTGTATTGGTGTGTGTTACATTAGATTCTCTAGTAGGAGTGAGAAAAACATCACGGGGTGGTGCGCATTGTATGGATGTGTGTTACATTAGATTCACTAGTAGCAGTGAGAAAAACATCACGGGGTAGTGCGCATTGTATGGGTGTGTGTTACATTAGATTCACTAGTAGCAGTGAGAAAAACATCACGGGGTGGTGCGCATTGTATGGGTGTGTGTTACATTAGATTCACTGGTAGCAGTGAGAAAAACATCACGGGGTGGTGCGCATTGTATGGGTGTGTGTTACATTAGATTCACTAGTAGCAGTGAGAAAAACATCACGGGGTGGTGCGCATTGTATGGGTGTGTGTTGCATTAGATTCACTAGTAGGAGTGAGAAAAACATCACGGGGTGGTGCGCATTGTATGGGTGTGTGTCACATTAGATTCACTAGTAGGAGTGAGAAAAACATCACGGGGTGGTGCGCCTTGTATGGGTGTGTGTCACATTAGATTCACTAGTAGTAGTGAGAAAAACATCACGGTGTGGTGCGCCTTGTATGGGTGTGTGTCACATTACATTCACTAGTAGGAGTGAGAAAAACATCACGGGGTGGTGCGCCTTGTATGGGTGTGTGTCACATTACATTCACTAGTAGGAGTGAGGAAAACATCACGGGGTGGTGCGCCTTGTATGGGTGTGTGTCACATTAGATTCACTAGTATGATTGAGAAAAACATCACGGGGTGGTGCGCATTGTATGGGTGTGTGTCACATTAGATTCACTAGTAGGAGTCAGAAAAACATCACGGGGTGGTGCGCATTGTATGGGTGTGTGTCACATTAGATTCACTATTTGGAGTGAGAAAAACATCACGGGGTGGTGAGCATTGTATGGGTGTGTGTTACATTACATTCACTAGTAGGAGTGAGAAAAACATCACGGGGTGGTGCGCCTTGTATGGGTGTGTGTTACATTACATTCACTAGTAGGAGTGAGAAAAACATCACGTGGTGGTGCGCCTTGTATGGGTGTGTGTTACATTAGAATCACTAGTAGGAGTGAGAAAAACATCACGGGTTGGTGCTCATTGTATGGGTGTGTGTTACATTAGATTCACTAGTAGGAGTGAGAAAAACATCACGGGGTGGTGGGCATTGTATGTTTGTGTGTTACATTAGATTCACTAGTAGGAGTGAGAAAAACATCACGGGGTGGTGGGCATTGTATGGGTGTGTGTTACATTAGATTCACTAGTAGGAGTGAGAAAAACATCACGGGGTGGTGCGCATTGTATGGGTGTGTGTTACATTAGATTCACTAGTAGGAGTGAGAAAAACATCAGGGGGTGGTGCGCATTGTATGGGTGTGTGTTACATTAGATTCACTAGAAGGAGTGAGAAAAACATCACGGGGTGGTGCGCATTGTATGGGTGTGTGTTACATTAGATTCACTAGTAGGAGTGAGAAAAACATCACGGGGTGGTGCGCATTGTATGGGTGTGTGTTACATTAGATTCACTAGTAGGAGTGAGAAAAACATCACGGGGTGGTGCGCATTGTATGGGTGTGTGTTACATTAGATTCACTAGTAGGAGTGAGAAAAACATCACGGGGTGGTGCGCCTTGTATGGGTGTGTGTCACATTAGATTCACTAGTAGGAGTGAGAAAAACATCACGGTGTGGTGCGCCTTGTATGGGTGTGTGTCACATTACATTCACTAGTAGGAGTGAGAAAAACATCACGGGGTGGTGCGCCTTGTATGGGTGTGTGTCACATTACATTCACTAGTAGGAGTGAGGAAAACATCACGGGGTGGTGCGCCTTGTATGGGTGTGTGTCACATTACATTCACTAGTATGAGTGAGGAAAACATCACGGGGTGGTGCGCCTTGTATGGGTGTGTGTCACATTAGATTCACTAGTATGATTGAGAAAAACATCACGGGGTGGTGCGCATTTTATGGGTGTGTGTTACATTAGATTCACTAGTAGCAGTGAGAAAAACATCACGGGGTGGTGCGCATTGTATGGGTGTGTGTTACATTAGATTCACTAGTAGGAGTGAGAAAAACCTCACGGGGTGGTGCGCATTGTATGGGTGTGTGTTACATTAGATTCACTAGTAGGAGTGAGAAAAACCTCACGGGGTGGTGCGCATTGTATGGGTGTGTGTTACATTAGATTCACTAGTAGGAGTGAGAAAAACCTCACGGGGTGGTGCGCATTGTATGGGTGTGTGTTACATTAGATTCACTAGTAGGAGTGAGAAAAACCTCACGGGGTGGTGCGCATTGTATGGGTGTGTGTTACATTAGATTCACTAGTAGGAGTGAGAAAAACCTCACGGGGTGGTGCGCATTGTATGGGTGTGTGTTACATTAGATTCACTAGTAGCAGTGAGAAAAACATCACGGGGTGGTGCGCATTGTATGGGTGTGTGTTACATTAGATTCACTAGTAGCAGTGAGAAAAACATCACGGGGTGGTGCGCATTGTATGGGTGTGTGTTACATTACATTCACTAGTAGGAGTGAGAAAAACATCACGGGGTGGTGCGCATTGTATGGGTGTGTGTTACATTACATTCACTAGTAGGAGTGAGAAAAACATCACGGGGTGGTGCGCATTGTATGGGTGTGTGTTACATTAGATTCACTAGTAGGAGTGAGAAAAACATCACGGGGTGGTGCGCATTGTATGGGTGTGTGTTACATTAGATTCACTAGTAGGAGTGAGAAAAACATCACGGGGTGGTGCGCATTGTATGGGTGTGTGTTGCATTAGATTCACTAGTAGGAGTGAGAAAAACATCACGGGGTGGTGCGCATTGTATGGGTGTGTGTTACATTAGATTCACTAGTAGGAGTGAGAAAAACATCACGGGGTGGTGCGCATTGTATGGGTGTGTGTTACATTAGATTCACTAGTAGGAGTGAGAAAAACATCACGGGGTGGTGCGCATTGTATGGGTGTGTGTTACATTACATTCACTAGTACGAGTGAGAAAAACATCACGGGGTGGTGCGCATTGTATGGGTGTGTATTACATTAGATTCACTAGTAGGAGTGAGAAAAACATCACGGGGTGGTGCGCATTGTATGGGTGTGTGTTACATTAGATTGACTAGTAGGAGTGAGAAAAACATCACGGGGTGGTGAGCATTGTATGGGTGTGTGTTACATTAGATTCACTAGTAGGAGTGAGAAAATCATCACGGGGTGGTGCGCATTGTATGGGTGTGTGTTACATTAGATTCACTAGTAGGAGTGAGAAAATCATCACGGGGTGGTGCGCATTGTATGGGTGTGTGTTACATTAGATTCACTAGTAGCAGTGAGAAAAACTTCACGGGGTGGTGCGCATTGTATGGGTGTGTGTTACATTAGATTCACTAGTAGCAGTGAGAAAAACATCACGGGGTGGTGCGCATTGTATGGGTGTGTGTTACATTAGATTCACTAGTAGGAGTGAGAAAAACATCACGGGTTGGTGCGCATTGTATTGGTGTGTGTTACATTAGATTCTCTAGTAGGAGTGAGAAAAACATCACGGGGTGGTGCGCATTGTATGGATGTGTGTTACATTAGATTCACTAGTAGCAGTGAGAAAAACATCACGGGGTAGTGCGCATTGTATGGGTGTGTGTTACATTAGATTCACTAGTAGCAGTGAGAAAAACATCACGGGGTGGTGCGCATTGTATGGGTGTGTGTTACATTAGATTCACTGGTAGCAGTGAGAAAAACATCACGGGGTGGTGCGCATTGTATGGGTGTGTGTTACATTAGATTCACTAGTAGCAGTGAGAAAAACATCACGGGGTGGTGCGCATTGTATGGGTGTGTGTTGCATTAGATTCACTAGTAGGAGTGAGAAAAACATCACGGGGTGGTGCGCATTGTATGGGTGTGTGTCACATTAGATTCACTAGTAGGAGTGAGAAAAACATCACGGGGTGGTGCGCCTTGTATGGGTGTGTGTCACATTAGATTCACTAGTAGGAGTGAGAAAAACATCACGGTGTGGTGCGCCTTGTATGGGTGTGTGTCACATTACATTCACTAGTAGGAGTGAGGAAAACATCACGGGGTGGTGCGTCTTGTATGGGTGTGTGTCACATTAGATTCACTAGTATGATTGAGAAAAACATCACGGGGTGGTGCGCATTGTATGGGTGTGTGTCACATTAGATTCACTAGTAGGAGTCAGAAAAACATCACGGGGTGGTGCGCATTGTATGGGTGTGTGTCACATTAGATTCACTATTTGGAGTGAGAAAAACATCACGGGGTGGTGAGCATTGTATGGGTGTGTGTTACATTACATTCACTAGTAGGAGTGAGAAAAACATCACGGGGTGGTGCGCCTTGTATGGGTGTGTGTTACATTACATTCACTAGTAGGAGTGAGAAAAACATCACGGGGTGGTGCGCCTTGTATGGGTGTGTGTTACATTAGAATCACTAGTAGGAGTGAGAAAAACATCACGGGTTGGTGCTCATTGTATGGGTGTGTGTTACATTAGATTCACTAGTAGGAGTGAGAAAAACATCACGGGGTGGTGGGCATTGTATGTTTGTGTGTTACATTAGATTCACTAGTAGGAGTGAGAAAAACATCACGGGGTGGTGGGCATTGTATGGGTGTGTGTTACATTAGATTCACTAGTAGGAGTGAGAAAAACATCACGGGGTGGTGCGCATTGTATGGGTGTGTGTTACATTAGATTCACTAGTAGGAGTGAGAAAAACATCAGGGGGTGGTGCGCATTGTATGGGTGTGTGTTACATTAGATTCACTAGAAGGAGTGAGAAAAACATCACGGGGTGGTGCGCATTGTATGGGTGTGTGTTACATTAGATTCACTAGTAGGAGTGAGAAAAACATCACGGGGTGGTGCGCATTGTATGGGTGTGTGTTACATTAGATTCACTAGTAGGAGTGAGAAAAACATCACGGGGTGGTGCGCATTGTATGGGTGTGTGTTACATTAGATTCACTAGTAGGAGTGAGAAAAACATCACGGGGTGGTGCGCATTGTATGGGTGTGTGTTACATTACAATCCCTAGTAGGAGTGAGAAAAACATCACGGGGTGGTGCGCATTGTATGGGTGTGTGTTACATTACATTCACTAGTAGGTGTGAGAAAAACATCACGTGGTGGTGTGCATTGTATGGGTGTGTGTTACATTACATTCACTAGTAGGAGTGAGAAAAACATCACGGGGTGGTGCGCATTGTATGGGTGTGTGTTACATTAGATTCACTAGTAGGAGTGAGAAAAACATCACGGGGTGGTGCGCATTGTATGGGTGTGTGTTACTTTACATTCACTAGTAGGAGTGAGAAAAACATCACGGGGTGGTGCGCATTGGATGGGTGTGTGTTACATTACATTCACTAGTAGGAGTGAGAAAAACATCACGGGGTGGTGCGCATTGTATGGGTGTGTGTTACTTTACATTCACTAGTAGCAGTGAGAAAAACATCACGGGGTGGTGCGCATTGTATGGGTGTGTGTTACATTAGATTCACTAGTAGCAGTGAGAAAAACATCACGGGGTGGTGCGCATTGTATGGGTGTGTGTTACATTACATTCACTAGTAGGAGTGAGAAAAACATCACGGGGTGGTGCGCATTGTATGGGTGTGTGTTACATTACATTCACTAGTAGGAGTGAGAAAAACATCACGGGGTGGTGCGCATTGTATGGGTGTGTGTTACATTAGATTCACTAGTAGGAGTGAGAAAAACATCACGGGGTGGTGCGCATTGTATGGGTGTGTGTTACATTAGATTCACTAGTAGGAGTGAGAAAAACATCACGGGGTGGTGCGCATTGTATGGGTGTGTGTTGCATTAGATTCACTAGTAGGAGTGAGAAAAACATCACGGGGTGGTGCGCATTGTATGGGTGTGTGTTACATTACATTCCCTAGTAGGAGTGAGAAAAACATCACGGGGTGGTGCGCATTGTATGCGTGTGTGTTACATTAGATTCACTAGTAGGAGTGAGAAAAACATCACGGGGTGGTGCGCATTGTATGGGTGTGTGTTACATTAGATTCACTAGTAGGAGTGAGAAAAACATCACGGGGTGGTGCGCATTGTATGGGTGTGTGTTACATTACATTCACTAGTACGAGTGAGAAAAACATCACGGGGTGGTGCGCATTGTATGGGTGTGTATTACATTAGATTCACTAGTAGGAGTGAGAAAAACATCACGGGGTGGTGCGCATTGTATGGGTGTGTGTTACATTAGATTGACTAGTAGGAGTGAGAAAAACATCACGGGGTGGTGAGCATTGTATGGGTGTGTGTTACATTAGATTCACTAGTAGGAGTGAGAAAATCATCACGGGGTGGTGCGCATTGTATGGGTGTGTGTTACATTAGATTCACTAGTAGGAGTGAGAAAAACATCACGGGGTGGTGCGCATTGTATTGGTGTGTGTTACATTAGATTCACTAGTAGCAGTGAGAAAAACATCACGGGGTGGTGCGCATTGTATGGGTGTGTGTTACATTAGATTCACTAGTAGCAGTGAGAAAAACATCACGGGGTGGTGCGCATTGTATGGGTGTGTGTTACATTAGATTCACTAGTAGGAGTGAGAAAAACATCACGGGTTGGTGCGCATTGTATTGGTGTGTGTTACATTAGATTCTCTAGTAGGAGTGAGAAAAACATCACGGGGTGGTGAGCATTGTATGGGTGTGTGTTACATTAGATTCACTAGTAGCAGTGAGAAAAACATCACGGGGTGGTGCGCATTGTATGGGTGTGTGTTACATTAGATTCACTAGTAGCAGTGAGAAAAACATCACGGGGTGGTGCGCATTGTATGGGTGTGTGTCACATTAGATTCACTAGTAGCAGTGAGAAAAACATCACGGGGTGGTGCGCATTGTATGGGTGTGTGTTACATTAGATTCACTAGTAGCAGTGAGAAAAACATCACGGGGTGGTGCGCATTGTATGGGTGTGTGTCACATTAGATTCACTAGTAGCAGTGAGAAAAACATCACGGGGTGGTGCGCATTGTACGGGTGTGTGTTACATTAGATTCACTAGTAGCAGTGAGAAAAACATCACGGGGTGGTGCGCATTGTATGGGTGTGTGTTACATTAGATTCACTAGTAGGAGTGAGAAAAACATCACGGGGTGGTGCGCATTGTATGGGTGTGTGTTACATTAGATTCACTAGTAGCAGTGAGAAAAACATCACGGGGTGGTGCGCATTGTATGGGTGTGTGTTACATTAGATTCACTAGTAGCAGTGAGAAAAACATCACGGGGTGGTGCGCATTGTATGGGTGTGTGTTACATTAGATTCACTAGTAGCAGTGAGAAAAACATCACGGGGTGGTGCGCATTGTATGGGTGTGTGTCACATTAGATTCACTAGTAGCAGTGAGAAAAACATCACGGGGTGGTGCGCATTGTATGGGTGTGTGTCACATTAGATTCACTAGTAGCAGTGAGAAAAACATCACGGGGTGGTGCGCATTGTATGGGTGTGTGTCACATTAGATTCACTAGTAGGAGTGAGAAAAACATCACGGGGTGGTGCGCATTGTATGGGTGTGTGTCACATTAGATTCACTAGTAGGAGTGAGAAAAACATCACGGGGTGGTGCGCCTTGTATGGGTGTGTGTCACATTAGATTCACTAGTAGGAGTGAGAAAAACATCACGGTGTGGTGCGCCTTGTATGGGTGTGTGTCACATTACATTCACTAGTAGGAGTGAGAAAAACATCACGGGATGGTGCGCCTTGTATGGGTGTGTGTCACATTACATTCACTAGTAGGAGTGAGGAAAACATCACAGGGTGGTGCGCCTTGTATGGGTGTGTGTCACATTACATTCACTAGTAGGAGTGAGGAAAACATCACGGGGTGGTGCGCCTTGTATGGGTGTGTGTTACATTAGATTCACTAGTAGGAGTGAGAAAAACATCACGGGGTGGTGGGCATTGTATGTTTGTGTGTTACATTAGATTCACTAGTAGGAGTGAGAAAAACATCACGGGGTGGTGGGCATTGTATGGGTGTGTGTTACATTAGATTCACTAGTAGGAGTGAGAAAAACATCACGGGGTCGTGCGCATTGTATGGGTGTGTGTTACATTAGATTCACTAGTAGGAGTGAGAAAAACATCACGGGGTGGTGGGCATTGTATGGGTGTGTGTTACATTAGATTCACTAGTAGCAGTGAGAAAAACATCACGGGGAGGTGCGCATTGTATGGGTGTGTGTTACATTAGATTCACTAGTAGCAGTGAGAAAAACATCACTTGGTGGTGCGCATTGTATGGGTGTGTGTTACATTAGATTCACTAGTAGCAGTGAGAAAAACATCACGGGGTAGTGCGCATTGTATGGGTGTGTGTTACATTAGATTCACTAGTAGCAGTGAGAAAAACATCACGGGGTGGTGCGCATTGTATGGGTGTGTGTTACATTAGATTCACTAGTAGCAGTGAGAAAAACATCACGGGGTGGTGCGCATTGTATGGGTGTGTGTTACATTAGATTCACTAGTAGCAGTGAGAAAAACATCACGGGGTGGTGCGCATTGTATGGGTGTGTGTCACATTAGATTCACTAGTAGGAGTGAGAAAAACATCACGGGGTGGTGCGCATTGTATGGGTGTGTGTCACATTAGATTCACTAGTAGGAGTGAGAAAAACATCACGGGGTGGTGCGCCTTGTATGGGTGTGTGTCACATTAGATTCACTAGTAGGAGTGAGAAAAACATCACGGTGTGGTGCGCCTTGTATGGGTGTGTGTCACATTACATTCACTAGTAGGAGTGAGAAAAACATCACGGGGTGGTGCGCCTTGTATGGGTGTGTGTCACATTACATTCACTAGTAGGAGTGAGGAAAACATCACGGGGTGGTGCGCCTTGTATGGGTGTGTGTCACATTACATTCACTAGTAGGAGTGAGGAAAACATCACGGGGTGGTGCGCCTTGTATGGGTGTGTGTCACATTAGATTCACTAGTATGATTGAGAAAAACATCACGGGGTGGTGCGCATTGTATGGGTGTGTGTCACATTAGATTCACTAGTAGGAGTCAGAAAAACATCACGGGGTGGTGCGAATTGTATGGGTGTGTGTCACATTAGATTCACTATTGGGAGTGAGAAAAACATCACGGGGTGGTGAGCATTGTATGGGTGTGTGTTACATTACATTCACTAGTAGGAGTGAGAAAAACATCACGGGGTGGTGCGCCTTGTATGGGTGTGTGTTACATTACATTCACTAGTAGGAGTGAGAAAAACATCACGGGGTGGTGCGCCTTGTATGGGTGTGTGTTACATTAGAATCACTAGTAGGAGTGAGAAAATCATCACGGGGTGGTGCGCATTGTATGGGTGTGTGTTACATTAGATTCACTAGTAGGAGTGAGAAAAACATCACGGGGTGGTGGGCATTGTATGTTTGTGTGTTACATTAGATTCACTAGTAGGAGTGAGAAAAACATCACGGGGTGGTGGGCATTGTATGGGTGTGTGTTACATTAGATTCACTAGTAGGAGTGAGAAAAACATCACGGGGTGGTGGGCATTGTATGGGTGTGTGTTACATTAGATTCACTAGTAGGAGTGAGAAAAACATCACGGGTTGGTGCGCATTGTATGGGTGTGTGTTACATTAGATTCACTAGTAGGAGTGAGAAAAACATCACGGGGTGGTGGGCATTGTATGGGTGTGTGTTACATTAGATTCACTAGTAGCAGTGAGAAAAACATCACGGGGTGGTGCGCATTGTATGGGTGTGTGTTACATTAGATTCACTAGTAGGAGTGAGAAAAACATCACGGGGTGGTGCGCACTGTATGGGTGTGTGTTACATTAGATTCACTAGAAGGAGTGAGAAAAACATCACGGGGTGGTGCGCATTGTATGGGTGTGTGTTACATTAGATTCACTAGTAGGAGTGAGAAAAACATCACGGGGTGGTGCGCATTGTATGGGTGTTTGTTACATTAGATTCACTAGTAGGAGTGAGAAAAACATCACAGGGTGGTGCGCATTGTATGGGTGTGTGTTACATTACATTCCCTAGTAGGAGTGAGAAAAACATCACGGGGTGGTGCGCATTGTATGGGTGTGTGTTACATTACATTCACTAGTAGGTGTGAGAAAAACATCACGGGGTGGTGCGCATTGTATGGGTGTGTGTTACATTACATTCACTAGTAGGAGTGAGAAAAACATCACGGGGTGGTGCGCATTGTATGGGTGTGTGTTACATTACATTCACTAGTAGGAGTGAGAAAAACCTCACGGGGTGGTGCGCATTGTATGGGTGTGTGTTACATTACATACACTAGTAGGAGTGAGAAAAACATCACGGGGTGGTGCGCATTGTATGGGTGTGTGTTACATTACATTCACTAGTAGGAGTGAGAAAAACATCACGGCGTGGTGCGCATTGTATGGGTGTGTGTTACATTAGATTCACAAGTAGGAGTGAGAAAATCATCACGGGGTGGTGTGCATTGTATGGGTGTGTGTTACATTAGATTCACTAGTAGCAGTGAGAAAAACATCACGGGGTGGTGCGCATTGTATGGGTGTGTGTTACATTAGATTCACCAGTAGCAGTGAGAAAAACATCACGGGGTGGTGCGCCTTGTATGGGTGTGTGTTACATTAGATTCACTAGTAGCAGTGAGTAAAACATCACGGGGTGGTGCGCCTTGTATGGGTGTGTGTTACATTAGATTCACTAGTAGCAGTGAGAAAAACATCACGGGGTGGTGCGCTTTGTATGGGTGTGTGTTATATTACATTCACTAGTAGGAGTGAGAAAAACATCACGGTGTGGTGCGCCTTGTATGGGTGTGTGTTACATTAGATTCACTAGTGGGAGTGAGAAAAACATCACGGGGTGGTGCGCCTTGTATGGGTGTGTGTTACATTAGATTCACTAGTAGGAGTGAGAAAAACATCACGGGGTGGTGCGCATTGTATGGGTGTGTGTTACATTACATTCACTAGTAGGAGTGAGAAAAACATCACGGGGTGGTGCGCCTTGTATGGGTGTGTGTTACATTAGATTCACTAGTAGGAGTGAGAAAAACATCACGGGGTGGTGCGCATTGTATGGGTGTGTGTTACATTAGATTCACTAGTAGGAGTGAGAAAAACATCACGGGGTGGTGCGCCTTGTATGGGTGTGTGTTACATTAGATTCACTAGTAGGAGTGAGAAAAACATCACGGCGTGGTGCGCCTTCTATGGGTGTGTGTTACATTAGATTCACTAGTAGGAGTGAGAAAAACATCACGGGGTGGTGCGCCTTCTATGGGTGTGTGTTACATTAGATTCACTAGTAGGAGTGAGAAAAACATCACGGCGTGGTGCGCCTTGTATGGGTGTGTGTTACATTAGATTCACTAGTAGGAGTGAGAAAAACATCACGGTGTGGTGCGCCTTGTATGGGTGTGTGTTACATTGGATTCACTAGTAGGAGTGAGAAAAACATCACGGGGTGGTGCGCATTGTATGGGTGTGTGTTACATTACATTCACTAGTAGGAGTGAGAAAAACATCACGGGGTGGTGCGCAATGTATGGGTGTGTGTTACATTACATTCACTAGTAGGAGTGAGAAAAACATCACGGGGTGGTGCGCATTGTATGGGTGTGTGTTACATTACATTCACTAGTAGGAGTGAGAAAAACATCACGGGGTGGTGCGCATTGTATGGGTGTGTGTTACATTACATTCACTAGTAGGAGTGAGAAAAACATCACGGGGTGGTGCGCATTGTATGGGTGTGTGTTACATTAGATTCACTAGTAGCAGTGAGAAAAACATCATGGGGTGGTTCGCATTGTATGGGTGTGTGTTACATTAGATTCACTAGTAGGAGTGAGAAAAACATCACGGGGTGGTGCGCATTGTATGGGTGTGTGTTACATTAGATTCACTAGTAGGAGTGAGAAAAACATCACGGGGTGGTGCGCATTGTATGGGTGTGTGTTACATTAGATTCACTAGTAGGAGTGAGAAAAACATCACGGGGTGGTGCGCATTGTATGGGTGTGTGTTACATTAGATTCACTAGTAGGAGTGAGAAAAACATCACGGGGTGGTGCGCATTGTATGGGTGTGTGTTACATTACATTCACTAGTAGGAGTGAGAAAAACATCACGGGGTGGTGCGCATTGTATGGGTGTGTGTTACATTACATTCACTAGTAGGAGTGAGAAAAACATCACGGGGTGGTGCGCATTGTATGGGTGTGTGTTACATTAGATTCACTAGTAGGAGTGAGAAAATCATCACGGGGTGGTGCGCATTGTATGGGTGTGTGTTACATTAGATTCACTAGTAGCAGTGAGAAAAACATCACGGGGTGGTGCGCATTGTATGGGTGTGTGTTACATTAGATTCACTAGTAGCAGTGAGAAAAACATCACGGGGTGGTGCGCCTTGTATGGGTGTGTGTTACATTAGATTCACTAGTAGCAGTGAGAAAAACATCACGGGGTGGTGCGCCTTGTATGGGTGTGTGTTACATTAGATTCACTAGTAGGAGTGAGAAAATCATCACGGGGTGGTGCGCCTTGTATGGGTGTGTGTTACATTAGATTCACTAGTAGCAGTGAGAAAAACATCACGGGGTGGTGCGCCTTGTATGGGTGTGTGTTACATTACATTCACTAGTAGGAGTGAGAAAAACATCACGGCGTGGTGCGCCATGTATGGGTGTGTGTTACATTACATACACTAGTAGGAGTGAGAAAAACATCACGGGGTGGTGCGCCTTTTATGGGTGTGTGTTACATTACATTCACTAGTAGGAGTGAGAAAAACATCACGGGGTGGTGCGCCTTGTATGGGTGTGTGTTACATTACATTCACTAGTAGGAGTGAGAAAAACATCCGGGGGTGGTGCGCCTTGTATGGGTGTGTGTTACATTAGATTCACTAGTAGGAGTGAGAAAAACATCACGGGGTGGTGCGCCTTGTATGGGTGTGTGTTACATTAGATTCACTAGTAGGAGTGAGAAAAACATCACGGGGTGGTGCGCCTTGTATGGGAGTGTGTTACATTACATTCACTAGTAGGAGTGAGAAAAACATCACGGGGTGGTGCGCCTTGTATGGGTGTGTGTTACATTACATTCACTAGTAGGAGTGAGAAAAACATCACGGGGTGGTGCGCCTTGTAAGGGTGTGTGTTACATTAGATTCACTAGTAGGAGTGAGAAAAACATCACGGGGTGGTGCGCCTTGTATGGGTGTGTGTTACATTAGATACACTAGTAGGAGTGAGAAAAACATCACGGGGTGGTGCGCCTTGTATGGGTGTGTGTTACATTAGATTCCCTAGTAGGAGTGAGAAAAACATCACGGGGTGGTGCGCCTTCTATGGGTGTGTGTTACATTAGATTCACTAGTAGGAGTGAGAAAAACATCACGGGGGTGGTGCGCCTTGTATGGGTGTGTGTTACATTAGATTCACTAGTAGGAGTGAGAAAAACATCACGGGGTGGTGCGCCTTGTATGGGTGTGTGTTACATTAGATTCACTAGTAGGAGTGAGAAAAACATCACGGGGTGGTGCGCATTGTATGGGTGTGTGTTACATTAGATTCACTAGTAGGAGTGAGAAAAACATCACGGGGTGGTGCGCATTGTATGGGTGTGTGTTACATTACATTCACTAGTAGGAGTGAGAAAAACATCACGGGGTGGTGCGCATTGTATGGGTGTGTGTTACATTACATTCACTAGTAGGAGTGAGAAAAACATCACGGGGTGGTGCGCATTGTATGGGTGTGTGTTACATTAGATTCACTAGTAGCAGTGAGAAAAACATCACGGGGTGGTGCGCATTGTATGGGTGTGTGTTACATTAGATTCACTAGTAGGAGTGAGAAAACATCACGGGGTGGTGCGCATTGTATGGGTGTGTGTTACATTAGATTCACTAGAAGGAGTGAGAAAAACATCACGGGGTGGTGCGCATTGTATGGGTGTGTGTTACATTAGATTCACTAGTAGGAGTGAGAAAAACATCACGGGGTGGTGCGCATTGTATGGGTGTTTGTTACATTAGATTCACTAGTAGGAGTGAGAAAAACATCACAGGGTGGTGCGCATTGTATGGGTGTGTGTTACATTACATTCCCTAGTAGGAGTGAGAAAAACATCACGGGGTGGTGCGCATTGTATGGGTGTGTGTTACATTACATTCACTAGTAGGTGTGAGAAAAACATCACGGGGTGGTGCGCATTGTATGGGTGTGTGTTACATTACATTCACTAGTAGGAGTGAGAAAAACATCACGGGGTGGTGCGCATTGTATGGGTGTGTGTTACATTACATTCACTAGTAGGAGTGAGAAAAACCTCACGGGGTGGTGCGCATTGTATGGGTGTGTGTTACATTACATACACTAGTAGGAGTGAGAAAACATCACGGGGTGGTGCGCATTGTATGGGTGTGTGTTACATTACATTCACTAGTAGGAGTGAGAAAAACATCACGGCGTGGTGCGCATTGTATGGGTGTGTGTTACATTAGATTCACAAGTAGGAGTGAGAAAATCATCACGGGGTGGTGTGCATTGTATGGGTGTGTGTTACATTAGATTCACTAGTAGCAGTGAGAAAAACATCACGGGGTGGTGCGCATTGTATGGGTGTGTGTTACATTAGATTCACCAGTAGCAGTGAGAAAAACATCACGGGGTGGTGCGCCTTGTATGGGTGTGTGTTACATTAGATTCACTAGTAGCAGTGAGTAAAACATCACGGGGTGGTGCGCCTTGTATGGGTGTGTGTTACATTAGATTCACTAGTAGCAGTGAGAAAAACATCACGGGGTGGTGCGCTTTGTATGGGTGTGTGTTACATTACATTCACTAGTAAGAGTGAGAAAAACATCACGGGGTGGTGCGCCTTGTATGGGTGTGTGTTACATTAGATTCACTAGTGGGAGTGAGAAAAACATCACGGGGTGGTGCGCCTTGTATGGGTGTGTGTTACATTAGATTCACTAGTAGGAGTGAGAAAACATCACGGGGTGGTGCGCATTGTATGGGTGTGTGTTACATTACATTCACTAGTAGGAGTGAGAAAAACATCACGGGGTGGTGCGCCTTGTATGGGTGTGTGTTACATTAGATTCACTAGTAGGAGTGAGAAAAACATCACGGGGTGGTGCGCCATGTATGGGTGTGTGTTACATTACATTCACTAGTAGGAGTGAGAAAAACATCACGGGGTGGTGCGCCTTTTATGGGTGTGTGTTACATTACATTCACTAGTAGGAGTGAGAAAAACATCACGGGGTGGTGCGCCTTGTATGGGTGTGTGTTACATTACATTCACTAGTAGGAGTGAGAAAAACATCACGGGGTGGTGCGCCTTGTATGGGTGTGTGTTACATTAGATTCACTAGTAGGAGTGAGAAAAACATCACGGGGTGGTGCGCCTTGTATGGGTGTGTGTTACATTAGATTCACTAGTAGGAGTGAGAAAAACATCACGGGGTGGTGCGCCTTGTATGGGTGTGTGTTACATTAGATTCACTATTGGGAGTGAGAAAAACATCACGGGGTGGTGAGCATTGTATGGGTGTGTGTCACATTAGATTCACTATTGGGAGTGAGAAAAACATCACGGGGTGGTGAGCATTGTATGGGTGTGTGTTACATTACATTCACTAGTAGGAGTGAGAAAAACATCACGGGGTGGTGCGCCTTGTATGGGTGTGTGTTACATTACATTCACTAGTAGGAGTGAGAAAAACATCACGGGGTGGTGCGCCTTGTATGGGTGTGTGTTACATTAGAATCACTAGTAGGAGTGAGAAAATCATCACGGGGTGGTGCGCATTGTATGGGTGTGTGTTACATTAGATTCACTAGTAGGAGTGAGAAAAACATCACGGGGTGGTGGGCATTGTATGTTTGTGTGTTACATTAGATTCACTAGTAGGAGTGAGAAAAACATCACGGGGTGGTGGGCATTGTATGGGTGTGTGTTACATTAGATTCACTAGTAGGAGTGAGAAAAACATCACGGGGTGGTGGGCATTGTATGGGTGTGTGTTACATTAGATTCACTAGTAGGAGTGAGAAAAACATCACGGGGTGGTGCGCATTGTATGGGTGTGTGTTACATTAGATTCACTAGTAGGAGTGAGAAAAACATCACGGGGTGGTGGGCATTGTATGGGTGTGTGTTACATTAGATTCACTAGTAGCAGTGAGAAAAACATCACGGGGTGGTGCGCATTGTATGGGTGTGTGTTACATTAGATTCACTAGTAGGAGTGAGAAAAACATCACGGGGTGGTGCGCCTTGTATGGGTGTGTGTTACATTAGATTCACTAGAAGGAGTGAGAAAAACATCACGGGGTGGTGCGCATTGTATGGGTGTGTGTTACATTAGATTCACTAGTAGGAGTGAGAAAAACATCACGGGGTGGTGCGCATTGTATGGGTGTTTGTTACATTAGATTCACTAGTAGGAGTGAGAAAAACATCACAGGGTGGTGCGCATTGTATGGGTGTGTGTTACATTACATTCCCTAGTAGGAGTGAGAAAAACATCACGGGGTGGTGCGCATTGTATGGGTGTGTGTTACATTACATTCACTAGTAGGTGTGAGAAAAACATCACGGGGTGGTGCGCATTGTATGGGTGTGTGTTACATTACATTCACTAGTAGGAGTGAGAAAAACATCACGGGGTGGTGCGCATTGTATGGGTGTGTGTTACATTACATTCACTAGTAGGAGTGAGAAAAACCTCACGGGGTGGTGCGCATTGTATGGGTGTGTGTTACATTACATACACTAGTAGGAGTGAGAAAAACATCACGGGGTGGTGCGCATTGTATGGGTGTGTGTTACATTACATTCACTAGTAGGAGTGAGAAAAACATCACGGCGTGGTGCGCATTGTATGGGTGTGTGTTACATTAGATTCACAAGTAGGAGTGAGAAAATCATCACGGGGTGGTGTGCATTGTATGGGTGTGTGTTACATTAGATTCACTAGTAGCAGTGAGAAAAACATCACGGGGTGGTGCGCATTGTATGGGTGTGTGTTACATTAGATTCACCAGTAGCAGTGAGAAAAACATCACGGGGTGGTGCGCCTTGTATGGGTGTGTGTTACATTAGATTCACTAGTAGCAGTGAGTAAAACATCACGGGGTGGTGCGCCTTGTATGGGTGTGTGTTACATTAGATTCACTAGTAGCAGTGAGAAAAACATCACGGGGTGGTGCGCTTTGTATGGGTGTGTGTTATATTACATTCACTAGTAGGAGTGAGAAAAACATCACGGGGTGGTGCGCCTTGTATGGGTGTGTGTTACATTAGATTCACTAGTGGGAGTGAGAAAAACATCACGGGGTGGTGCGCCTTGTATGGGTGTGTGTTACATTAGATTCACTAGTAGGAGTGAGAAAAACATCACGGGGTGGTGCGCATTGTATGGGTGTGTGTTACATTACATTCACTAGTAGGAGTGAGAAAAACATCACGGGGTGGTGCGCCTTGTATGGGTGTGTGTTACATTAGATTCACTAGTAGGAGTGAGAAAAACATCACGGGGTGGTGCGCATTGTATGGGTGTGTGTTACATTAGATTCACTAGTAGGAGTGAGAAAAACATCACGGGGTGGTGCGCCTTGTATGGGTGTGTGTTACATTAGATTCACTAGTAGGAGTGAGAAAAACATCACGGCGTGGTGCGCCTTCTATGGGTGTGTGTTACATTAGATTCACTAGTAGGAGTGAGAAAAACATCACGGGGTGGTGCGCCTTCTATGGGTGTGTGTTACATTAGATTCACTAGTAGGAGTGAGAAAAACATCACGGCGTGGTGCGCCTTGTATGGGTGTGTGTTACATTAGATTCACTAGTAGGAGTGAGAAAAACATCACGGTGTGGTGCGCCTTGTATGGGTGTGTGTTACATTGGATTCACTAGTAGGAGTGAGAAAAACATCACGGGGTGGTGCGCATTGTATGGGTGTGTGTTACATTACATTCACTAGTAGGAGTGAGAAAAACATCACGGGGTGGTGCGCAATGTATGGGTGTGTGTTACATTACATTCACTAGTAGGAGTGAGAAAAACATCACGGGGTGGTGCGCATTGTATGGGTGTGTGTTACATTACATTCACTAGTAGGAGTGAGAAAAACATCACGGGGTGGTGCGCATTGTATGGGTGTGTGTTACATTACATTCACTAGTAGGAGTGAGAAAAACATCACGGGGTGGTGCGCATTGTATGGGTGTGTGTTACATTAGATTCACTAGTAGCAGTGAGAAAAACATCATGGGGTGGTTCGCATTGTATGGGTGTGTGTTACATTAGATTCACTAGTAGGAGTGAGAAAAACATCACGGGGTGGTGCGCATTGTATGGGTGTGTGTTACATTAGATTCACTAGTAGGAGTGAGAAAAACATCACGGGGTGGTGCGCATTGTATGGGTGTGTGTTACATTAGATTCACTAGTAGGAGTGAGAAAAACATCACGGGGTGGTGCGCATTGTATGGGTGTGTGTTACATTAGATTCACTAGTAGGAGTGAGAAAAACATCACGGGGTGGTGCGCATTGTATGGGTGTGTGTTACATTACATTCACTAGTAGGAGTGAGAAAAACATCACGGGGTGGTGCGCATTGTATGGGTGTGTGTTACATTACATTCACTAGTAGGAGTGAGAAAAACATCACGGGGTGGTGCGCATTGTATGGGTGTGTGTTACATTAGATTCACTAGTAGGAGTGAGAAAATCATCACGGGGTGGTGCGCATTGTATGGGTGTGTGTTACATTAGATTCACTAGTAGCAGTGAGAAAAACATCACGGGGTGGTGCGCATTGTATGGGTGTGTGTTACATTAGATTCACTAGTAGCAGTGAGAAAAACATCACGGGGTGGTGCGCCTTGTATGGGTGTGTGTTACATTAGATTCACTAGTAGCAGTGAGAAAAACATCACGGGGTGGTGCGCCTTGTATGGGTGTGTGTTACATTAGATTCACTAGTAGGAGTGAGAAAATCATCACGGGGTGGTGCGCCTTGTATGGGTGTGTGTTACATTAGATTCACTAGTAGCAGTGAGAAAAACATCACGGGGTGGTGCGCCTTGTATGGGTGTGTGTTACATTACATTCACTAGTAGGAGTGAGAAAAACATCACGGGGTGGTGCGCCATGTATGGGTGTGTGTTACATTACATTCACTAGTAGGAGTGAGAAAAACATCACGGGGTGGTGCGCCTTTTATGGGTGTGTGTTACATTACATTCACTAGTAGGAGTGAGAAAAACATCACGGGGTGGTGCGCCTTGTATGGGTGTGTGTTACATTACATTCACTAGTAGGAGTGAGAAAAACATCACGGGGTGGTGCGCATTGTATGGGTGTGTGTTACATTACATTCACTAGTAGGAGTGAGAAAAACATCACGGGGTGGTGCGCATTGTATGGGTGTGTGTTACATTACATTCACTAGTAGGAGTGAGAAAAACATCACGGGGTGGTGCGCCTTGTATGGGTGTGTGTTACATTACATTCACTAGTAGGAGTGAGAAAAACATCACGGGGTGGTGCGCATTGTATGGGTGTGTGTTACATTACATTCACTAGTAGGAGTGAGAAAAACATCACGGGGTGGTGCGCATTGTATGGGTGTGTGTTACATTACATTCACTAGTAGGAGTGAGAAAAACATCACGGGGTGGTGCGCATTGTATGGGTGTGTGTTACATTACATTCACTAGTAGGAGTGAGAAAAACCTCACGGGGTGGTGCGCATTGTATGGGTGTGTGTTACATTACATACACTAGTAGGAGTGAGAAAAACATCACGGGGTGGTGCGCATTGTATGGGTGTGTGTTACATTACATTCACTAGTAGGAGTGAGAAAAACATCACGGGGTGGTGCGCATTGTATGGGTGTGTGTTACATTACATTCACTAGTAGGAGTGAGAAAAACATCACGGGGTGGTGCGCATTGTATGGGTGTGTGTTACATTACATTCACTAGTAGGAGTGAGAAAAACCTCACGGGGTGGTGCGCATTGTATGGGTGTGTGTTACATTACATACACTAGTAGGAGTGAGAAAAACATCACGGGGTGGTGCGCCTTGTATGGGTGTGTGTTACATTACATTCACTAGTAGGAGTGAGAAAAACATCACGGCGTGGTGCGCATTGTATGGGTGTGTGTTACATTAGATTCACAAGTAGGAGTGAGAAAATCATCACGGGGTGGTGTGCATTGTATGGGTGTGTGTTACATTAGATTCACTAGTAGCAGTGAGAAAAACATCACGGGGTGGTGCGCATTGTATGGGTGTGTGTTACATTAGATTCACCAGTAGCAGTGAGAAAAACATCACGGGGTGGTGCGCCTTGTATGGGTGTGTGTTACATTAGATTCACTAGTAGCAGTGAGTAAAACATCACGGGGTGGTGCGCCTTGTATGGGTGTGTGTTACATTAGATTCACTAGTAGCAGTGAGAAAAACATCACGGGGTGGTGCGCTTTGTATGGGTGTGTGTTACATTACATTCACTAGTAAGAGTGAGAAAAACATCACGGGGTGGTGCGCCTTGTATGGGTGTGTGTTACATTAGATTCACTAGTGGGAGTGAGAAAAACATCACGGGGTGGTGCGCCTTGTATGGGTGTGTGTTACATTAGATTCACTAGTAGGAGTGAGAAAAACATCACGGGGTGGTGCGCATTGTATGGGTGTGTGTTACATTACATTCACTAGTAGGAGTGAGAAAAACATCACGGGGTGGTGCGCCTTGTATGGGTGTGTGTTACATTAGATTCACTAGTAGGAGTGAGAAAAACATCACGGGGTGGTGCGCCATGTATGGGTGTGTGTTACATTACATTCACTAGTAGGAGTGAGAAAAACATCACGGGGTGGTGCGCCTTTTATGGGTGTGTGTTACATTACATTCACTAGTAGGAGTGAGAAAAACATCACGGGGTGGTGCGCCTTGTATGGGTGTGTGTTACATTACATTCACTAGTAGGAGTGAGAAAAACATCACGGGGTGGTGCGCCTTGTATGGGTGTGTGTTACATTAGATTCACTAGTAGGAGTGAGAAAAACATCACGGGGTGGTGCGCCTTGTATGGGTGTGTGTTACATTAGATTCACTAGTAGGAGTGAGAAAAACATCACGGGGTGGTGCGCCTTGTATGGGTGTGTGTTACATTAGATTCACTAGTAGGAGTGAGAAAAACATCACGGGGTGGTGCGCCTTGTATGGGAGTGTGTTACATTACATTCACTAGTAGGAGTGAGAAAAACATCACGGGGTGGTGCGCCTTGTATGGGTGTGTGTTACATTACATTCACTAGTAGGAGTGAGAAAAACATCACGGGGTGGTGCGCCTTGTATGGGTGTGTGTTACATTAGATTCACTAGTAGGAGTGAGAAAAACATCACGGGGTGGTGCGCATTGTATGGGTGTGTGTTACATTAGATTCACTAGTAGGAGTGAGAAAAACATCACGGGGTGGTGCGCCTTGTATGGGTGTGTGTTACATTAGATACACTAGTAGGAGTGAGAAAAACATCACGGGGTGGTGCGCCTTGTATGGGTGTGTGTTACATTAGATTCCCTAGTAGGAGTGAGAAAAACATCACGGGGTGGTGCGCCTTCTATGGGTGTGTGTTACATTAGATTCACTAGTAGGAGTGAGAAAAACATCACGGGGTGGTGCGCCTTGTATGGGTGTGTGTTACATTAGATTCACTAGTAGGAGTGAGAAAAACATCACGGGGTGGTGCGCCTTGTATGGGTGTGTGTTACATTAGATTCACTAGTAGGAGTGAGAAAAACATCACGGGGTGGTGCGCATTGTATGGGTGTGTGTTACATTAGATTCACTAGTAGGAGTGAGAAAAACATCACGGGGTGGTGCGCATTGTATGGGTGTGTGTTACATTACATTCACTAGTAGGAGTGAGAAAAACATCACGGGGTGGTGCGCATTGTATGGGTGTGTGTTACATTACATTCACTAGTAGGAGTGAGAAAAACATCACGGGGTGGTGCGCATTGTATGGGTGTGTGTTACATTAGATTCACTAGTAGCAGTGAGAAAAACATCACGGGGTGGTGCGCATTGTATGGGTGTGTGTTACATTAGATTCACTAGTAGGAGTGAGAAAAACATCACGGGGTGGTGCGCATTGTATGGGTGTGTGTTACATTAGATTCACTAGAAGGAGTGAGAAAAACATCACGGGGTGGTGCGCATTGTATGGGTGTGTGTTACATTAGATTCACTAGTAGGAGTGAGAAAAACATCACGGGGTGGTGCGCATTGTATGGGTGTTTGTTACATTAGATTCACTAGTAGGAGTGAGAAAAACATCACAGGGTGGTGCGCATTGTATGGGTGTGTGTTACATTACATTCCCTAGTAGGAGTGAGAAAAACATCACGGGGTGGTGCGCATTGTATGGGTGTGTGTTACATTACATTCACTAGTAGGAGTGAGAAAAACATCACGGGGTGGTGCGCATTGTATGGGTGTGTGTTACATTACATTCACTAGTAGGAGTGAGAAAAACCTCACGGGGTGGTGCGCATTGTATGGGTGTGTGTTACATTACATACACTAGTAGGAGTGAGAAAAACATCACGGGGTGGTGCGCATTGTATGGGTGTGTGTTACATTACATTCACTAGTAGGAGTGAGAAAAACATCACGGCGTGGTGCGCATTGTATGGGTGTGTGTTACATTAGATTCACAAGTAGGAGTGAGAAAATCATCACGGGGTGGTGTGCATTGTATGGGTGTGTGTTACATTAGATTCACTAGTAGCAGTGAGAAATACATCACGGGGTGGTGCGCATTGTATGGGTGTGTGTTACATTAGATTCACCAGTAGCAGTGAGAAAAACATCACGGGGTGGTGCGCCTTGTATGGCTGTGTGTTACATTAGATTCACTAGTAGCAGTGAGTAAAACATCACGGGGTGGTGCGCCTTGTATGGGTGTGTGTTACATTAGATTCACTAGTAGCAGTGAGAAAAACATCACGGGGTGGTGCGCTTTGTATGGGTGTGTGTTACATTACATTCACTAGTAGGAGTGAGAAAAACATCACGGGGTGGTGCGCCTTGTATGGGTGTGTGTTACATTAGATTCACTAGTGGGAGTGAGAAAAACATCACGGGGTGGTGCGCCTTGTATGGGTGTGTGTTACATTAGATTCACTAGTAGGAGTGAGAAAAACATCACGGGGTGGTGCGCATTGTATGGGTGTGTGTTACATTACATTCACTAGTAGGAGTGAGAAAAACATCACGGGGTGGTGCGCCTTGTATGGGTGTGTGTTACATTAGATTCACTAGTAGGAGTGAGAAAAACATCACGGGGTGGTGCGCCTTGTATGGGTGTGTGTTACATTAGATTCACTAGTAGGAGTGAGAAAAACATCACGGGGTGGTGCGCCATGTATGGGTGTGTGTTACATTACATTCACTAGTAGGAGTGAGAAAAACATCACGGGGTGGTGCGCCTTTTATGGGTGTGTGTTACATTACATTCACTAGTAGGAGTGAGAAAAACATCACGGGGTGGTGCGCCTTGTATGGGTGTGTGTTACATTACATTCACTAGTAGGAGTGAGAAAAACATCACGGGGTGGTGCGCCTTGTATGGGTGTGTGTTACATTAGATTCACTAGTAGGAGTGAGAAAAACATCACGGGGTGGTGCGCCTTGTATGGGTGTGTGTTACATTAGATTCACTAGTAGGAGTGAGAAAAACATCACGGGGTGGTGCGCCTTGTATGGGTGTGTGTTACATTACATTCACTAGTAGGAGTGAGAAAAACATCACGGGGTGGTGCGCCTTGTATGGGAGTGTGTTACATTACATTCACTAGTAGGAGTGAGAAAAACATCACGGGGTGGTGCGCCTTGTATGGGTGTGTGTTACATTACATTCACTAGTAGGAGTGAGAAAAACATCACGGGGTGGTGCGCCTTGTATGGGTGTGTGTTACATTAGATTCACTAGTAGGAGTGAGAAAAACATCACGGGGTGGTGCGCATTGTATGGGTGTGTGTTACATTAGATTCACTAGTAGGAGTGAGAAAAACATCACGGGGTGGTGCGCCTTGTATGGGTGTGTGTTACATTAGATACACTAGTAGGAGTGAGAAAAACATCACGGGGTGGTGCGCCTTGTATGGGTGTGTGTTACATTAGATTCCCTAGTAGGAGTGAGAAAAACATCACGGGGTGGTGCGCCTTCTATGGGTGTGTGTTACATTAGATTCACTAGTAGGAGTGAGAAAAACATCACGGGGTGGTGCGCCTTGTATGGGTGTGTGTTACATTAGATTCACTAGTAGGAGTGAGAAAAACATCACGGGGTGGTGCGCCTTGTATGGGTGTGTGTTACATTAGATTCACTAGTAGGAGTGAGAAAAACATCACGGGGTGGTGCGCCTTGTATGGGTGTGTGTTACATTAGATTCACTAGTAGGAGTGAGAAAAACATCACGGGGTGGTGCGCATTGTATGGGTGTGTGTTACATTACATTCACTAGTAGGAGTGAGAAAAACATCACGGGGTGGTGCGCATTGTATGGGTGTGTGTTACATTACATTCACTAGTAGGAGTGAGAAAAACATCACGGGGTGGTGCGCATTGTATGGGTGTGTGTTACATTAGATTCACTAGTGGGAGTGAGAAAAACATCACGGGGTGGTGCGCCTTGTATGGGTGTGTGTTACATTAGATTCACTAGTAGGAGTGAGAAAAACATCACGGGGTGGTGCGCATTGTATGGGTGTGTGTTACATTACATTCACTAGTAGGAGTGAGAAAAACATCACGGGGTGGTGCGCCTTGTATGGGTGTGTGTTACATTAGATTCACTAGTAGGAGTGAGAAAAACATCACGGGGTGGTGCGCCATGTATGGGTGTGTGTTACATTACATTCACTAGTAGGAGTGAGAAAAACATCACGGGGTGGTGCGCCTTTTATGGGTGTGTGTTACATTACATTCACTAGTAGGAGTGAGAAAAACATCACGGGGTGGTGCGCCTTGTATGGGTGTGTGTTACATTACATTCACTAGTAGGAGTGAGAAAAACATCACGGGGTGGTGCGCCTTGTATGGGTGTGTGTTACATTAGATTCACTAGTAGGAGTGAGAAAAACATCACGGGGTGGTGCGCCTTGTATGGGTGTGTGTTACATTAGATTCACTAGTAGGAGTGAGAAAAACATCACGGGGTGGTGCGCCTTGTATGGGTGTGTGTTACATTAGATTCACTAGTAGGAGTGAGAAAAACATCACGGGGTGGTGCGCCTTGTATGGGAGTGTGTTACATTACATTCACTAGTAGGAGTGAGAAAAACATCACGGGGTGGTGCGCCTTGTATGGGTGTGTGTTACATTACATTCACTAGTAGGAGTGAGAAAAACATCACGGGGTGGTGCGCCTTGTATGGGTGTGTGTTACATTAGATTCACTAGTAGGAGTGAGAAAAACATCACGGGGTGGTGCGCATTGTATGGGTGTGTGTTACATTAGATTCACTAGTAGGAGTGAGAAAAACATCACGGGGTGGTGCGCCTTGTATGGGTGTGTGTTACATTAGATACACTAGTAGGAGTGAGAAAAACATCACGGGGTGGTGCGCCTTGTATGGGTGTGTGTTACATTAGATTCCCTAGTAGGAGTGAGAAAAACATCACGGGGTGGTGCGCCTTCTATGGGTGTGTGTTACATTAGATTCACTAGTAGGAGTGAGAAAAACATCACGGGGTGGTGCGCCTTGTATGGGTGTGTGTTACATTAGATTCACTAGTAGGAGTGAGAAAAACATCACGGGGTGGTGCGCCTTGTATGGGTGTGTGTTACATTAGATTCACTAGTAGGAGTGAGAAAAACATCACGGGGTGGTGCGCATTGTATGGGTGTGTGTTACATTAGATTCACTAGTAGGAGTGAGAAAAACATCACGGGGTGGTGCGCATTGTATGGGTGTGTGTTACATTACATTCACTAGTAGGAGTGAGAAAAACATCACGGGGTGGTGCGCATTGTATGGGTGTGTGTTACATTACATTCACTAGTAGGAGTGAGAAAAACATCACGGGGTGGTGCGCATTGTATGGGTGTGTGTTACATTAGATTCACTAGTAGCAGTGAGAAAAACATCACGGGGTGGTGCGCATTGTATGGGTGTGTGTTACATTAGATTCACTAGTAGGAGTGAGAAAAACATCACGGGGTGGTGCGCATTGTATGGGTGTGTGTTACATTAGATTCACTAGAAGGAGTGAGAAAAACATCACGGGGTGGTGCGCATTGTATGGGTGTGTGTTACATTAGATTCACTAGTAGGAGTGAGAAAAACATCACGGGGTGGTGCGCATTGTATGGGTGTTTGTTACATTAGATTCACTAGTAGGAGTGAGAAAAACATCACAGGGTGGTGCGCATTGTATGGGTGTGTGTTACATTACATTCCCTAGTAGGAGTGAGAAAAACATCACGGGGTGGTGCGCATTGTATGGGTGTGTGTTACATGACATTCACTAGTAGGTGTGAGAAAAACATCACGGGGTGGTGCGCATTGTATGGGTGTGTGTTACATTACATTCACTAGTAGGAGTGAGAAAAACATCACGGGGTGGTGCGCATTGTATGGGTGTGTGTTACATTACATTCACTAGTAGGAGTGAGAAAAACCTCACGGGGTGGTGCGCATTGTATGGGTGTGTGTTACATTACATACACTAGTAGGAGTGAGAAAAACATCACGGGGTGGTGCGCATTGTATGGGTGTGTGTTACATTACATTCACTAGTAGGAGTGAGAAAAACATCACGGCGTGGTGCGCATTGTATGGGTGTGTGTTACATTAGATTCACAAGTAGGAGTGAGAAAATCATCACGGGGTGGTGTGCATTGTATGGGTGTGTGTTACATTAGATTCACTAGTAGCAGTGAGAAAAACATCACGGGGTGGTGCGCATTGTATGGGTGTGTGTTACATTAGATTCACCAGTAGCAGTGAGAAAAACATCACGGGGTGGTGCGCCTTGTATGGGTGTGTGTTACATTAGATTCACTAGTAGCAGTGAGTAAAACATCACGGGGTGGTGCGCCTTGTATGGGTGTGTGTTACATTACATTCACTAGTAGCAGTGAGAAAAACATCACGGGGTGGTGCGCTTTGTATGGGTGTGTGTTACATTACATTCACTAGTGGGAGTGAGAAAAACATCACGGGGTGGTGCGCCTTGTATGGGTGTGTGTTACATTAGATTCACTAGTGGGAGTGAGAAAAACATCACGGGGTGGTGCGCCTTGTATGGGTGTGTGTTACATTAGATTCACTAGTAGGAGTGAGAAAAACATCACGGGGTGGTGCGCATTGTATGGGTGTGTGTTACATTACATTCACTAGTAGGAGTGAGAAAAACATCACGGGGTGGTGCGCCTTGTATGGGTGTGTGTTACATTAGATTCACTAGTAGGAGTGAGAAAAACATCACGGGGTGGTGAGCCATGTATGGGTGTGTGTTACATTACATTCACTAGTAGGAGTGAGAAAAACATCACGGGGTGGTGCGCCTTTTATGGGTGTGTGTTACATTACATTCACTAGTAGGAGTGAGAAAAACATCACGGGGTGGTGCGCCTTGTATGGGTGTGTGTTACATTAGATTCACTAGTAGGAGTGAGAAAAACATCACGGGGTGGTGCGCATTGTATGGGTGTGTGTTACATTAGATTCACTAGTAGGAGTGAGAAAAACATCACGGGGTGGTGCGCATTGTATGGGTGTGTGTTACATTACATTCACTAGTAGGAGTGAGAAAAACATCACGGGGTGGTGCGCATTGTATGGGTGTGTGTTACATTAGATTCACTAGTAGCAGTGAGAAAAACATCACGGGGTGGTGCGCATTGTATGGGTGTGTGTTACATTAGATTCACTAGTAGGAGTGAGAAAAACATCACGGGGTGGTGCGCATTGTATGGGTGTGTGTTACATTAGATTCACTAGTAGGAGTGAGAAAAACCTCACGGGGTGGTGCGCATTGTATGGGTGTGTGTTACATTAGATTCACTATTAGGAGTGAGAAAAACATCACGGGGTGGTGAGCATTGAATGGGTGTTTGTCACATTATATTCACTAGTAGGAGTGAGAAAAACATCACGGGGTGGTGCGCATTGTATGGGTGTGTGTTACATTACATTCACTAGTAGGTGTGAGAAAAACATCACGGGGTGGTGCGCATTGTATGGGTGTGTGTTACATTACATTCACTAGTAGGAGTGAGAAAAACATCACGGGGTGGTGCGCATTGTATGGGTGTGTGTTACATTACATTCACTAGTAGGAGTGAGAAAAACCTCACGGGGTGGTGCGCATTGTATGGGTGTGTGTTACATTACATACACTAGTAGGAGTGAGAAAAACATCACGGGGTGGTGCGCATTGTATGGGTGTGTGTTACATTACATTCACTAGTAGGAGTGAGAAAAACATCACGGCGTGGTGCGCATTGTATGGGTGTGTGTTACATTAGATTCACAAGTAGGAGTGAGAAAATCATCACGGGGTGGTGTGCATTGTATGGGTGTGTGTTACATTAGATTCACTAGTAGCAGTGAGAAAAACATCACGGGGTGGTGCGCATTGTATGGGTGTGTGTTACATTAGATTCACCAGTAGCAGTGAGAAAAACATCACGGGGTGGTGCGCCTTGTATGGGTGTGTGTTACATTAGATTCACTAGTAGCAGTGAGTAAAACATCACGGGGTGGTGCGCCTTGTATGGGTGTGTGTTACATTAGATTCACTAGTAGCAGTGAGTAAAACATCACGGGGTGGTGCGCCTTGTATGGGTGTGTGTTACATTAGATTCACTAGTAGCAGTGAGAAAAACATCACGGGGTGGTGCGCTTTGTATGGGTGTGTGTTACATTACATTCACTAGTGGGAGTGAGAAAAACATCACGGGGTGGTGCGCCTTGTATGGGTGTGTGTTACATTAGATTCACTAGTGGGAGTGAGAAAAACATCACGGGGTGGTGCGCCTTGTATGGGTGTGTGTTACATTAGATTCACTAGTAGGAGTGAGAAAAACATCACGGGGTGGTGCGCATTGTATGGGTGTGTGTTACATTACATTCACTAGTAGGAGTGAGAAAAACATCACGGGGTGGTGCGCATTGTATGGGTGTGTGTTACATTACATTCACTAGTAGGAGTGAGAAAAACATCACGGGGTGGTGCGCATTGTATGGGTGTGTGTTACATTAGATTCACTAGTAGGAGTGAGAAAATCATCACGGGGTGGTGCGCATTGTATGGGTGTGTGTTACATTAGATTCACTAGTAGCAGTGAGAAAAACATCACGGGGTGGTGCGCATTGTATGGGTGTGTGTTACATTAGATTCACTAGTAGCAGTGAGAAAAACATCACGGGGTGGTGCGCCTTGTATGGGTGTGTGTTACATTAGATTCACTAGTAGCAGTGAGAAAAACATCACGGGGTGGTGCGCCTTGTATGGGTGTGTGTTACATTAGATTCACTAGTAGGAGTGAGAAAATCATCACGGGGTGGTGCGCCTTGTATGGGTGTGTGTTACATTAGATTCACTAGTAGCAGTGAGAAAAACATCACGGGGTGGTGCGCCTTGTATGGGTGTGTGTTACATTAGATTCACTAGTAGGAGTGAGAAAAACATCACGGGGTGGTGCGCCATGTATGGGTGTGTGTTACATTACATTCACTAGTAGGAGTGAGAAAAACATCACGGGGTGGTGCGCCTTTTATGGGTGTGTGTTACATTACATTCACTAGTAGGAGTGAGAAAAACATCACGGGGTGGTGCGCCTTGTATGGGTGTGTGTTACATTACATTCACTAGTAGGAGTGAGAAAAACATCACGGGGTGGTGCGCCTTGTATGGGTGTGTGTTACATTAGATTCACTAGTAGGAGTGAGAAAAACATCACAGGGTGGTGCGCCTTGTATGGGTGTGTGTTACATTAGATTCACTAGTAGCAGTGAGAAAAACACGGGGTGGTGCGCCTTGTATGGGTGTGTGTTACATTACATTCACTAGTAGGAGTGAGAAAAACATCACGGGGTGGTGCGCCTTGTATGGGTGTGTGTTACATTAGATTCACTAGTAGGAGTGAGAAAAACATCACGGGGTGGTGCGCCTTGTATGGGTGTGTGTTACATTAGATACACTAGTAGGAGTGAGAAAAACATCACGGGGTGGTGCGCCTTGTATGGGTGTGTGTTACATTAGATTCCCTAGTAGGAGTGAGAAAAACATCACGGGGTGGTGCGCCTTCTATGGGTGTGTGTTACATTAGATTCACTAGTAGGAGTGAGAAAAACATCACGGGGTGGTGCGCCTTGTATGGGTGTGTGTTACATTAGATTCACTAGTAGGAGTGAGAAAAACATCACGGGGTGGTGCGCATTGTATGGGTGTGTGTTACATTAGATTCACTAGTAGGAGTGAGAAAAACATCACGGGGTGGTGCGCATTGTATGGGTGTGTGTTACATTAGATTCACTAGTAGGAGTGAGAAAAACATCACGGGGTGGTGCGCATTGTATGGTTGTGTGTTACATTACATTCACTAGTAGGAGTGAGAAAAACATCACGGGGTGGTGCGCATTGTATGGGTGTGTGTTACATTACATTCACTAGTAGGAGTGAGAAAAACATCACGGGGTGGTGCGCATTGTATGGGTGTGTGTTACATTAGATTCACTAGTAGCAGTGAGAAAAACATCACGGGGTGGTGCGCATTGTATGGGTGTGTGTTACATTAGATTCACTAGTAGGAGTGAGAAAAACATCACGGGGTGGTGCGCATTGTATGGGTGTGTGTTACATTAGATTCACTAGAAGGAGTGAGAAAAACATCACGGGGTGGTGCGCATTGTATGGGTGTGTGTTACATTAGATTCACTAGTAGGAGTGAGAAAAACATCACGGGGTGGTGCGCATTGTATGGGTGTTTGTTACATTAGATTCACTAGTAGGAGTGAGAAAAACATCACAGGGTGGTGCGCATTGTATGGGTGTGTGTTACATTACATTCCCTAGTAGGAGTGAGAAAAACATCACGGGGTGGTGCGCATTGTATGGGTGTGTGTTACATTACATTCACTAGTAGGTGTGAGAAAAACATCACGGGGTGGTGCGCATTGTATGGGTGTGTGTTACATTACATTCACTAGTAGGAGTGAGAAAAACATCACGGGGTGGTGCGCATTGTATGGGTGTGTGTTACATTACATTCACTAGTAGGAGTGAGAAAAACCTCACGGGGTGGTGCGCATTGTATGGGTGTGTGTTACATTACATACACTAGTAGGAGTGAGAAAAACATCACGGGGTGGTGCGCATTGTATGGGTGTGTGTTACATTACATTCACTAGTAGGAGTGAGAAAAACATCAAGGCGTGGTGCGCATTGTATGGGTGTGTGTTACATTAGATTCACAAGTAGGAGTGAGAAAATCATCACGGGGTGGTGTGCATTGTATGGGTGTGTGTTACATTAGATTCACTAGTAGCAGTGAGAAAAACATCACGGGGTGGTGCGCATTGTATGGGTGTGTGTTACATTAGATTCACCAGTAGCAGTGAGAAAAACATCACGGGGTGGTGCGCCTTGTATGGGTGTGTGTTACATTAGATTCACCAGTAGCAGTGAGAAAAACATCACGGGGTGGTGCGCTTTGTATGGGTGTGTGTTACATTACATTCACTAGTAGGAGTGAGAAAAACATCACGGGGTGGTGCGCCTTGTATGGGTGTGTGTTACATTAGATTCACTAGTGGGAGTGAGAAAAACATCACGGGGTGGTGCGCCTTGTATGGGTGTGTGTTACATTAGATTCACTAGTAGGAGTGAGAAAAACATCACGGGGTGGTGCGCATTGTATGGGTGTGTGTTACATTACATTCACTAGTAGGAGTGAGAAAAACATCACGGGGTGGTGCGCCTTGTATGGGTGTGTGTTACATTAGATTCACTAGTAGGAGTGAGAAAAACATCACGGGGTGGTGCGCCATGTATGGGTGTGTGTTACATTACATTCACTAGTAGGAGTGAGAAAAACATCACGGGGTGGTGCGCCTTTTATGGGTGTGTGTTACATTACATTCACTAGTAGGAGTGAGAAAAACATCACGGGGTGGTGCGCCTTGTATGGGTGTGTGTTACATTACATTCACTAGTAGGAGTGAGAAAAACATCACGGGGTGGTGCGCCTTGTATGGGTGTGTGTTACATTAGATTCACTAGTAGGAGTGAGAAAAATATCACGGGGTGGTGCGCCTTGTATGGGTGTGTGTTACATTAGATTCACTAGTAGGAGTGAGAAAAACATCACGGGGTGGTGCGCCTTGTATGGGAGTGTGTTACATTACATTCACTAGTAGGAGTGAGAAAAACATCACGGGGTGGTGCGCATTGTATGGGTGTGTGTTACATTACATTCACTAGTAGTAGTGAGAAAAACATCACGGGGTGGTGCGCCTTGTATGGGTGTGTGTTACATTAGATTCACTAGTAGGAGTGAGAAAAACATCACGGGGTGGTGCGCCTTGTATGGGTGTGTGTTACATTAGATACACTAGTAGGAGTGAGAAAAACATCACGGGGTGGTGCGCCTTGTATGGGTGTGTGTTACATTAGATTCCCTAGTAGGAGTGAGAAAAACATCACGGGGTGGTGCGCCTTCTATGGGTGTGTGTTACATTAGATTCACTAGTAGGAGTGAGAAAAACATCACGGGGTGGTGCGCCTTGTATGGGTGTGTGTTACATTAGATTCACTAGTAGGAGTGAGAAAAACATCACGGGGTGGTGCGCCTTGTATGGGTGTGTGTTACATTAGATTCACTAGTAGGAGTGAGAAAAACATCACGGGGTGGTGCGCATTGTATGGGTGTGTGTTACATTAGATTCACTAGTAGGAGTGAGAAAAACATCACGGGGTGGTGCGCATTGTATGGGTGTGTGTTACATTACATTCACTAGTAGGAGTGAGAAAAACATCACGGGGTGGTGCGCCTTCTATGGGTGTGTGTTACATTAGATTCACTAGTAGGAGTGAGAAAAACATCACGGGTGGTGCGCCTTGTATGGGTGTGTGTTACATTAGATTCACTAGTAGGAGTGAGAAAAACATCACGGGGTGGTGCGCCTTGTATGGGTGTGTGTTACATTAGATTCACTAGTAGGAGTGAGAAAAACATCACGGGGTGGTGCGCATTGTATGGGTGTGTGTTACATTAGATTCACTAGTAGGAGTGAGAAAAACATCACGGGGTGGTGCGCATTGTATGGGTGTGTGTTACATTAGATTCACTAGTAGGAGTGAGAAAAACATCACGGGGTGGTGCGCATTGTATGGGTGTGTGTTACATTACATTCACTAGTAGGAGTGAGAAAAACATCACGGGGTGGTGCGCATTGTATGGTGTGTGTTACATTAGATTCACTAGTAGCAGTGAGAAAAACATCACGGGGTGGTGCGCATTGTATGGGTGTGTGTTACATTACATTCACTAGTAGGAGTGAGAAAAACATCACGGGGTGGTGCGCATTGTATGGGTGTGTGTTACATTACATTCACTAGTAGGAGTGAGAAAAACATCACGGGGTGGTGCGCATTGTATGGGTGTGTGTTACATTAGATTCACTAGTAGGAGTGAGAAAAACATCACGGGGTGGTGCGCATTGTATGGGTGTGTGTTACATTAGATTCACTAGTAGCAGTGAGAAAAACATCACGGGGTGGTGCGCATTGTATGGGTGTGTGTTACATTACATTCACTAGTAGGAGTGAGAAAAACATCACGGGGTGGTGCGCATTGTATGGGTGTGTGTTACATTAGATTCACTAGTAGGAGTGAGAAAAACATCACGGGGTGGTGCGCATTGTATGGGTGTGTGTTACATTAGATTCACTAGTAGGAGTGAGAAAAACATCACGGGGTGGTGGCATTGTATGGGTGTGTGTTACATTAGATTCACTAGTAGCAGTGAGAAAAACATCACGGTGTGGTGCGCATTGTATGGGTGTGTGTTACATTAGATTCACTAGTAGGAGTGAGAAAAACATCACGGGGTGGTGCGCATTGTATGGGTGTGTGTTACATTAGATTCACTAGTAGGAGTGAGAAAAACATCACGGGGTGGTGCGCCTTGTATGGGTGTGTGTTACATTAGATTCACTAGTGGGAGTGAGAAAAACATCACGGGGTGGTGCGCCTTGTATGGGTGTGTGTTACATTAGATTCACTAGTAGGAGTGAGAAAAACATCACGGGGTGGTGCGCATTGTATGGGTGTGTGTTACATTAGATTCACTAGTAGGAGTGAGAAAAACATCACGGGGTGGTGCGCCTTGTATGGGTGTGTGTTACATTAGATTCACTAGTAGGAGTGAGAAAAACATCACGGGGTGGTGCGCCATGTATGGGTGTGTGTTACATTACATTCACTAGTAGGAGTGAGAAAAACATCACGGGGTGGTGCGCCTTTTATGGGTGTGTGTTACATTACATTCACTAGTAGGAGTGAGAAAAACATCACGGGGTGGTGCGCCTTGTATGGGTGTGTGTTACATTACATTCACTAGTAGGAGTGAGAAAAACATCACGGGGTGGTGCGCCTTGTATGGGTGTGTGTTACATTAGATTCACTAGTAGGAGTGAGAAAAACATCACGGGGTGGTGCGCCTTGTATGGGTGTGTGTTACATTAGATTCACTAGTAGGAGTGAGAAAAACATCACGGGGTGGTGCGCCTTGTATGGGAGTGTGTTACATTACATTCACTAGTAGGAGTGAGAAAAACATCACGGGGTGGTGCGCCTTGTATGGGTGTGTGTTACATTACATTCACTAGTAGGAGTGAGAAAAACATCACGGGGTGGTGCGCCTTGTATGGGTGTGTGTTACATTAGATTCACTAGTAGGAGTGAGAAAAACATCACGGGGTGGTGCGCCTTGTATGGGTGTGTGTTACATTAGATACACTAGTAGGAGTGAGAAAAACATCACGGGGTGGTGCGCCTTGTATGGGTGTGTGTTACATTAGATTCCCTAGTAGGAGTGAGAAAAACATCACGGGGTGGTGCGCCTTCTATGGGTGTGTGTTACATTAGATTCACTAGTAGGAGTGAGAAAAACATCACGGGGTGGTGCGCCTTGTATGGGTGTGTGTTACATTAGATTCACTAGTAGGAGTGAGAAAAACATCACGGGGTGGTGCGCCTTGTATGGGTGTGTGTTACATTAGATTCACTAGTAGGAGTGAGAAAAACATCACGAGGTGGTGCGCATTGTATGGGTGTGTGTTACATTAGATTCACTAGTAGGAGTGAGAAAAACATCACGGGGTGGTGCGCATTGTATGGGTGTGTGTTACATTACATTCACTAGTAGGAGTGAGAAAAACATCACGGGGTGGTGCGCATTGTATGGGTGTGTGTTACATTACATTCACTAGTAGGAGTGAGAAAAACATCACGGGGTGGTGCGCATTGTATGGGTGTGTGTTACATTAGATTCACTAGTAGCAGTGAGAAAAACATCACGGGGTGGTGCGCATTGTATGGGTGTGTGTTACATTAGATTCACTAGTAGGAGTGAGAAAAACATCACGGGGTGGTGCGCATTGTATGGGTGTGTGTTACATTAGATTCACTAGAAGGAGTGAGAAAAACATCACGGGGTGGTGCGCATTGTATGGGTGTGTGTTACATTAGATTCACTAGTAGGAGTGAGAAAAACATCACGGGGTGGTGCGCATTGTATGGGTGTTTGTTACATTAGATTCACTAGTAGGAGTGAGAAAAACATCACAGGGTGGTGCGCATTGTATGGGTGTGTGTTACATTACATTCCCTAGTAGGAGTGAGAAAAACATCACGGGGTGGTGCGCATTGTATGGGTGTGTGTTACATTACATTCACTAGTAGGTGTGAGAAAAACGTCACGGGGTGGTGCGCATTGTATGGGTGTGTGTTACATTACATTCACTAGTAGGAGTGAGAAAAACCTCACGGGGTGGTGCGCATTGTATGGGTGTGTGTTACATTACATTCACTAGTAGGAGTGAGAAAAACCTCACGGGGTGGTGCGCATTGTATGGGTGTGTGTTACATTACATTCACTAGTAGGAGTGAGAAAAACATCACGGCGTGGTGCGCATGGTATGGGTGTGTGTTACATTCGATTCACAAGTAGGAGTGAGAAAATCATCACGGGGTGGTGTGCATTGTATGGGTGTGTGTTACATTAGATTCACTAGTAGCAGTGTGAAAAACATCACGGGGTGGTGCGCATTGTATGGGTGTGTGTTACATTAGATTCACCAGTAGCAGTGAGAAAAACATCACGGGGTGGTGCGCCTTGTATGGGTGTGTGTTACATTAGATTCACCAGTAGCAGTGAGAAAAACATCACGGGGTGGTGCGCCTTGTATGGGTGTGTGTTACATTAGAATCACTAGTAGCAGTGAGTAAAACATCACGGGGTGGTGCGCCTTGTATGGGTGTGTGTTACATTACATTCACTAGTAGGAGTGAGAAAAACATCACGGGGTGGTGCGCCTTGTATGGGTGTGTGTTACATTAGATTCACTAGTGGGAGTGAGAAAAACATCACGGGGTGGTGCGCATTGTATGGGTGTGTGTTACATTACATTCACTAGTAGGAGTGAGAAAAACATCACGGGGTGGTGCGCCTTGTATGGGTGTGTGTTACATTAGATTCACTAGTAGGAGTGAGAAAAACATCACGGGGTGGTGCGCATTGTATGGGTGTGTGTTACATTAGATTCACTAGTAGGAGTGAGAAAAACATCACGGGGTGGTGCGCCTTGTATGGGTGTGTGTTACATTAGATTCACTAGTAGGAGTGAGAAAAACATCACGGGGTGGTGCGCCTTCTATGGGTGTGTGTTACATTAGATTCACTAGTAGGAGTGAGAAAAACATCACGGGGTGGTGCGCCTTCTATGGGTGTGTGTTACATTAGATTCACTAGTAGGAGTGAGAAAAACATCACGGGGTGGTGCGCCTTGTATGGGTGTGTGTTACATTAGATTCACTAGTAGGAGTGAGAAAAACATCACGGGGTGGTGCGCCTTGTATGGGTGTGTGTTACATTGGATTCACTAGTAGGAGTGAGAAAAACATCACGGGGTGGTGCGCATTGTATGGGTGTGTGTTACATTACATTCACTAGTAGGAGTGAGAAAAACATCACGGGGTGGTGCGCAATGTATGGGTGTGTGTTACATTACATTCACTAGTAGGAGTGAGAAAAACATCACGGGGTGGTGCGCATTGTATGGGTGTGTGTTACATTACATTCACTAGTAGGAGTGAGAAAAACATCACGGGGTGGTGCGCATTGTATGGGTGTGTGTTACATTACATTCACTAGTAGGAGTGAGAAAAACATCACGGGGTGGTGCGCATTGTATGGGTGTGTGTTACATTACATTCACTAGTAGGAGTGAGAAAAACATCACGGGGTGGTGCGCATTGTATGGGTGTGTGTTACATTAGATTCACTAGTAGCAGTGAGAAAAACATCACGGGGTGGTTCGCATTGTATGGGTGTGTGTTACATTAGATTCACTAGTAGGAGTGAGAAAAACATCACGGGGTGGTGCGCATTGTATGGGTGTGTGTTACATTAGATTCACTAGTAGGAGTGAGAAAAACATCACGGGGTGGTGCGCATTGTATGGGTGTGTGTTACATTAGATTCACTAGCAGGAGTGAGAAAAACATCACGGGGTGGTGCGCCTTGTATGGGTGTGTGTTACATTAGATTCACTAGTAGGAGTGAGAAAAACATCACGGGGTGGTGCGCCTTGTATGGGTGTGTGTTACATTACATTCACTAGTAGGAGTGAGAAAAACATCACGGGGTGGTGCGCATTGTATGGGTGTGTGTTACATTACATTCACTAGTAGGAGTGAGAAAAACATCACGGGGTGGTGCGCATTGTATGGGTGTGTGTTACATTACATTCACTAGTAGGAGTGAGAAAAACATCACGGGGTGGTGCGCATTGTATGGGTGTGTGTTACATTAGATTCACTAGTAGCAGTGAGAAAAACATCACGGGGTGGTGCGCATTGTATGGGTGTGTGTTACATTAGATTCACTAGTAGGAGTGAGAAAAACATCACGGGGTGGTGCGCATTGTATGGGTGTGTGTTACATTAGATTCACTAGAAGGAGTGAGAAAAACATCACGGGGTGGTGCGCATTGTATGGGTGTGTGTTACATTAGATTCACTAGTAGGAGTGAGAAAAACATCACGGGGTGGTGCGCATTGTATGGGTGTTTGTTACATTAGATTCACTAGTAGGAGTGAGAAAAACATCACGGGGTGGTGCGCATTGTATGGGTGTGTGTTACATTACATTCCCTAGTAGGAGTGAGAAAAACATCACGGGGTGGTGCGCATTGTATGGGTGTGTGTTACATTACATTCACTAGTAGGTGTGAGAAAAACATCACGGGGTGGTGCGCATTGTATGGGTGTGTGTTACATTACATTCACTAGTAGGAGTGAGAAAAACATCACGGGGTGGTGCGCATTGTATGGGTGTGTGTTACATTACATTCACTAGTAGGAGTGAGAAAAACCTCACGGGGTGGTGCGCATTGTATGGGTGTGTGTTACATTACATACACTAGTAGGAGTGAGAAAAACATCACGGGGTGGTGCGCATTGTATGGGTGTGTGTTACATTACATTCACTAGTAGGAGTGAGAAAAACATCACGGCGTGGTGCGCATTGTATGGGTGTGTGTTACATTAGATTCACAAGTAGGAGTGAGAAAATCATCACGGGGTGGTGTGCATTGTATGGGTGTGTGTTACATTAGATTCACTAGTAGCAGTGACAAAAACATCACGGGGTGGTGCGCCTTGTATGGGTGTGTGTTACATTAGATTCACCAGTAGCAGTGAGAAAAACATCACGGGGTGGTGCGCCTTGTATGGGTGTGTGTTACATTAGATTCACCAGTAGCAGTGAGAAAAACATCACGGGGTGGTGCGCTTTGTATGGGTGTGTGTTACATTACATTCACTAGTGGGAGTGAGAAAAACATCACGGGGTGGTGCGCCTTGTATGGGTGTGTGTTACATTAGATTCACTAGTGGGAGTGAGAAAAACATCACGGGGTGGTGCGCCTTGTATGGGTGTGTGTTACATTAGATTCACTAGTAGGAGTGAGAAAAACATCACGGGGTGGTGCGCCTTGTATGGGTGTGTGTTACATTACATTCACTAGTAGGAGTGAGAAAAACATCACGGGGTGGTGCGCCTTGTATGGGTGTGTGTTACATTAGATTCACTAGTAGGAGTGAGAAAAACATCACGGGGTGGTGCGCCATGTATGGGTGTGTGTTACATTACATTCACTAGTAGGAGTGAGAAAAACATCACGGGGTGGTGCGCCCTTTATGGGTGTGTGTTACATTACATTCACTAGTAGGAGTGAGAAAAACATCACGGGGTGGTGCGCCTTGTATGGGTGTGTGTTACATTACATTCACTAGTAGGAGTGAGAAAAACATCACGGGGTGGTGCGCCTTGTATGGGTGTGTGTTACATTAGATTCACTAGTAGGAGTGAGAAAAACATCACGGGGTGGTGCGCCTTGTATGGGTGTGTGTTACATTAGATTCACTAGTAGGAGTGAGAAAAACATCACGGGGTGGTGCGCCTTGTATGGGAGTGTGTTACATTACATTCACTAGTAGGAGTGAGAAAAACATCACGGGGTGGTGCGCCTTGTATGGGTGTGTGTTACATTACATTCACTAGTAGGAGTGAGAAAAACATCACGGGGTGGTGCGCCTTGTATGGGTGTGTGTTACATTAGATTCACTAGTAGGAGTGAGAAAAACATCACGGGGTGGTGCGCCTTGTATGGGTGTGTGTTACATTAGATTCCCTAGTAGGAGTGAGAAAAACATCACGGGGTGGTGCGCCTTGTATGGGTGTGTGTTACATTAGATTCCCTAGTAGGAGTGAGAAAAACATCACGGGGTGGTGCGCCTTCTATGGGTGTGTGTTACATTAGATTCACTAGTAGGAGTGAGAAAAACATCACGGGGTGGTGCGCCTTGTATGGGTGTGTGTTACATTAGATTCACTAGTAGGAGTGAGAAAAACATCACGGGGTGGTGCGCCTTGTATGGGTGTGTGTTACATTAGATTCACTAGTAGGAGTGAGAAAAACATCACGGGGTGGTGCGCATTGTATGGGTGTGTGTTACATTAGATTCACTAGTAGGAGTGAGAAAAACATCACGGGGTGGTGCGCATTGTATGGGTGTGTGTTACATTACATTCACTAGTAGGAGTGAGAAAAACATCACGGGGTGGTGCGCATTGTATGGGTGTGTGTTACATTACATTCACTAGTAGGAGTGAGAAAAACATCACGGGGTGGTGCGCATTGTATGGGTGTGTGTTACATTAGATTCACTAGTAGGAGTGAGAAAAACATCACGGGGTGGTGCGCATTGTATGGGTGTGTGTTACATTAGATTCACTAGTAGGAGTGAGAAAAACATCACGGGGTGGTGCGCATTGTATGGGTGTGTGTTACATTAGATTCACTAGAAGGAGTGAGAAAAACATCACGGGGTGGTGCGCATTGTATGGGTGTGTGTTACATTAGATTCACTAGTAGGAGTGAGAAAAACATCACGGGGTGGTGCGCATTGTATGGGTGTTTGTTACATTAGATTCACTAGTAGGAGTGAGAAAAACATCACGGGGTGGTGCGCATTGTATGGGTGTGTGTTACATTACATTCCCTAGTAGGAGTGAGAAAAACATCACGGGGTGGTGCGCATTGTATGGGTGTGTGTTACATTACATTCACTAGTAGGTGTGAGAAAAACATCACGGGGTGGTGCGCATTGTATGGGTGTGTGTTACATTACATTCACTAGTAGGAGTGAGAAAAACCTCACGGGGTGGTGCGCATTGTATGGGTGTGTGTTACATTACATTCACTAGTAGGAGTGAGAAAAACATCACGGGGTGGTGCGCATTGTATGGGTGTGTGTTACATTACATTCACTAGTAGGAGTGAGAAAAACATCACGGGGTGGTGCGCATTGTATGGGTGTGTGTTACATTAGATTCACAAGTAGGAGTGAGAAAAACATCACGGGGTGGTGTGCATTGTATGGGTGTGTGTTACATTAGATTCACTAGTAGCAGTGAGAAAAACATCACGGGTGGTGCGCATTGTATGGGTGTGTGTTACATTAGATTCACTAGAAGGAGTGAGAAAAACATCACGGGGTGGTGCGCATTGTATGGGTGTGTGTTACATTAGATTCACTAGAAGGAGTGAGAAAAACATCACGGGGTGGTGCGCATTGTATGGGTGTGTGTTACATTAGATTCACTAGTAGGAGTGAGAAAAACATCACGGGGTGGTGCGCATTGTATGGGTGTGTGTTACATTAGATTCACTAGTAGGAGTGAGAAAAACATCACGGGGTGGTGCGCATTGTATGGGTGTGTGTTACATTAGATTCACTAGTAGGAGTGAGAAAAACATCACGGGGTGGTGCGCATTGTATGGGTGTGTGTTACATTACATTCACTAGTAGGAGTGAGAAAAACATCACGGGGTGGTGCGCATTGTATGGGTGTGTGTTACATTACATTCACTAGTAGGAGTGAGAAAAACATCACGGGGTGGTGCGCATTGTATGGGTGTGTGTTACATTAGATTCACTAGTAGGAGTGAGAAAATCATCACGGGGTGGTGCGCATTGTATGGGTGTGTGTTACATTAGATTCACTAGTAGCAGTGAGAAAAACATCACGGGGTGGTGCGCCTTGTATGGGTGTGTGTTACATTAGATTCACTAGTAGCAGTGAGAAAAACATCACGGGGTGGTGCGCCTTGTATGGGTGTGTGTTACATTAGATTCACTAGTAGCACTGAGAAAAACATCACGGGGTGGTGCGCCTTGTATGGGTGTGTGTTACATTAGATTCACTAGTAGCAGTGAGAAAATCATCACGGGGTGGTGCGCCTTGTATGGGTGTGTGTTACATTAGATTCACTAGTAGCAGTGAGAAAAACATCACGGGGTGGTGCGCCTTGTATGGGTGTGTGTTACATTAGATTCACTAGTAGGAGTGAGAAAAACATCACGGGGTGGTGCGCCATGTATGGGTGTGTGTTACATTACATTCACTAGTAGGAGTGAGAAAAACATCACGGGGTGGTGCGCCTTTTATGGGTGTGTGTAACATTACATTCACTAGTAGGAGTGAGAAAAACATCACGGGGTGGTGCGCCTTGTATGGGTGTGTGTTACATTACATTCACTAGTAGGAGTGAGAAAAACATCACGGGGTGGTGCGCCTTGTATGGGTGTGTGTTACATTAGATTCACTAGTAGGAGTGAGAAAAACATCACGGGGTGGTGCGCCTTGTATGGGTGTGTGTTACATTAGATTCACTAGTAGGAGTGAGAAAAACATCACGGGGTGGTGCGCATTGTATGGGTGTGTGTTACATTAGATTCCCTAGTAGGAGTGAGAAAAACATCACGGGGTGGTGCGCCTTCTATGGGTGTGTGTTACATTAGATTCCCTAGTAGGAGTGAGAAAAACATCACGGGGTGGTGCGCCTTCTATGGGTGTGTGTTACATTAGATTCACTAGTAGGAGTGAGAAAAACATCACGGGGTGGTGCGCCTTGTATGGGTGTGTGTTACATTAGATTCACTAGTAGGAGTGAGAAAAACATCACGGGGTGGTGCGCATTGTATGGGTGTGTGTTACATTAGATTCACTAGTAGGAGTGAGAAAAACATCACGGGGTGGTGCGCATTGTATGGGTGTGTGTTACATTAGATTCACTAGTAGCAGTGAGAAAAACATCACGGGGTGGTTCGCATTGTATGGGTGTGTGTTACATTAGATTCACTAGTAGGAGTGAGAAAAACATCACGGGGTGGTGCGCATTGTATGGGTGTGTGTTACATTAGATTCACTAGTAGGAGTGAGAAAAACATCACGGGGTGGTGCGCATTGTATGGGTGTGTGTTACATTAGATTCACTAGTAGGAGTGAGAAAAACATCACGGGGTGGTGCGCATTGTATGGGTGTGTGTTACATTAGATTCACTAGTAGGAGTGAGAAAAACATCACGGGGTGGTGCGCATTGTATGGGTGTGTGTTACATTACATTCACTAGTAGGAGTGAGAAAAACATCACGGGGTGGTGCGCATTGTATGGGTGTGTGTTACATTAGATTCACTAGTAGGAGTGAGAAAATCATCACGGGGTGGTGCGCATTGTATGGGTGTGTGTTACATTAGATTCACTAGTAGCAGTGAGAAAAACATCACGGGGTGGTGCGCATTGTATGGGTGTGTGTTACATTAGATTCACTAGTAGCAGTGAGAAAAACATCACGGGGTGGTGCGCCTTGTATGGGTGTGTGTTACATTAGATTCACTAGTAGCACTGAGAAAAACATCACGGGGTGGTGCGCCTTGTATGGGTGTGTGTTACATTAGATTCACTAGTAGGAGTGAGAAAATCATCACGGGGTGGTGCGCCTTGTATGGGTGTGTGTTACATTAGATTCACTAGTAGCAGTGAGAAAATCATCACGGGGTGGTGCGCCTTGTATGGGTGTGTGTTACATTAGATTCACTAGTAGCAGTGAGAAAAACATCACGGGGTGGTGCGCCTTGTATGGGTGTGTGTTACATTAGATTCACTAGTAGGAGTGAGAAAAACATCACGGGGTGGTGCGCCATGTATGGGTGTGTGTTACATTACATTCACTAGTAGGAGTGAGAAAAACATCACGGGGTGGTGCGCCTTTTATGGGTGTGTGTAACATTACATTCACTAGTAGGAGTGAGAAAAACATCACGGGGTGGTGCGCCTTGTATGGGTGTGTGTTACATTACATTCACTAGTAGGAGTGAGAAAAACATCACGGGGTGGTGCGCCTTTTATGGGTGTGTGTTACATTAGATTCACTAGTAGGAGTGAGAAAAACATCACGGGGTGGTGCGCCTTGTATGGGTGTGTGTTACATTAGATTCACTAGTAGGAGTGAGAAAAACATCACGGGGTGGTGCGCCTTGTATGGGAGTGTGTTACATTACATTCACTAGTAGGAGTGAGAAAAACATCACGGGGTGGTGCGCCTTGTATGGGTGTGTGTTACATTACATTCACTAGTAGGAGTGAGAAAAACATCACGGGGTGGTGCGCCTTGTATGGGTGTGTGTTACATTAGATTCACTAGTAGGAGTGAGAAAAACATCACGGGGTGGTGCGCCTTGTATGGGTGTGTGTTACATTAGATTCCCTAGTAGGAGTGAGAAAAACATCACGGGGTGGTGCGCCTTGTATGGGTGTGTGTTACATTAGATTCACTAGTAGGAGTGAGAAAAACATCACGGGGTGGTGCGCCTTCTATGGGTGTGTGTTACATTAGATTCACTAGTAGGAGTGAGAAAAACATCACGGGGTGGTGCGCCTTGTATGGGTGTGTGTTACATTAGATTCACTAGTAGGAGTGAGAAAAACATCACGGGGTGGTGCGCCTTGTATGGGTGTGTGTTACATTAGATTCACTAGTAGGAGTGAGAAAAACATCACGGGGTGGTGCGCATTGTATGGGTGTGTGTTACATTAGATTCACTAGTAGGAGTGAGAAAAACATCACGGGGTGGTGCGCATTGTATGGGTGTGTGTTACATTAGATTCACTAGTAGGAGTGAGAAAAACATCACGGGGTGGTGCGCATTGTATGGGTGTGTGTTACATTAGATTCACTAGTAGGAGTGAGAAAAACATCACGGGGTGGTGCGCATTGTATGGGTGTGTGTTACATTAGATTCACTAGTAGCAGTGAGAAAAACATCACGGGGTGGTGCGCATTGTATGGGTGTGTGTTACATTACATTCACTAGTAGGAGTGATAAAAACATCACGGGGTGGTGCGCATTGTATGGGTGTGTGTTACATTACATTCACTAGTAGGAGTGAGAAAAACATCACGGGGTGGTGCGCATTGTATGGGTGTGTGTTACATTAGATTCACTAGTAGGAGTGAGAAAAACATCACGGGGTGGTGCGCATTGTATGGGTGTGTGTTACATTAGATTCACTAGTAGCAGTGAGAAAAACATCACGGGGTGGTGCGCATTGTATGGGTGTGTGTTACATTACATTCACTAGTAGGAGTGAGAAAAACATCACGGGGTGGTGCGCATTGTATGGGTGTGTGTTACATTAGATTCACTAGTAGGAGTGAGAAAAACATCACGGGGTGGTGGCATTGTATGGGTGTGTGTTACATTAGATTCACTAGTAGCAGTGAGAAAAACATCACGGTGTGGTGCGCATTGTATGGGTGTGTGTTACATTAGATTCACTAGTAGGAGTGAGAAAAACATCACGGGGTGGTGCGCATTGTATGGGTGTGTGTTACATTAGATTCACTAGTAGGAGTGAGAAAAACATCACGGGGTGGTGCGCCTTGTATGGGTGTGTGTTACATTAGATTCACTAGTGGGAGTGAGAAAAACATCACGGGGTGGTGCGCCTTGTATGGGTGTGTGTTACATTAGATTCACTAGTAGGAGTGAGAAAAACATCACGGGGTGGTGCGCCTTGTATGGGTGTGTGTTACATTAGATTCACTAGTAGGAGTGAGAAAAACATCACGGGGTGGTGCGCCATGTATGGGTGTGTGTTACATTAGATTCACTAGTAGGAGTGAGAAAAACATCACGGGGTGGTGCGCCATGTATGGGTGTGTGTTACATTACATTCACTAGTAGGAGTGAGAAAAACATCACGGGGTGGTGCGCCTTTTATGTGTGTGTGTTACATTACATTCACTAGTAGGAGTGAGAAAAACATCACGGGGTGGTGCGCCTTGTATGGGTGTGTGTTACATTAGATTCACTAGTAGGAGTGAGAAAAACATCACGGGGTGGTGCGCCTTGTATGGGTGTGTGTTACATTAGATTCACTAGTAGGAGTGAGAAAAACATCACGGGGTGGTGCGCCTTGTATGGGAGTGTGTTACATTACATTCACTAGTAGGAGTGAGAAAAACATCACGGGGTGGTGCGCCTTGTATGGGTGTGTGTTACATTACATTCACTAGTAGGAGTGAGAAAAACATCACGGGGTGGTGCGCCTTGTATGGGTGTGTGTTACATTAGATTCACTAGTAGGAGTGAGAAAAACATCACGGGGTGGTGCGCCTTGTATGGGTGTGTGTTACATTAGATACACTAGTAGGAGTGAGAAAAACATCACGGGGTGGTGCGCCTTGTATGGGTGTGTGTTACATTAGATTCCCTAGTAGGAGTGAGAAAAACATCACGGGGTGGTGCGCCTTCTATGGGTGTGTGTTACATTAGATTCACTAGTAGGAGTGAGAAAAACATCACGGGGTGGTGCGCCTTGTATGGGTGTGTGTTACATTAGATTCACTAGTAGGAGTGAGAAAAACATCACGGGGTGGTGCGCCTTGTATGGGTGTGTGTTACATTAGATTCACTAGTAGGAGTGAGAAAAACATCACGGGGTGGTGCGCCTTGTATGGGTGTGTGTTACATTAGATTCACTAGTAGGAGTGAGAAAAACATCACGGGGTAGTGCGCATTGTATGGGTGTGTGTTACATTAGATTCACTAGTAGGAGTGAGAAAAACATCACGGGGTGGTGCGCATTGTATGGGTGTGTGTTACATTACATTCACTAGTAGGAGTGAGAAAAACATCACGGGGTGGTGCGCATTGTATGGGTGTGTGTTACATTACATTCACTAGTAGGAGTGAGAAAAACATCACGGGGTGGTGCGCATTGTATGGGTGTGTGTTACATTAGATTCACTAGTAGGAGTGAGAAAAACATCACGGGGTGGTGCGCATTGTATGGGTGTGGGTTACATTAGATTCACTAGAAGGAGTGAGAAAAACATCACGGGGTGGTGCGCATTGTATGGGTGTGGGTTACATTAGATTCACTAGTAGGAGTGAGAAAAACATCACGGGGTGGTGCGCATTGTATGGGTGTGTGTTACATTAGATTCACTAGTAGGAGTGAGAAAAACATCACAGGGTGGTGCGCATTGTATGGGTGTGTGTTACATTACATTCCCTAGTAGGAGTGAGAAAAACATCACGGGGTGGTGCGCATTGTATGGGTGTGTGTTACATTACATTCACTAGTAGGTGTGAGAAAAACGTCACGGGGTGGTGCGCATTGTATGGGTGTGTGTTACATTACATTCACTAGTAGGAGTGAGAAAAACCTCACGGGGTGGTGCGCATTGTATGGGTGTGTGTTACATTACATTCACTAGTAGGAGTGAGAAAAACCTCACGGGGTGGTGCGCATTGTATGGGTGTGTGTTACATTACATTCACTAGTAGGAGTGAGAAAAACTCACGGCGTGGTGCGCATTGTATGGGTGTGTGTTACATTACATTCACTAGTAGGAGTGAGAAAAACATCACGGCGTGGTGCGCATGGTATGGGTGTGTGTTACATTCGATTCACAAGTAGGAGTGAGAAAATCATCACGGGGTGGTGTGCATTGTATGGGTGTGTGTTACATTAGATTCACTAGTAGCAGTGTGAAAAACATCACGGGGTGGTGCGCATTGTATGGGTGTGTGTTACATTAGATTCACCAGTAGCAGTGAGAAAAACATCACGGGGTGGTGCGCCTTGTATGGGTGTGTGTTACATTAGATTCACTAGTAGCAGTGAGTAAAACATCACGGGGTGGTGCGCCTTGTATGGGTGTGTGTTACATTAGATTCACTAGTAGCAGTGAGAAAAACATCACGGGGTGGTGCGCTTTGTATGGGTGTGTGTTACATTACATTCACTAGTGGGAGTGAGAAAAACATCACGGGGTGGTGCGCCTTGTATGGGTGTGTGTTACATTAGATTCACTAGTGGGAGTGAGAAAAACATCACGGGGTGGTGCGCATTGTATGGGTGTGTGTTACATTACATTCACTAGTAGGAGTGAGAAAAACATCACGGGGTGGTGCGCCTTGTATGGGTGTGTGTTACATTAGATTCACTAGTAGGAGTGAGAAAAACATCACGGGGTGGTGCGCATTGTATGGGTGTGTGTTACATTAGATTCACTAGTAGGAGTGAGAAAAACATCACGGGGTGGTGCGCCTTGTATGGGTGTGTGTTACATTAGATTCACTAGTAGGAGTGAGAAAAACATCACGGGGTGGTGCGCCTTCTATGGGTGTGTGTTACATTAGATTCACTAGTAGGAGTGAGAAAAACATCACGGGGTGGTGCGCCTTCTATGGGTGTGTGTTACATTAGATTCACTAGTAGGAGTGAGAAAAACATCACGGGGTGGTGCGCCTTGTATGGGTGTGTGTTACATTAGATTCACTAGTAGGAGTGAGAAAAACATCACGGGGTGGTGCGCCTTGTATGGGTGTGTGTTACATTACATTCACTAGTAGGAGTGAGAAAAACATCACGCGGTGGTGCGCAATGTATGGGTGTGTGTTACATTACATTCACTAGTAGGAGTGAGAAAAACATCACGGGGTGGTGCGCAATGTATGGGTGTGTGTTACATTACATTCACTAGTAGGAGTGAGAAAAACATCACGGGGTGGTGCGCATTGTATGGGTGTGTGTTACATTACATTCACTAGTAGGAGTGAGAAAAACATCACGGGGTGGTGCGCATTGTATGGGTGTGTGTTACATTACATTCACTAGTAGGAGTGAGAAAAACATCACGGGGTGGTGCGCATTGTATGGGTGTGTGTTACATTAGATTCACTAGTAGCAGTGAGAAAAACATCACGGGGTGGTTCGCATTGTATGGGTGTGTGTTACATTAGATTCACTAGTAGGAGTGAGAAAAACATCACGGGGTGGTGCGCATTGTATGGGTGTGTGTTACATTAGATTCACTAGTAGGAGTGAGAAAAACATCACGGGGTGGTGCGCATTGTATGGGTGTGTGTTACATTAGATTCACTAGTAGGAGTGAGAAAAACATCACGGGGTGGTGCGCATTGTATGGGTGTGTGTTACATTACATTCACTAGTAGGAGTGAGAAAAACATCACGGGGTGGTGCGCATTGTATGGGTGTGTGTTACATTACATTCACTAGTAGGAGTGAGAAAAACATCACGGGGTGGTGCGCATTGTATGGGTGTGTGTTACATTACATTCACTAGTAGGAGTGAGAAAAACATCACGGGGTGGTGCGCATTGTATGGGTGTGTGTTACATTAGATTCACTAGTAGGAGTGAGAAAATCATCACGGGGTGGTGCGCATTGTATGGGTGTGTGTTACATTAGATTCACTAGTAGCAGTGAGAAAATCATCACGGGGTGGTGCGCATTGTATGGGTGTGTGTTACATTAGATTCACTAGTAGCAGTGAGAAAAACATCACGGGGTGGTGCGCCTTGTATGGGTGTGTGTTACATTAGATTCACTAGTAGCAGTGAGAAAAACATCACGGGGTGGTGCGCCTTGTATGGGTGTGTGTTACATTAGATTCACTAGTAGCAGTGAGAAAAACATCACGCGGTGGTGCGCCTTGTATGGGTGTGTGTTACATTAGATTCACTAGTAGGAGTGAGAAAATCATCACGGGGTGGTGCGCCTTGTATGGGTGTGTGTTACATTAGATTCACTAGTAGCAGTGAGAAAAACATCACGGGGTGGTGCGCCTTGTATGGGTGTGTGTTACATTAGATTCACTAGTAGGAGTGAGAAAAACATCACGGGGTGGTGCGCCATGTATGGGTGTGTGTTACATTACATTCACTAGTAGGAGTGAGAAAAACATCACGGGGTGGTGCGCCTTGTATGGGTGTGTGTTACATTACATTCACTAGTAGGAGTGAGAAAAACATCACGGGGTGGTGCGCCTTGTATGGGTGTGTGTTACATTACATTCACTAGTAGGAGTGAGAAAAACATCACGGGGTGGTGCGCCTTGTATGGGTGTGTGTTACATTAGATTCACTAGTAGGAGTGAGAAAAACATCACGGGGTGGTGCGCCTTGTATGGGTGTGTGTTACATTAGATTCACTAGTAGGAGTGAGAAAAACATCACGGGGTGGTGCGCCTTGTATGGGAGTGTGTTACATTACATTCACTAGTAGGAGTGAGAAAAACATCACGGGGTGGTGCGCCTTGTATGGGTGTGTGTTACATTACATTCACTAGTAGGAGTGAGAAAAACATCACGGGGTGGTGCGCCTTGTATGGGTGTGTGTTACATTAGATACACTAGTAGGAGTGAGAAAAACATCACGGGGTGGTGCGCCTTGTATGGGTGTGTGTTACATTAGATTCCCTAGTAGGAGTGAGAAAAACATCACGGGGTGGTGCGCCTTGTATGGGTGTGTGTTACATTAGATTCCCTAGTAGGAGTGAGAAAAACATCACGGGGTGGTGCGCCTTCTATGGGTGTGTGTTACATTAGATTCACTAGTAGGAGTGAGAAAAACATCACGGGGTGGTGCGCCTTGTATGGGTGTGTGTTACATTAGATTCACTAGTAGGAGTGAGAAAAACATCACGGGGTGGTGCGCCTTGTATGGGTGTGTGTTACATTACATTCACTAGTAGGAGTGAGAAAAACATCACGGGGTGGTGCGCATTGTATGGGTGTGTGTTACATTAGATTCACTAGTAGGAGTGAGAAAAACATCACGGGGTGGTGCGCATTGTATGGGTGTGTGTTACATTACATTCACTAGTAGGAGTGAGAAAAACATCACGGGGTGGTGCGCATTGTATGGGTGTGTGTTACATTACATTCACTAGCAGGAGTGAGAAAAACATCACGGGGTGGTGCGCATTGTATGGGTGTGTGTTACATTAGATTCACTAGTAGCAGTGAGAAAAACATCACGGGGTGGTGCGCATTGTATGGGTGTGTGTTACATTACATTCACTAGTAGGAGTGAGAAAAACATCACGGGGTGGTGCGCATTGTATGGGTGTGTGTTACATTACATTCACTAGTAGGAGTGAGAAAAACATCACGGGGTGGTGCGCATTGTATGGGTGTGTGTTACATTAGATTCACTAGTAGCAGTGAGAAAAACATCACGGGGTGGTGCGCATTGTATGGGTGTGTGTTACATTAGATTCACTGGTAGCAGTGAGAAAAACATCACGGGGTGGTGCGCATTGTATGGGTGTGTGTTACATTACATTCACTGGTAGGAGTGAGAAAAACATCACGGGGTGGTGCGCATTGTATGGGTGTGTGTTACATTAGATTCACTAGTAGGAGTGAGAAAAACATCACGGGGTGGTGCGCATTGTATGGGTGTGTGTTACATTAGATTCACTAGTAGGAGTGAGAAAAACATCACGGGGTGGTGCGCATTGTATCGGTGTGTGTTACATTAGATTCACTAGTAGGAGTGAGAAAAACATCACGGGGTGGTGCGCATTGTATGGGTGTGTGTTACATTATATTCACTAGTAGCAGTGAGAAAAACATCACGGGGTGGTGCGCATTGTATGGGTGTGTGTTACATTAGATTCACTAGTAGCAGTGAGAAAAACATCACGGTGTGGTGCGCATTGTATGGGTGTGTGTTACATTAGATTCACTAGTAGGAGTGAGAAAAACATCACGGGGTGGTGCGCATTGTATGGGTGTGTGTTACATTAGATTCACTAGTAGGAGTGAGAAAAACATCACGGGGTGGTGCGCATTGTATGGGTGTGTGTTACATTAGATTCACTAGTAGGAGTGAGAAAAACATCACGGGGTGGTGCGCATTGTATCGGTGTGTGTTACATTAGATTCACTAGTAGGAGTGAGAAAAACATCACGGGGTGGTGCGCATTGTATGGGTGTGTGTTACATTAGATTCACTAGTAGGAGTGAGAAAAACATCACGGGGTGGTGCGCATTGTATGGGTGTGTGTTACATTACATTCACTAGTAGGAGTGAGAAAAACATCACGGGGTGGTGCGCATTGTATGGGTGTGTGTTACATTACATTCACTAGTAGGAGTGAGAAAAACATCACGGGGTGGTGCGCATTGTATGGGTGTGTGTTACATTAGATTCACTAGTAGCAGTGAGAAAAACATCACGGGGTGGTGCGCATTGTATGGGTGTGTGTTACATTACATTCACTAGTAGGAGTGAGAAAAACATCACGGGGTGGTGCGCATTGTATGGGTGTGTGTTACATTACATTCACTAGTAGGAGTGAGAAAAACATCACGGGGTGGTGCGCATTGTATGGGTGTGTGTTACATTAGATTCACTAGTAGGAGTGAGAAAAACATCACGGGGTGGTGCGCATTGTATGGGTGTGTGTTACATTAGATTCACTAGTAGCAGTGAGAAAAACATCACGGGGTGGTGCGCATTGTATGGGTGTGTGTTACATTACATTCACTAGTAGGAGTGAGAAAAACATCACGGGGTGGTGCGCATTGTATGGGTGTGTGTTACATTAGATTCACTAGTAGGAGTGAGAAAAACATCACGGGGTGGTGCGCATTGTATGGGTGTGTGTTACATTAGATTCACTAGTAGGAGTGAGAAAAACATCACGGGGTGGTGCGCATTGTATGGGTGTGTGTTACATTACATTCACTAGTAGGAGTGAGAAAAACATCACGGGGTGGTGCGCATTGTATGGGTGTGTGTTACATTACATTCACTAGTAGGAGTGAGAAAAACATCACGGGGTGGTGCGCATTGTATGGGTGTGTGTTACATTAGATTCACTAGTAGCAGTGAGAAAAACATCACGGGGTGGTGCGCATTGTATGGGTGTGTGTTACATTACATTCACTAGTAGGAGTGAGAAAAACATCACGGGGTGGTGCGCATTGTATGGGTGTGTGTTACATTACATTCACTAGTAGGATTGAGAAAAACATCACGGGGTGGTGCGCATTGTATGGGTGTGTGTTACATTAGATTCACTAGTAGGAGTGAGAAAAACATCACGGGGTGGTGCGCATTGTATGGGTGTGTGTTACATTAGATTCACTAGTAGCAGTGAGAAAAACATCACGGGGTGGTGCGCATTGTATGGGTGTGTGTTACATTACATTCACTAGTAGGAGTGAGAAAAACATCACGGTGTGGTGCGCATTGTATGGGTGTGTGTTACATTAGATTCACTAGTAGGAGTGAGAAAAACATCACGAGGTGGTGCGCATTGTATGGGTGTGTGTTACATTAGATTCACTAGTAGCAGTGAGAAAAACATCACGGGGTGGTGCGCATTGTATGGGTGTGTGTTACATTACATTCACTAGTAGGAGTGAGAAAAACATCACGGGGTGGTGCGCATTGTATGGGTGTGTGTTACATTAGATTCACTAGTAGGAGTGAGAAAAACATCACGGGGTGGTGCGCATTGTATGGGTGTGTGTTACATTAGATTCACTAGTAGGAGTGAGAAAAACATCACGGGGTGGTGCGCATTGTATGGGTGTGTGTTACATTACATTCACTAGTAGCAGTGAGAAAAACATCACGGGGTGGTGCGCATTGTATGGGTGTGTGTTACATTAGATTCACTAGTAGCAGTGAGAAAAACATCACGGGGTGGTGCGCATTGTATGGGTGTGTGTTACATTAGATTCACTAGTAGCAGTGAGAAAAACATCACGGGGTGGTGCGCATTGTATGGGTGTGTGTTACATTACATTCACTAGTAGGAGTGAGAAAAACATCACGGGGTGGTGCGCATTGTATGGGTGTGTGTTACATTACATTCACTAGTAGGAGTGAGAAAAACATCACGGGGTGGTGCGCATTGTATGGGTGTGTGTTACATTAGATTCACTAGTAGGAGTGAGAAAAACATCACGGGGTGGTGCGCATTGTATGGGTGTGTGTTACATTAGATTCACTAGTAGCAGTGAGAAAAACATCACGGGGTGGTGCGCATTGTATGGGTGTGTGTTACATTACATTCACTAGTAGGAGTGAGAAAAACATCACGGGGTGGTGCGCATTGTATGGGTGTGTGTTACATTAGATTCACTAGTAGGAGTGAGAAAAACATCACGGGGTGGTGCGCATTGTATGGGTGTGTGTTACATTAGATTCACTAGTAGGAGTGAGAAAAACATCACGGGGTGGTGCGCATTGTATCGGTGTGTGTTACATTAGATTCACTAGTAGCAGTGAGAAAAACATCACGGGGTGGTGCGCATTGTATGGGTGTGTGTTACATTATATTCACTAGTAGCAGTGAGAAAAACATCACGGGGTGGTGCGCATTGTATGGGTGTGTGTTACATTACATTCACTAGTAGGAGTGAGAAAAACATCACGGGGTGGTGCGCATTGTATGGGTGTGTGTCACATTAGATTCACTAGTAGGAGTGAGAAAAACATCACGGGGTGGTGCGCATTGTATGGGTATGTGTCACATTAGATTCACTAGTAGGAGTGAGAAAAACATCACGGTGTGGTGCGCCTTGTATGGGTGTGTGTCACATTACATTCACTAGTAGGAGTGAGAAAAACATCACGGGGTGGTGCGCCTTGTATGGGTGTGTGTCACATTACATTCGCTAGTAGGAGTGAGAAAAACATCACGGGGTGGTGCGCCTTGTATGGGTGTGTGTCACATTACATTCGCTAGTAGGAGTGAGAAAAACATCACGGGGTGGTGCGCCTTGTATGGGTGTGTGTCACATTACATTCACTAGTAGGAGTGAGGAAAACATCACGGGGTGGTGCGCCTTGTATGGGTGTGTGTCACATTAGATTCACTAGTATGATTGAGAAAAACATCACGGGGTGGTGCGCATTATATGGGTGTGTGTCACATTAGATTCACTAGTAGGAGTCAGAAAAACATCACGGGGTGGTGCGCATTGTATGGGTGTGTGTCACATTTGATTCACTATTAGGAGTGAGAAAAACATCACGGGGTGGTGAGCATTGAATGGGTGTTTGTCACATTAGATTCACTAGTAGGAGTGAGAAAAACATCACGGGGTGGTGCGCATTGTATGGGTGTGTGTTACATTACATTCACTAGTAGGAGTGAGAAAAACATCACGGGGTGGTGCGCCTTGTATGGGTGTGTGTTACATTACATTCACTAGTAGGAGTGAGAAAAACATCACGGGGTGGTGCGCCTTGTATGGGTGTGTGTTACATTACATTCACTAGTAGGAGTGAGAAAAACATCACGGGGTGGTGCGCCTTGTATGGGTGTGTGTTACATTAGAATCACTAGTAGGAGTGAGAAAAACATCACGGAGTGGTGGGCATTATATGTTTGTGTGTTATATTAGATTCACTAGTAGGAGTGAGAGAAACATCACGGGGTGGTGGGCATTGTATGGGTGTGTGTTACATTAGATTCACTAGTAGGAGTGAGAAAAACAACACGGGGTGGTGCGCCTTGTATAGGTGTGTGTTACATTAGATTCACTAGTAGGAGTGAGAAAAACATCACGGGGTGGTGCGCCTTGTATGGGTGTGTGTTACATTAGATACACTAGTAGGAGTGAGAAAAACATCACGGGGTGGTGCGCCTTGTATGGGTGTGTGTTACATTAGATTCCCTAGTAGGAGTGAGAAAAACATCACGGGGTGGTGCGCCTTCTATGGGTGTGTGTTACATTAGATTCACTAGTAGGAGTGAGAAAAACATCACGGGGTGGTGCGCCTTGTATGGGTGTGTGTTACATTAGATTCACTAGTAGGAGTGAGAAAAACATCACGGGGTGGTGCGCATTGTATGGGTGTGTGTTACATTAGATTCACTAGTAGGAGTGAGAAAAACATCACGGGGTGGTGCGCATTGTATGGGTGTGTGTTACATTAGATTCACTAGTAGGAGTGAGAAAAACATCACGGGGTGGTGCGCATTGCATGGGTGTGTGTTACATTACATTCACTAGTAGGAGTGAGAAAAACATCACGGGCTGGTGCGCATTGTATGGGTGTGTGTTACATTAGATTCACTAGTAGCAGTGAGAAAAACATCACGGGGTGGTGCGCATTGTATGGGTGTGTGTTACATTACATTCACTAGTAGGAGTGAGAAAAACATCACGGGGTGGTGCGCATTGTATGGGTGTGTGTTACATTACATTCACTAGTAGGAGTGAGAAAAACATCACGGGGTGGTGCGCATTGTATGGGTGTGTGTTACATTAGATTCACTAGTAGGAGTGAGAAAAACATCACGGGGTGTTGCGCATTGTATGGGTGTGTGTTACATTAGATTCACTAGTAGCAGTGAGAAAAACATCACGGGGTGGTGCGCATTGTATGGGTGTGTGTTACATTACATTCACTAGTAGGAGTGAGAAAAACATCACGGGGTGGTGCGCATTGTATGGGTGTGTGTTACATTAGATTCACTAGTAGGAGTGAGAAAAACATCACGGGTTGGTGCGCATTGTATGGGTGTGTGTTACATTAGATTCACTAGTAGGAGTGAGAAAAACATCACGGGGTGGTGCGCATTGTACCGGTGTGTGTTACATTAGATTCACTAGTAGGAGTGAGAAAAACATCACGGGGTGGTGCGCATTGTATGGGTGTGTGTTACATTATATTCACTAGTAGCAGTGAGAAAAACATCACGGGGTGGTGCGCATTGTATGGGTGTGTGTTACATTAGATTCACTAGTAGCAGTGAGAAAAACATCACGGTGTGGTGCGCATTGTATGGGTGTGTGTTACATTAGATTCACTAGTAGGAGTGAGAAAAACATCACGGGGTGGTGCGCATTGTATGGGTGTGTGTCACATTAGATTCACTAGTAGGAGTGAGAAAAACATCACGGGGTGGTGCGCATTGTATGGGTATGTGTCACATTAGATTCACTAGTAGGAGTGAGAAAAACATCACGGTGTGGTGCGCCTTGTATGTGTGTGTGTCACATTACATTCACTAGTAGGAGTGAGAAAAACATCACGGGGTGGTGCGCCTTGTATGGGTGTGTGTCACATTACATTCGCTAGTAGGAGTGAGAAAAACATCACGGGGTGGTGCGCCTTGTATGGGTGTGTGTCACATTACATTCACTAGTAGGAGTGAGGAAAACATCACGGGGTGGTGCGCCTTGTATGGGTGTGTGTCACATTAGATTCACTAGTATGATTGAGAAAAACATCACGGGGTGGTGCGCATTATATGGGTGTGTGTCACATTAGATTCACTAGTAGGAGTCAGAAAAACATCACGGGGTGGTGCGCATTGTATGGGTGTGTGTCACATTTGATTCACTATTAGGAGTGAGAAAAACATCACGGGGTGGTGAGCATTGAATGGGTGTTTGTCACATTAGATTCACTAGTAGGAGTGAGAAAAACATCACGGGGTGGTGCGCATTGTATGGGTGTGTGTTACATTAGATTCACTAGTAGGAGTGAGAAAAACATCACGGGGTGGTGCGCATTGTATGGGTGTGTGTTACATTACATTCACTAGTAGGAGTGAGAAAAACATCACGGGGTGGTGCGCCTTGTATGGGTGTGTGTTACATTACATTCACTAGTAGGAGTGAGAAAAACATCACGGGGTGGTGCGCCTTGTATGGGTGTGTGTTACATTAGAATCACTAGTAGGAGTGAGAAAAACATCACGGGGTGGTGCGCATTGTATGGGTGTGTGTTACATTAGATTCACTAGTAGGAGTGAGAAAAACATCACGGGGTGGTGCGCATTGTATGGGTGTGTGTTACATTACATTCACTAGTAGGAGTGAGAAAAACATCACGGGGTGGTGCGCATTGTATGGGTGTGTGTTACATTACATTCACTAGTAGGAGTGAGAAAAACATCACGGGGTGGTGCGCATTGTATGGGTGTGTGTTACATTACATTCACTAGTAGGAGTGAGAAAAACATCACGGGGTGGTGCGCATTGTATGGGTGTGTGTTACATTAGATTCACTAGTAGGAGTGAGAAAATCATCACGGGGTGGTGCGCATTGTATGGGTGTGTGTTACATTAGATTCACTAGTAGCAGTGAGAAAAACATCACGGGGTGGTGCGCATTGTATGGGTGTGTGTTACATTAGATTCACTAGTAGCAGTGAGAAAAACATCACGGGGTGGTGCGCCTTGTATGGGTGTGTGTTACATTAGATTCACTAGTAGCAGTGAGAAAAACATCACGGGGTGGTGCGCCTTGTATGGGTGTGTGTTACATTAGATTCACTAGTAGGAGTGAGAAAATCATCACGGGGTGGTGCGCCTTGTATGGGTGTGTGTTACATTAGATTCACTAGTAGCAGTGAGAAAAACATCACGGGGTGGTGCGCCTTGTATGGGTGTGTGTTACATTAGATTCACTAGTAGGAGTGAGAAAAACATCACGGGGTGGTGCGCCATGTATGGGTGTGTGTTACATTACATTCACTAGTAGGAGTGAGAAAAACATCACGGGGTGGTGCGCCTTTTATGGGTGTGTGTTAAATTACATTCACTAGTAGGAGTGAGAAAAACATCACGGGGTGGTGCGCCTTGTATGGGTGTGTGTTACATTACATTCACTAGTAGGAGTGAGAAAAACATCACGGGGTGGTGCGCCTTGTATGGGTGTGTGTTACATTAGATTCACTAGTAGGAGTGAGAAAAACATCACGGGGTGGTGCGCCTTGTATGGGTGTGTGTTACATTAGATTCACTAGTAGGAGTGAGAAAAACATCACGGGGTGGTGCGCCTTGTATGGGTGTGTGTTACATTACATTCACTAGTAGGAGTGAGAAAAACATCACGGGGTGGTGCGCCTTGTATGGGTGTGTGTTACATTACATTCACTAGTAGGAGTGAGAAAAACATCACGGGGTGGTGCGCCTTGTATGGGTGTGTGTTACATTAGATTCACTAGTAGGAGTGAGAAAGACATCACGGGGAGGTGCGCCTTGTATGGGTGTGTGTTACATTAGATACACTAGTAGGAGTGAGAAAAACATCACGGGGTGGTGCGCCTTGTATGGGTGTGTGTTACATTAGATTCCCTAGTAGGAGTCAGAAAAACATCACGGGGTGGTGCGCCTTCTATGGGTGTGTGTTACATTAGATTCACTAGTAGGAGTGAGAAAAACATCACGGGGTGGTGCGCCTTGTATGGGTGTGTGTTACATTAGATTCACTAGTAGGAGTGAGAAAAACATCACGGGGTGGTGCGCATTGTATGGGTGTGTGTTACATTAGATTCACTAGTAGGAGTGAGAAAAACATCACGGGGTGGTGCGCATTGTATGGGTGTGTGTTACATTAGATTCACTAGTAGGAGTGAGAAAAACATCACGGGGTGGTGCGCATTGTATGGGTGTGTGTTACATTACATTCACTAGTAGGAGTGAGAAAAACATCACGGGGTGGTGCGCATTGTATGGGTGTGTGTTACATTAGATTCACTAGTAGGAGTGAGAAAAACATCACGGGGTGGTGCGCATTGTATGGGTGTGTGTTACATTACATTCACTAGTAGGAGTGAGAAAAACATCACGGGGTGGTGCGCATTGTATGGGTGTGTGTTACATTACATTCACTAGTAGGAGTGAGAAAAACATCACGGGGTGGTGCGCATTGTATGGGTGTGTGTTACATTAGATTCACTAGTAGGAGTGAGAAAAACATCACGGGGTGGTGCGCATTGTATGGGTGTGTGTTACATTACATTCACTAGTAGGAGTGAGAAAAACATCACGGGGTGGTGCGCATTGTATGGGTGTGTGTTACATTAGATTCACTAGTAGCAGTGAGAAAAACATCACGGGGTGGTGCGCATTGTATGGGTGTGTGTTACATTACATTCACTAGTAGGAGTGAGAAAAACATCACGGGGTGGTGCGCATTGTATGGGTGTGTGTTACATTACATTCACTAGTAGGAGTGAGAAAAACATCACGGGGTGGTGCGCATTGTATGGGTGTGTGTTACATTAGATTCACTAGTAGGAGTGAGAAAAACATCACGGGGTGGTGCGCATTGTATGGGTGTGTGTTACATTAGATTCACTAGTAGCAGTGAGAAAAACATCACGGGGTGGTGCGCATTGTATGGGTGTGTGTTACTTTACATTCACTAGTAGGAGTGAGAAAAACATCACGGGGTGGTGCGCATTGTATGGGTGTGTGTTACATTAGATTCACTAGTAGGAGTGAGAAAAACATCACGGGGTGGTGCGCATTGTATGGGTGTGTGTCACATTAGATTCACTAGTAGGAGTGAGAAAAACATCACGGGGTGGTGCGCATTGTATGGGTATGTGTCACATTAGATTCACTAGTAGGAGTGAGAAAAACATCACGGTGTGGTGCGCCTTGTATGTGTGTGTGTCACATTACATTCACTAGTAGGAGTGAGAAAAACATCACGGGGTGGTGCGCCTTGTATGGGTGTGTGTCACATTACATTCGCTAGTAGGAGTGAGAAAAACATCACGGGGTGGTGCGCATTGTATGGGTGTGTGTTACATTAGATTCACTAGTAGGAGTGAGAAAAACATCACGGGGTGGTGCGCATTGTATGGGTGTGTGTTACTTTACATTCACTAGTAGGAGTGAGAAAAACATCACGGGGTGGTGCGCATTGTATGGGTGTGTGTTACATTACATTCACTAGTAGGAGTGAGAAAAACATCACGGGGTGGTGCGCATTGTATGGGTGTGTGTTACATTACATACACTAGTAGGAGTGAGAAAAACATCACGGGGTGGTGCGCATTGTATGGGTGTGTGTTACATTACATTCACTAGTAGGAGTGAGAAAAACATCACGGCGTGGTGCGCATTGTATGGGTGTGTGTTACATTAGATTCACAAGTAGGAGTGAGAAAATCATCTCGGGGTGGTGTGCATTGTATGGGTGTGTGTTACATTAGATTCACTAGTAGCAGTGAGAAAAACATCACCGGGTGGTGCGCATTGTATGGGTGTGTGTTACATTAGATTCACTAGTAGCAGTGAGAAAAACATCACGGGGTGGTGCGCATTGTATGGGTGTGTGTTACATTAGATTCACTAGTAGGAGTGAGAAAATCATCACGGGGTGGTGCACATTGTATGGGTGTGTGTTACATTAGATTCACCAGTAGCAGTGAGAAAAACATCACGGGGTGGTGCGCCTTGTATGGGTGTGTGTTACATTAGATTCACCAGTAGCAGTGAGAAAAACATCACGGGGTGGTGCGCCTTGTATGGGTGTGTGTTACATTAGATTCACTAGTAGGAGTGAGAAAAACATCACGGGGTGGTGCGCCTTGTATGGGTGTGTGTTACATTAGATTCACTAGTAGGAGTGAGAAAAACATCACGGGGTGGTGCGCCTTGTATGGGTGTGTCTTACATTAGATTCACTAGTAGGAGTGAGCAAAACATCACGGGGTGGTGCGCCTTGTATGGGTGTGTGTTACATTACATTCACTAGTAGGAGTGAGAAAAACATCACGGGGTGGTGCGCCTTGTATGGGTGTGTGTTACATTAGATTCACTAGTAGGAGTGAGAAAAACATCACGGGGTGGTGCGCCTTGTATGGGTGTGTGTTATATTACATTCACTATTAGGAGTGAGAAAAACATCACGGTGTGGTGCGCATTGTATGGGTGTGTGTTACATTACATTCACTAGTAGGAGTGAGAAAAACATCACGGGGTGGTGCGCCTTGTATGGGTGTGTGTTACATTAGATTCACTAGTAGGAGTGATAAAAATATCACGGGGTGGTGCGCCTTGTATGGGTGTGTGTTACATTAGATTCACTAGTAGGAGTGAGAAAAACATCACGGGGTGGTGCGCATTGTATGGGTGTGTGTTACATTACATTCACTAGTAGGAGTGAGAAAAACATCACGGGGTGGTGCGCATTGTATGGGTGTGTGTTACATTACATTCACTAGTAGCAGTGAGAAAAACATCACGGGGTGGTGCGCATTGTATGGGTGTGTGTTACATTACATTCACTAGTAGGAGTGAGAAAAACATCACGGGGTGGTGCGCATTGTATGGGTGTGTGTTACATTACATTCACTAGTAGGAGTGAGAAAAACATCACGGGGTGGTGCGCATTGTATGGGTGTGTGTTACATTAGATTCACTAGTAGGAGTGAGAAAAACATCACGGGGTGGTGCGCATTGTATGGGTGTGTGTTACATTAGATTCACTAGTAGCAGTGAGAAAAACATCAAGGGGTGGTGCGCATTGTATGGGTGTGTGTTACATTACATTCACTAGTAGGAGTGAGAAAAACATCACGGGGTGGTGCGCATTGTATGGGTGTGTGTTACATTAGATTCACTAGTAGGAGTGAGAAAAACATCACGGGGTGGTGCGCATTGTATGGGTGTGTGTTACATTAGATTCACTAGTAGGAGTGAGAAAAACATCACGGGGTGGTGCGCATTGTATGGGTGTGTGTTACATTAGATTCACTAGTAGGAGTGAGAAAAACATCACGGGGTGGTGCGCATTGTATCGGTGTGTGTTACATTAGATTCACTAGTAGCAGTGAGAAAAACATCACGGGGTGGTGCGCATTGTATGGGTGTGTGTTACATTAGATTCACTAGTAGCAGTGAGAAAAACATCACGGGGTGGTGCGCATTGTATGGGTGTGTGTTACATTAGATTCACTAGTAGGAGTGAGAAAAACATCACGGGGTGTTTCGCATTGTATGGGTGTGTGTTACATTAGATTCACTAGTAGGAGTGAGAAAAACATCACGGGGTGGTGCGCATTGTATGGGTGTGTGTCACATTAGATTCACTAGTAGGAGTGAGAAAAACATCACGGGGTGGTGCGCATTGTATGGGTATGTGTCACATTAGATTCACTAGTAGGAGTGAGAAAAACATCACGGTGTGGTGCGCCTTGTATGTGTGTGTGTCACATTACATTTACTAGTAGGAGTGAGGAAAACATCACGGGGTGGTGCGCCTTGTATGGGTGTGTGTCACATTACATTCACTAGTAGGAGTGAGGAAAACATCACGGGGTGGTGCGCCTTGTATGGGTGTGTGTCACATTAGATTCACTAGTATGATTGAGAAAAACATCACGGGGTGGTGCGCATTATATGGGTGTGTGTCACATTAGATTCACTAGTAGGAGTCAGAAAAACATCACGGGGTGGTGCGCATTGTATGGGTGTGTGTCACATTAGATTCACTATTAGGAGTGAGAAAAACATCACGGGGTGGTGAGCATTGAATGGGTGTTTGTCACATTAGATTCACTAGTAGGAGTGAGAAAAACATCACGGGGTGGTGCGCATTGTATGGGTGTGTGTTACATTAGATTCACTAGTAGGAGTGAGAAAAACATCACGGGGTGGTGCGCATTGTATGGGTGTGTGTTACATTACATTCACTAGTAGGAGTGAGAAAAACATCACGGGGTGGTGCGCCTTGTATGGGTGTGTGTTACATTACATTCACTAGTAGGAGTGAGAAAAACATCACGGGGTGGTGCGCCTTGTATGGGTGTGTGTTACATTACATTCACTAGTAGGAGTGAGAAAAACATCACGGGGTGGTGCGCATTGTATGGGTGTGTGTTACTTTAGATTCACTACTAGGAGTGAGAAAAACATCACGGAGTGGTGGGCATTGTATGTTTGTGTGTTATATTAGATTCACTAGTAGGAGTGAGAAAAACATCACGGGGTGGTGGGCATTGTATGCGTGTGTGTTACATTAGATTCACTAGTAGGAGTGAGAAAAACATCACGGGGTGGTGCGCATTGTATGGGTGTGTGTTACATTACATTCACTACTAGGAGTGAGAAAAACATCACGGGGTGGTGCGCATTGTATGGGTGTGTGTTACATTACATTCACTAGTAGCAGTGAGAAAAACATCACGGGGTGGTGCGCATTGTATGGGTGTGTGTTACATTACATTCACTAGTAGGAGTGAGAAAAACATCACGGGGTGGTGCGCATTGTATGGGTGTGTGTTACATTACATTCACTAGTAGGAGTGAGAAAAACATCACGGGGTGGTTCGCATTGTATGGGTGTGTGTTACATTACATACACTAGTAGGAGTGAGAAAAACATCACGGGGTGGTGCGCATTGTATGGGTGTGTGTTACGTTAGATTCACAAGTAGGAGTGAGAAAATCATCACGGGGTGGTGTGCATTGTATGGGTGTGTGTTACATTAGATTCACTAGTAGCAGTGAGAAAAACATCACGGGGTGGTGCGCATTGTATGGGTGTGTGTTACATTAGATTCACTAGTAGCAGTGAGAAAAACATCACGGGGTGGTGCGCATTGTATGGGTGTGTGTTACATTAGATTCACTAGTAGGAGTGAGAAAAACATCACGGGGTGGTGCGCATTGTATGGGTGTGTGTTACTTTACATTCACTAGTAGGAGTGAGAAAAACATCACGGGGTCGTGTGCATTGTATGGGTGTGTGTTACATTACATTCACTAGTAGGAGTGAGAAAAACATCACGGGGTGGTGCGCATTGTATGGGTGTGTGTTACATTACATTCACTAGTAGGAGTGAGAAAAACATCACGGGGTGGTGTGAATTGTATGGGTGTGTGTTACATTACATACACTAGTAGGAGTGAGAAAAACATCACGGGGTGGTGCGCATTGTATGGGTGTGTGTTACATTACATTCACTAGTAGGAGTGAGAAAAACATCACGGCGTGGTGCGCATTGTATGGGTGTGTGTTACGTTAGATTCACAAGTAGGAGTGAGAAAATCATCACGGGGTGGTGTGCATTGTATGGGTGTGTGTTACATTAGATTCACTAGTAGCAGTGAGAAAAACATCACGGGGTGGTGCGCATTGTATGGGTGTGTGTTACATTAGATTCACTAGTAGCAGTGAGAAAAACATCACGGGGTGGTGCGCATTGTATGGGTGTGTGTTACATTAGATTCACTAGTAGCAGTGAGAAACACATCACGGGGTGGTGCGCATTGGATGGGTGTGTGTTACATTAGATTCACTAGTAGGAGTGAGAAAATCATCACGGGGTGGTGCACATTGTATGGGTGTGTGTTACATTAGATTCACCAGTAGCAGTGAGAAAAACATCACGGGGTGGTGCGCCTTGTATGGGTGTGTGTTACATTAGATTCACTAGTAGCAGTGAGAAAAACATCACGGGGTGGTGCGCCTTGTATGGGTGTGTGTTACATTAGATTCACTAGTAGGAGTGAGAAAAACATCACGGGGTGGTGCGCCTTGTATGGGTGTGTGTTACATTAGATTCACTAGTAGGAGTGAGAAAAACATCACGGGGTGGTGCGTCTTGTATGGGTGTGTCTTACATTAGATTCACTAGTAGGAGTGAGCAAAACATCACGGGGTGGTGCGCCTTGTATGGGTGTGTGTTACATTACATTCACTAGTAGGAGTGAGAAAAACATCACGGGGTGGTGCGCCTTGTATGGGTGTGTGTTACATTACATTCACTAGTAGGAGTGAGAAAAACATCACGGGGTGGTGCGCCTTGTATGGGTGTGTGTTACATTACATTCACTAGTAGGAGTGAGAAAAACATCACGGGGTGGTGCGCCTTGTATGGGTGTGTGTTACATTAGATTCACTAGTAGGAGTGATAAAAACATCACGGGGTGGTGCGCCTTGTATGGGTGTGTGTTACATTAGATTCACTAGTAGGAGTGAGAAAAACATCACGGGGTGGTGCGCATTGTATGGGTGTGTGTTACATTACATTCACTAGTAGGAGTGAGAAAAACATCACGGGGTGGTGCGCATTGTATGGGTGTGTGTTACATTACAGTCACTAGTAGGAGTGAGAAAAACATCACGGGGTGGTGCGCATTGTATGGGTGTGTGTTACATTACATACACTAGTAGGAGTGAGAAAAACATCACGGGGTGGTGCGCATTGTATGGGTGTGTGTTACATTACATTCACTAGTAGGAGTGAGAAAAACATCATGGCGTGGTGCGCATTGTATGGGTGTGTGTTACGTTAGATTCACAAGTAGGAGTGAGAAAATCATCACGGGGTGGTGTGCATTGTATGGGTGTGTGTTACATTAGATTCACTAGTAGCAATGAGAAAAACATCACGGGGTGGTGCGCATTGTATGGATGTGTGTTACATTAGATTCACTAGTAGCAGTGAGAAAAACATCACGGGGTGGTGCGCATTGTATGGGTGTGTGTTACATTAGATTCACTAGTAGGAGTGAGAAAAACATCACGGGGTGGTGCGCATTGTATGGGTGTGTGTTACTTTACATTCACTAGTAGGAGTGAGAAAAACATCACGGGGTGGTTCGCATTGTATGGGTGTGTGTTACATTACATTCACTAGTAGGAGTGAGAAAAACATCACGGGGTGGTGCGCATTGTATGGGTGTGTGTTACATTACATTCACTAGTAGGAGTGAGAAAAACATCACGGGGTGGTGCGCATTGTATGGGTGTGTGTTACATTACATACACTAGTAGGAGTGAGAAAAACATCACGGGGTGGTGCGCATTGTATGGGTGTGTGTTACATTACATTCACTAGTAGGAGTGAGAAAAACATCACGGGGTGGTTCGCATTGTATGGGTGTGTGTTACATTACATACACTAGTAGGAGTGAGAAAAACATCACGGGGTGGTGCGCATTGTATGGGTGTGTGTTACGTTAGATTCACTAGTAGGAGTGAGAAAAACATCACGGAGTGGTGGGCATTGTATGTTTGTGTGTTATATTAGATTCACTAGTAGGAGTGAGAAAAACATCACGGGGTGGTGGGCATTGTATGCGTGTGTGTTACATTAGATTCACTAGTAGGAGTGAGAAAAACATCACGGGGTGGTGCGCATTGTATGGGTGTGTGTTACATTACATTCACTACTAGGAGTGAGAAAAACATCACGGGGTGGTGCGCATTGTATGGGTGTGTGTTACATTACATTCACTAGTAGCAGTGAGAAAAACATCACGGGGTGGTGCGCATTGTATGGGTGTGTGTTACATTACATTCACTAGTAGGAGTGAGAAAAACATCACGGGGTGGTGCGCATTGTATGGGTGTGTGTTACATTACATTCACTAGTAGGAGTGAGAAAAACATCACGGGGTGGTTCGCATTGTATGGGTGTGTGTTACATTACATACACTAGTAGGAGTGAGAAAAACATCACGGGGTGGTGCGCATTGTATGGGTGTGTGTTACGTTAGATTCACAAGTAGGAGTGAGAAAATCATCACGGGGTGGTGTGCATTGTATGGGTGTGTGTTACATTAGATTCACTAGTAGCAGTGAGAAAAACATCACGGGGTGGTGCGCATTGTATGGGTGTGTGTTACATTAGATTCACTAGTAGCAGTGAGAAAAACATCACGGGGTGGTGCGCATTGTATGGGTGTGTGTTACATTAGATTCACTAGTAGGAGTGAGAAAAACATCACGGGGTGGTGCGCATTGTATGGGTGTGTGTTACTTTACATTCACTAGTAGGAGTGAGAAAAACATCACGGGGTCGTGTGCATTGTATGGGTGTGTGTTACATTACATTCACTAGTAGGAGTGAGAAAAACATCACGGGGTGGTGCGCATTGTATGGGTGTGTGTTACATTACATTCACTAGTAGGAGTGAGAAAAACATCACGGGGTGGTGTGAATTGTATGGGTGTGTGTTACATTACATACACTAGTAGGAGTGAGAAAAACATCACGGGGTGGTGCGCATTGTATGGGTGTGTGTTACATTACATTCACTAGTAGGAGTGAGAAAAACATCACGGCGTGGTGCGCATTGTATGGGTGTGTGTTACGTTAGATTCACAAGTAGGAGTGAGAAAATCATCACGGGGTGGTGTGCATTGTATGGGTGTGTGTTACATTAGATTCACTAGTAGCAGTGAGAAAAACATCACGGGGTGGTGCGCATTGTATGGGTGTGTGTTACATTAGATTCACTAGTAGCAGTGAGAAAAACATCACGGGGTGGTGCGCATTGTATGGGTGTGTGTTACATTAGATTCACTAGTAGCAGTGAGAAACACATCACGGGGTGGTGCGCATTGGATGGGTGTGTGTTACATTAGATTCACTAGTAGGAGTGAGAAAATCATCACGGGGTGGTGCACATTGTATGGGTGTGTGTTACATTAGATTCACCAGTAGCAGTGAGAAAAACATCACGGGGTGGTGCGCCTTGTATGGGTGTGTGTTACATTAGATTCACTAGTAGCAGTGAGAAAAACATCACGGGGTGGTGCGCCTTGTATGGGTGTGTGTTACATTAGATTCACTAGTAGGAGTGAGAAAAACATCACGGGGTGGTGCGCCTTGTATGGGTGTGTGTTACATTAGATTCACTAGTAGGAGTGAGAAAAACATCACGGGGTGGTGCGTCTTGTATGGGTGTGTCTTACATTAGATTCACTAGTAGGAGTGAGCAAAACATCACGGGGTGGTGCGCCTTGTATGGGTGTGTGTTACATTACATTCACTAGTAGGAGTGAGAAAAACATCACGGGGTGGTGCGCCTTGTATGGGTGTGTGTTACATTACATTCACTAGTAGGAGTGAGAAAAACATCACGGGGTGGTGCGCCTTGTATGGGTGTGTGTTACATTACATTCACTAGTAGGAGTGAGAAAAACATCACGGGGTGGTGCGCCTTGTATGGGTGTGTGTTACATTAGATTCACTAGTAGGAGTGATAAAAACATCACGGGGTGGTGCGCCTTGTATGGGTGTGTGTTACATTAGATTCACTAGTAGGAGTGAGAAAAACATCACGGGGTGGTGCGCATTGTATGGGTGTGTGTTACATTACATTCACTAGTAGGAGTGAGAAAAACATCACGGGGTGGTGCGCATTGTATGGGTGTGTGTTACATTACAGTCACTAGTAGGAGTGAGAAAAACATCACGGGGTGGTGCGCATTGTATGGGTGTGTGTTACATTACATACACTAGTAGGAGTGAGAAAAACATCACGGGGTGGTGCGCATTGTATGGGTGTGTGTTACATTACATTCACTAGTAGGAGTGAGAAAAACATCATGGCGTGGTGCGCATTGTATGGGTGTGTGTTACGTTAGATTCACAAGTAGGAGTGAGAAAATCATCACGGGGTGGTGTGCATTGTATGGGTGTGTGTTACATTAGATTCACTAGTAGCAATGAGAAAAACATCACGGGGTGGTGCGCATTGTATGGATGTGTGTTACATTAGATTCACTAGTAGCAGTGAGAAAAACATCACGGGGTGGTGCGCATTGTATGGGTGTGTGTTACATTAGATTCACTAGTAGGAGTGAGAAAAACATCACGGGGTGGTGCGCATTGTATGGGTGTGTGTTACTTTACATTCACTAGTAGGAGTGAGAAAAACATCACGGGGTGGTTCGCATTGTATGGGTGTGTGTTACATTACATTCACTAGTAGGAGTGAGAAAAACATCACGGGGTGGTGCGCATTGTATGGGTGTGTGTTACATTACATTCACTAGTAGGAGTGAGAAAAACATCACGGGGTGGTGCGCATTGTATGGGTGTGTGTTACATTACATACACTAGTAGGAGTGAGAAAAACATCACGGGGTGGTGCGCATTGTATGGGTGTGTGTTACATTACATTCACAAGTAGGAGTGAGAAAAACATCACGGCGTGGTGCGCATTGTATGGGTGTGTGTTACGTTAGATTCACAAGTAGGAGTGAGAAAATCATCACGGGGTGGTGTGCATTGTATGGGTGTGTGTTACATTAGATTCACTAGTAGCAGTGAGAAAAACATCACGGGGTGGTGCGCCTTGTATGGGTGTGTGTCACATTAGATTCACTAGTATGATTGAGAAAAACATCACGGGGTGGTGCGCATTGTATGGGTGTGTGTCACATTAGATTCACTAGTAGGAGTCAGAAAATCATCACGGGGTGGTGCGCATTGTATGGGTGTGTGTCACATTAGATTCACTATTAGGAGTGAGAAAAACATCACGGGGTGGTGAGCATTGAATGGGTGTTTGTCACATTAGATTCACAAGTAGGAGTGAGAAAAACATCACGGGGTGGTGCGCCTTGTATGTGTGTGTGTCACATTACATTCACTAGTAGGAGTGAGAAAAACATCACGGGGTGGTGCGCCTTGTATGGGTGTGTGTCACATTACATTCACTAGTAGGAGTGAGAAAAACATCACGGGGTGGTGCGCCTTGTATGGGTGTGTGTCACATTACTTTCACTAGTAGGAGTGAGGAAAACATCACGGGGTGGTGCGCCTTGTATGGGTGTGTGTCACATTAGATTCACTAGTATGATTGAGATAAACATCACGGGGTGGTGCGCATTATATGGGTGTGTGTCACATTAGATTCACTAGTAGGAGTCAGAAAAACATCACGGGGTGGTGCGCATTGTATGGGTGTGTGTCACATTAGATTCACTATTAGGAGTGAGAAAAACATCACGGGGTGGTGAGCATTGAATGGGTGTTTGTCACATTAGATTCACAAGTAGGAGTGAGAAAAACATCACGGGGTGGTGCCCATTGTATGGGTGTGTGTTACATTAGATTCACTAGTAGGAGTGAGAAAAACATCACGGGGTGGTGCGCATTGTATGGGTGTGTGTTACATTACATTCACTAGTAGGAGTGAGAAAAACATCACGGGGTGGTGCGCCTTGTATGGGTGTGTGTTACATTACATTCACTAGTAGGAGTGAGAAAAACATCACGGGGTGGTGCGCCTTGTATGGGTCTGTGTTACATTAGAATCACTAGTAGGAGTGAGAAAAACATCACGGGGTGGTGCGCATTGTATGGGTGTGTGTTACATTAGATTCACTAGTAGGAGTGAGAAAAACATCACGGGGTGGTGGGCATTGTATGTTTGTGTGTTACATTAGATTCACTAGTAGGAGTGAGAAAAACATCACGGGGTGGTGGGCATTGTATGGGTGTGTGTTACATTAGATTCACTAGTAGGAGTGAGAAAAACATCACGGGGTGGTGCGCATTGTATGGGTGTGTGTTACATTAGATTCACTAGTAGGAGTGAGAAAAACATCACGGGGTGGTGCGCATTGTATGGGTGTGTGTTACATTAGATTCACTAGAAGGAGTGAGAAAAACATCACGGGGTGGTGCGCATTGTATGGGTGTGTGTTACATTAGATTCACTAGTAGGAGTGAGAAAAACATCACGGGGTGTTGCGCATTGTATGGGTGTGTGTTACATTAGATTCACTAGTAGGAGTGAGAAAAACATCACGGGGTGGTGCGCATTGTATGGGTGTGTGTCACATTAGATTCACTAGTAGGAGTGAGAAAAACATGACGGGGTGGTGCGCATTGTATGGGTGTGTGTCACATTAGATTCACTAGTAGGAGTGAGAAAAACATCACGGTGTGGTGCGCCTTGTATGTTTGTGTGTCACATTACATTCACTAGTAGGAGTGAGAAAAACATCACGGGGTGGTGCGCCTTGTATGGGTGTGTGTCACATTACATTCACTAGTAGGAGTGAGAAAAACATCACGGGGTGGTGCGCCTTGTATGGGTGTGTGTCACATTACATTCACTAGTAGGAGTGAGGAAATCATCACGGGGTGGTGCGCATTGTATGGGTGTGTGTTACATTAGATTCACTAGTAGGAGTGAGAAAATCATCACGGGGTGGTGCGCATTGTATGGGTGTGTGTGTTACATTAGATTCACTAGTAGCAGTGAGAAAAACATCACGGGGTGGTGCGCATTGTATGGGTGTGTGTTACATTAGATTCACTAGTAGCAGTGAGAAAAACATCACGGGGTGGTGCGCATTGTATGGGTGTGTGTTACATTAGATTCACTAGTAGGAGTGAGAAAAACATCACGGGGTGGTGCGCATTGTATGGGTGTGTGTTACATTAGATTCACTATTAGGAGTGAGAAAAACATCACGGGGTGGTGCGCATTGTATGGGTGTGTGTTACATTAGATTCACTAGTAGCAGTGAGAAAAACATCACGGGGTGGTGCGCATTGGATGGGTGTGTGTTACATTAGATTCACTAGTAGCAGTGAGAAAAACATCACGGGGTGGTGCGCATTGTATGGGTGTGTGTCACATTAGATTCACTAGTAGGAGTGAGAAAAACATCACGGTGTGGTGCGCCTTGTATGTGTGCGTGTCACATTACATTCACTAGTAGGAGTGAGAAAAACATCACGGGGTGGTGCGCCTTGTATGGGTGTGTGTCACATTACATTCACTAGTAGGAGTGAGAAAAACATCACGGGGTGGTGCGCCTTGTATGGGTTTGTGTCACATTACATTCACTAGTAGGAGTGAGGAAAACATCACGGGGTGGTGCGCTTGTATGGGTGTGTGTCACATTAGATTCACTAGTATGATTGAGAAAAACATCACGGGGTGGTGCGCATTGTATGGGTGTGTGTCACATTAGATTCACTAGTAGGAGTCAGAAAATCATCACGGGGTGGTGCGCATTGTATGGGTGTGTGTCACATTAGATTCACTATTAGGAGTGAGAAAAACATCACGGGGTGGTGAGCATTGAATGGGTGTTTGTCACATTAGATTCACAAGTAGGAGTGAGAAAAACATCACGGGGTGGTGCGCCTTGTATGTGTGTGTGTCACATTACATTCACTAGTAGGAGTGAGAAAAACATCACGGGGTGGTGCGCCTTGTATGGGTGTGTGTCACATTAGATTCACCAGTAGCAGTGAGAAAAACATCACGGGGTGGTGTGCCTTGTATGGGTGTGTGTTACATTAGATTCACCAGTAGCATTGAGTAAAACATCACGGGGTGGTGCGCCTTGTATGGGTGTGTGTTACATTAGATTCACTAGTAGGAGTGAGAAAAACATCACGGGGTGGTGCGCATTGTATGGGTTTGTGTTACATTACATTCACTAGTAGGAGTGAGAAAAACATCACGGGGTGGTGCGCATTGTATGGGTGTGTGTTACATTAGATTCACTAGTAGCAGTGAGAAAAACATCACGGGGTGGTGCGCATTGTATGGGTGTGTGTTACATTACATTTACTAGTAGGAGTGAGAAAAACATCACGGGGTGGTGCGCATTGTATGGGTTTGTGTTACATTACATTCACTAGTAGGAGTGAGAAAAACATCACGGGGTGGTGCGCATTGTATGGGTGTGTGTTACATTACATTCACTAGTAGGAGTGAGAAAACATCACGGGGTGGTGCGCATTGTATGGGTGTGTGTTACATTAGATTCACTAGTAGGAGTGAGAAAAACATCACGGGGTGCTGCGCATTGTATGGGTGTGTGTTACATTAGATTCACTAGTAGCAGTGAGAAAAACATCACGGGGTGGTGCGCATTGTATGGGTGTGTGTTACATTACATTCACTAGTAGGAGTGAGAAAAACATCACGGGGTGGTGCGCATTGTATGGGTGTGTGTTACATTAGATTCACTAGTAGGAGTGAGAAAAACATCACGGGGTGGTGCGCATAGTATGGGTGTGTGTTACATTAGATTCACTAGTAGGAGTGAGAAAAACATCACGGGGTGGTGCGCATTGTATCGGTGTGTGTTACATTAGATTCACTAGTAGGAGTGAGAAAAACATCACGGTGTGGTGCGCATTGTATCGGTGTGTGTTACATTAGATTCACTAGTAGGAGTGAGAAAAACATCACGGGGTGGTGCGCATTGTATGGGTGTGTGTTACATTAGATTCACTAGTAGGAGTGAGAAAAACATCACGGGGTGGTGCGCATTGTATGGGTGTGTGTTACATTAGATTCACTAGTAGGAGTGAGAAAAACATCACTGGGTGGTGCGCATTGTATGGGTGTGTGTTACATTACATTCACTAGTAGGAGTGAGAAAAACATCACGGGGTGGTGCGCATTGTATGGGTGTGTGTTACATTACATTCACTAGTAGGAGTGAGAAAAACATCACGGGGTGGTGCGCATTGTATGGGTGTGTGTTACATTACATTCACTAGTAGGAGTGAGAAAAACATCACGGGGTGGTGCGCATTGTATGGGTGTGTGTTACATTACATTCACTAGTAGGAGTGAGAAAAACATCACGGGGTGGTGAGCATTGTATGGGTGTGTGTTACATTAGATTCACTAGTAGGAGTGAGAAAATCATCACGGGGTGGTGCGCATTGTATGGGTGTGTGTTACATTAGATTCACTAGTAGGAGTGAGAAAATCATCACGGGGTGGTGCGCATTGTATGGGTGTGTGTTACATTAGATTCACTAGTAGGAGTGAGAAAAACATCACGGGGTGCTGGCATTGTATGGGTGTGTGTTACATTAGATTCACTAGTAGCAGTGAGAAAAACATCACGGGGTGGTGCGCATTGTATGGGTGTGTGTTACATTACATTCACTAGTAGGAGTGAGAAAAACATCACGGGGTGGTGCGCATTGTATGGGTGTGTGTTACATTAGATTCACTAGTAGGAGTGAGAAAAACATCACGGGGTGGTGCGCATTGTATGGGTGTGTTACATTAGATTCACTAGTAGGAGTGAGAAAAACATCACGGGGTGGTGCGCATTGTATCGGTGTGTGTTACATTAGATTCACTAGTAGGAGTGAGAAAAACATCACGGGGTGGTGCGCATTGTATCGGTGTGTGTTACATTAGATTCACTAGTAGGAGTGAGAAAAACACGGGGTGGTGCGCATTGTATGGGTGTGTGTTACATTAGATTCACTAGTAGGAGTGAGAAAAACATCACGGGGTGGTGCGCATTGTATGGGTGTGTGTTACATTACATTCACTAGTAGGAGTGAGAAAAACATCACGGGGTGGTGCGCATTGTATGGGTGTGTGTTACATTACATTCACTAGTAGGAGTGAGAAAAACATCACGGGGTGGTGCGCATTGTATGGGTGTGTGTTACATTAGATTCACTAGTAGGAGTGAGAAAAACATCACGGGGTGGTGCGCATTGTATGGGTGTGTGTTACATTACATTCACTAGTAGGAGTGAGAAAAACATCACGGGGTGGTGAGCATTGTATGGGTGTGTGTTACATTAGATTCACTAGTAGGAGTGAGAAAATCATCACGGGGTGGTGCGCATTGTATGGGTGTGTGTTACATTAGATTCACTAGTAGGAGTGAAAAAATCATCACGGGGTGGTGCGCATTGTATGGGTGTGTGTTACATTAGATTCACTAGTAGCAGTGAGAAAAACATCACGGGGTGGTGCGCATTGTATGGGTGTGTGTTACATTAGATTCACTAGTAGCAGTGAGAAAAACATCACGGGGTGGTGCGCATTGTATGGGTGTGTGTTACATTAGATTCACTAGTAGGAGTGAGAAAAACATCACGGGGTGGTGCGCATTGTATGGGTGTGTGTTACATTAGATTCACTAGTAGGAGTGAGAAAAACATCACGGGGTGGTGCGCATTGTATGGGTGTGTGTTACATTAGATTCACTAGTAGCAGTGAGAAAAACATCACGGGGTGGTGCGCATTGTATGGGTGTGTGTCACATTAGATTCACTAGTAGCAGTGAGAAAAACATCACGGGGTGGTGCGCATTGTATGGGTGTGTGTTACATTACATTTACTAGTAGGAGTGAGATAAACATCACGGGGTGGTGCGCATTGTATGGGTTTGTGTTACATTACATTCACTAGTAGGAGTGAGAAAAACATCACGGGGTGGTGCGCATTGTATGGGTGTGTGTTACATTACATTCACTAGTAGGAGTGAGAAAAACATCACGGGGTGGTGCGCATTGTATGGGTGTGTGTTACATTAGATTCACTAGTAGGAGTGAGAAAAACATCACGGGGTGCTGCGCATTGTATGGGTGTGTGTCACATTAGATTCACTAGTAGCAGTGAGAAAAACATCACGGGGTGGTGCTCATTGTATGGGTGTGTGTTACATTAGATTCACTAGTAGGAGTGAGAAAAACATCACGGGGTGTTGCGCATTGTATGGGTGTGTGTTACATTAGATTCACTAGTAGGAGTGAGAAAAACATCACGGGGTGGTGCGCATTGTATGGGTGTGTGTTACATTAGATTCACTATTAGGAGTGAGAAAAACATCACGGGGTGGTGCGCATTGTATGGGTGTGTGTTACATTACATTCACTAGTAGGAGTGAGAAAAACATCACGGGGTGGTGCGCATTGTATGGGTGTGTGTTACATTACATTCACTAGTAGGAGTGAGAAAAACATCACGGGGTGGTGCGCATTGTATGGGTGTGTGTTACATTAGATTCACTAGTAGGAGTGAGAAAAACATCACGGGGTGGTGCGCATTGTATGGGTGTGTGTTACATTACATTCACTAGTAGGAGTGAGAAAAACATCACGGGGTGGTGAGCATTGTATGGGTGTGTGTTACATTAGATTCACTAGTAGGAGTGAGAAAATCATCACGGGGTGGTGCGCATTGTATGGGTGTGTGTTACATTAGATTCACTAGTAGGAGTGAGAAAATCATCACGGGGTGGTGCGCATTGTATGGGTGTGTGTTACATTAGATTCACTAGTAGCAGTGAGAAAAACATCACGGGGTGGTGCGCATTGTATGGGTGTGTGTTACATTAGATTCACTAGTAGCAGTGAGAAAAACATCACGGGGTGGTGCGCATTGTATGGGTGTGTGTTACATTAGATTCACTAGTAGGAGTGAGAAAAACATCACGGGGTGGTGCGCATTGTATGGGTGTGTGTTACATTAGATTCACTAGTAGGAGTGAGAAAAACATCACGGGGTGGTGCGCATTGTATGGGTGTGTGTTACATTAGATTCACTAGTAGCAGTGAGAAAAACATCACGGGGTGGTGCGCATTGTATGGGTGTGTGTTACATTAGATTCACTAGTAGCAGTGAGAAAAACATCACGGGGTGGTGCGCATTGTATGGGTGTGTGTTACATTAGATTCACTAGTAGCAGTGAGAAAAACATCACGGGGTGGTGCGCATTGTATGGGTGTGTGTTACATTAGATTCACTAGTAGCAGTGAGAAAAACATCACGGGGTGGTGCGCATTGTATGGGTGTGTGTTACATTAGATTCACTAGTAGGAGTGAGAAAAACATCACGGGGTGGTGCGCATTGTATGGGTGTGTGTCACATTAGATTCACTAGTAGGAGTGAGAAAAACATCACGGGGTGGTGCGCATTGTATGGGTGTGTGTCACATTAGATTCACTAGTAGGAGTGAGAAAAACATCACGGTGTGGTGCGCCTTGTATGTGTGTGTGTCACATTACATTCACTAGTAGGAGTGAGAAAAACATCACGGGGTGGTGCGCATTGTATGGGTGTGTGTTACATTAGATTCACTAGTAGGAGTGAGAAAATCATCACGGGGTGGTGCACATTGTATGGGTGTGTGTTACATTACATTCACTAGTAGGAGTGAGAAAATCATCACGGGGTGGTGCGCATTGTATGGGTGTGTGTTACATTACATTCACTAGTAGGAGTGAGAAAATCATCACGGGGTGGTGCACATTGTATGGGTGTGTGTTACATTACATTCACTAGTAGGAGTGAGAAAATCATCACGGGGTGGTGCGCATTGTATGGGTGTGTGTTACATTAGATTCACTAGTAGCAGTGAGAAAAACATCACGGGGTGGTGCGCATTGTATGGGTGTGTGTTACATTAGATTCACTAGTAGCAGTGAGAAAAACATCACGGGGTGGTGCGCATTGTATGGGTGTGTGTTACATTACATTCACTAGTAGGAGTGAGAAAAACATCACGGGGTGGTGCGCATTGTATGGGTGTGTGTTACATTAGATTCACTAGTAGGAGTGAGAAAAACATCACGGGGTGGTGCGCATTGTATGGGTGTGTGTTACATTAGATTCACTAGTAGGAGTGAGAAAAACATCACGGGGTGGTGCGCATTGTATCGGTGTGTGTTACATTAGATTCACTAGTAGGAGTGAGAAAAACATCACGGGGTGGTGCGCATTGTATGGGTGTGTGTTACATTAGATTCACTAGTAGGAGTGAGAAAAACATCACGGGGTGGTGTGCATTGTATCGGTGTGTGTTACATTACATTCACTAGTAGGAGTGAGAAAAACATCACGGGGTGGTGCGCATTGTATGGGTGTGTGTTACATTACATTCACTAGTAGGAGTGAGAAAAACATCACGGGGTGGTGCGCATTGTATGGGTGTGTGTTACATTAGATTCACTAGTAGGAGTGAGAAAAACATCACGGGGTGGTGCGCATTGTATGGGTGTGTGTTACATTACATTCACTAGTAGGAGTGAGAAAAACATCACGGGGTGGTGAGCATTGTATGGGTGTGTGTTACATTAGATTCACTAGTAGGAGTGAGAAAATCATCACGGGGTGGTGCGCATTGTATGGGTGTGTGTTACATTAGATTCACTAGTAGGAGTGAGAAAATCATCACGGGGTGGTGCGCATTGTATGGGTGTGTGTTACATTAGATTCACTAGTAGGAGTGAGAAAAACATCACGGGGTGGTGCGCATTGTATGGGTGTGTGTTACATTAGATTCACTAGTAGGAGTGAGAAAAACATCACGGGGTGGTGCGCATTGTATGGGTGTGTGTTACATTAGATTCACTAGTAGCAGTGAGAAAAACATCACGGGGTGGTGCGCATTGTATGGGTGTGTGTTACATTAGATTCACTAGTAGCAGTGAGAAAAACATCACGGGGTGGTGCGCATTGTATGGGTGTGTGTTACATTAGATTCACTAGTAGCAGTGAGAAAAACATCACGGGGTGGTGCGCATTGTATGGGTGTGTGTTACATTAGATTCACTAGTAGCAGTGAGAAAAACATCACGGGGTGGTGCGCATTGTATGGGTGTGTGTTACATTAGATTCACTAGTAGCAGTGAGAAAAACATCACGGCGTGGTGCGCATCGTATGGGTGTGTGTTACATTAGATTCACTAGTAGCAGTGAGAAAAACATCACGGGGTGGTGCGCATTGTATGGGTGTGTGTCACATTAGATTCACTAGTAGCAGTGAGAAAAACATCACGGGGTGGTGCGCAATGTATGGGTGTGTGTCACATTAGATTCACTAGTAGCAGTGAGAAAAACATCACGGGGTGGTGCGCATTGTATGGGTGTGTGTTACATTAGATTCACTAGTAGGAGTGAGAAAAACATCACGGGGTGTTGCGCATTGTATGGGTGTGTGTTACATTAGATTCACTAGTAGGAGTGAGAAAAACATCACGGGGTGGTGCGCATTGTATGGGTGTGTGTCACATTAGATTCACTAGTAGGAGTGAGAAAAACATCACGGGGTGGTGCGCATTGTATGGGTGTGTGTCACATTAGATTCACTAGTAGGAGTGAGAAAAACATCACGGTGTGGTGCGCCTTGTATGTGTGTGTGTCACATTACATTCACTAGTAGGAGTGAGAAAAACATCACGGGGTGGTGCGCCTTGTATGGGTGTGTGTCACATTACATTCACTAGTAGGAGTGAGAAAAACATCACGGGGTGGTGCGCCTTTTATGGGTGTGTGTCACATTACATTCACTAGTAGGAGTGAGGAAAACATCACGGGGTGGTGCGCCTTGTATGGGTTTGTGTCACATTAGATTCACTAGTATGATTGAGAAAAACATCACGGGGTGGTGCGCATTGTATGGGTGTGTGTTACTTTACATTCACTAGTAGGAGTGAGAAAAACATCACGGGGTGGTGCGCATTGTATGGGTGTGTGTTACATTAGATTCACAAGTAGGAGTGAGAAAATCATCACTGGGTGGTGTGCATTGTATGGGTGTGTGTTACATTAGATTCACTAGTAGCAGTGACAAAACATCACGGGGTGGTGCGCATTGTATTGGTGTGTGTTACATTAGATTCACTAGTAGCAGTGAGAAAAACATCACGGGGTGGTGCGCATTGTATGGGTGTGTGTTACATTAGATTCACTAGTAGCAGTGAGAAAAACATCACGGGGTGGTGCGCATTGGATGGGTGTGTGTTACATTAGATTCACTAGTAGGAGTGAGAAAATCATCACGGGGTGGTGCACATTGTATGGGTGTGTGTTACATTACATTCACTAGTAGGAGTGAGAAAAACATCACGGGGTGGTGCGCATTGTATGGGTGTGTGTTACATTACATTCACTAGTAGGAGTGAGAAAATCATCACGGGGTGGTGCACATTGTATGGGTGTGTGTTACATTACATTCACTAGTAGGAGTGAGAAAATCATCATGGGGTGGTGCGCATTGTATGGGTGTGTGTTACATTAGATTCACTAGTAGCAGTGAGAAAAACATCACGGGGTGGTGCGCATTGTATGGGTGTGTGTTACATTAGATTCACTAGTAGCAGTGAGAAAAACATCACGGGGTGGTGCGCATTGTATGGGTGTGTGTTACATTACATTCACTAGTAGGAGTGAGAAAAACATCACGGGGTGGTGCGCATTGTATGGGTGTGTGTTACATTAGATTCACTAGTAGGAGTGAGAAAAACATCACGGGGTGGTGCGCATTGTATGGGTGTGTGTTACATTAGATTCACTAGTAGGAGTGAGAAAAACATCACGGGGTGGTGTGCATTGTATCGGTGTGTGTTACATTACATTCACTAGTAGGAGTGAGAAAAACATCACGGGGTGGTGCGCATTGTATGGGTGTGTGTTACATTACATTCACTAGTAGGAGTGAGAAAAACATCACGGGGTGGTGCGCATTGTATGGGTGTGTGTTACATTAGATTCACTAGTAGGAGTGAGAAAAACATCACGGGGTGGTGCGCATTGTATGGGTGTGTGTTACATTACATTCACTAGTAGGAGTGAGAAAAACATCACGGGGTGGTGAGCATTGTATGGGTGTGTGTTACATTAGATTCACTAGTAGGAGTGAGAAAATCATCACGGGGTGGTGCGCATTGTATGGGTGTGTGTTACATTAGATTCACTAGTAGGAGTGAGAAAATCATCACGGGGTGGTGCGCATTGTATGGGTGTGTGTTACATTAGATTCACTAGTAGGAGTGAGAAAAACATCACGGGGTGGTGCGCATTGTATGGGTGTGTGTTACATTAGATTCACTAGTAGGAGTGAGAAAAACATCACGGGGTGGTGCGCATTGTATGGGTGTGTGTTACATTAGATTCACTAGTAGCAGTGAGAAAAACATCACGGGGTGGTGCGCATTGTATGGGTGTGTGTTACATTAGATTCACTAGTAGCAGTGAGAAAAACATCACGGGGTGGTGCGCATTGTATGGGTGTGTGTTACATTAGATTCACTAGTAGCAGTGAGAAAAACATCACGGGGTGGTGCGCATTGTATGGGTGTGTGTTACATTAGATTCACTAGTAGCAGTGAGAAAAACATCACGGGGCGGTGCGCATTGTATGGGTGTGTGTTACATTAGATTCACTAGTAGCAGTGAGAAAAACATCACGGCGTGGTGCGCATCGTATGGGTGTGTGTTACATTAGATTCACTAGTAGCAGTGAGAAAAACATCACGGGGTGGTGCGCATTGTATGGGTGTGTGTCACATTAGATTCACTAGTAGCAGTGAGAAAAACATCACGGGGTGGTGCGCAATGTATGGGTGTGTGTCACATTAGATTCACTAGTAGCAGTGAGAAAAACATCACGGGGTGGTGCGCATTGTATGGGTGTGTGTTACATTAGATTCACTAGTAGGAGTGAGAAAAACATCACGGGGTGTTGCGCATTGTATGGGTGTGTGTTACATTAGATTCACTAGTAGGAGTGAGAAAAACATCACGGGGTGGTGCGCATTGTATGGGTGTGTGTCACATTAGATTCACTAGTAGGAGTGAGAAAAACATCACGGGGTGGTGCGCATTGTATGGGTGTGTGTCACATTAGATTCACTAGTAGGAGTGAGAAAAACATCACGGTGTGGTGCGCCTTGTATGTGTGTGTGTCACATTACATTCACTAGTAGGAGTGAGAAAAACATCACGGGGTGGTGCGCCTTGTATGGGTGTGTGTCACATTACATTCACTAGTAGGAGTGAGAAAAACATCACGGGGTGGTGCGCCTTTTATGGGTGTGTGTCACATTACATTCACTAGTAGGAGTGAGGAAAACATCACGGGGTGGTGCGCCTTGTATGGGTTTGTGTCACATTAGATTCACTAGTATGATTGAGAAAAACATCACGGGGTGGTGCGCATTGTATGGGTGTGTGTTACATTACATTCACTAGTAGGAGTGAGAAAAACATCACGGGGTGGTGCGCATTGTATGGGTGTGTGTTACATTAGATTCACTAGTAGGAGTGAGAAAAACATCACGGGGTGGTGCGCATTGTATGGGTGTGTGTTACATTAGATTCACTAGTAGGAGTGAGAAAAACATCACGGGGTGGTGTGCATTGTATCGGTGTGTGTTACATTACATTCACTAGTAGGAGTGAGAAAAACATCACGGGGTGGTGCGCATTGTATGGGTGTGTGTTACATTACATTCACTAGTAGGAGTGAGAAAAACATCACGGGGTGGTGCGCATTGTATGGGTGTGTGTTACATTAGATTCACTAGTAGGAGTGAGAAAAACATCACGGGGTGGTGCGCATTGTATGGGTGTGTGTTACATTACATTCACTAGTAGGAGTGAGAAAAACATCACGGGGTGGTGAGCATTGTATGGGTGTGTGTTACATTAGATTCACTAGTAGGAGTGAGAAAATCATCACGGGGTGGTGCGCATTGTATGGGTGTGTGTTACATTAGATTCACTAGTAGGAGTGAGAAAATCATCACGGGGTGGTGCGCATTGTATGGGTGTGTGTTACATTAGATTCACTAGTAGGAGTGAGAAAAACATCACGGGGTGGTGCGCATTGTATGGGTGTGTGTTACATTAGATTCACTAGTAGGAGTGAGAAAAACATCACGGGGTGGTGCGCATTGTATGGGTGTGTGTTACATTAGATTCACTAGTAGCAGTGAGAAAAACATCACGGGTTGGTGCGCATTGTATGGGTGTGTGTTACATTAGATTCACTAGTAGCAGTGAGAAAAACATCACGGGGTGGTGCGCATTGTATGGGTGTGTGTTACATTAGATTCACTAGTAGCAGTGAGAAAAACATCACGGGGTGGTGCGCATTGTATGGGTGTGTGTTACATTAGATTCACTAGTAGCAGTGAGAAAAACATCACGGGGTGGTGCGCATTGTATGGGTGTGTGTTACATTAGATTCACTAGTAGCAGTGAGAAAAACATCACGGCGTGGTGCGCATCGTATGGGTGTGTGTTAAATTAGATTCACTAGTAGCAGTGAGAAAAACATCACGGGGTGGTGCGCATTGTATGGGTGTGTGTCACATTAGATTCACTAGTAGCAGTGAGAAAAACATCACGGGGTGGTGCGCAATGTATGGGTGTGTGTCACATTAGATTCACTAGTAGCAGTGAGAAAAACATCACGGGGTGGTGCGCATTGTATGGGTGTGTGTTACATTAGATTCACTAGTAGGAGTGAGAAAAACATCACGGGGTGTTGCGCATTGTATGGGTGTGTGTTACATTAGATTCACTAGTAGGAGTGAGAAAAACATCACGGGGTGGTGCGCATTGTATGGGTGTGTGTCACATTAGATTCACTAATAGGAGTGAGAAAAACATCACGGGGTGGTGCGCATTGTATGGGTGTGTGTCACATTAGATTCACTAGTAGGAGTGAGAAAAACATCACGGTGTGGTGCGCCTTGTATGTGTGTGTGTCACATTACATTCACTAGTAGGAGTGAGAAAAACATCACGGGGTGGTGCGCCTTGTATGGGTGTGTGTCACATTACATTCACTAGTAGGAGTGAGAAAAACATCACGGGGTGGTGCGCCTTTTATGGGTGTGTGTCACATTACATTCACTAGTAGGAGTGAGGAAAACATCACGGGGTGGTGCGCCTTGTATGGGTTTGTGTCACATTAGATTCACTAGTATGATTGAGAAAAACATCACGGGGTGGTGCGCATTGTATGGGTGTGTGTTACTTTACATTCACTAGTAGGAGTGAGAAAAACATCACGGGGTGGTGCGCATTGTATGGGTGTGTGTTACATTAGATTCACAAGTAGGAGTGAGAAAATCATCACTGGGTGGTGTGCATTGTATGGGTGTGTGTTACATTAGATTCACTAGTAGCAGTGACAAAACATCACGGGGTGGTGCGCATTGTATTGGTGTGTGTTACATTAGATTCACTAGTAGCAGTGAGAAAAACATCACGGGGTGGTGCGCATTGTATGGGTGTGTGTTACATTAGATTCACTAGTAGCAGTGAGAAAAACATCACGGGGTGGTGCGCATTGGATGGGTGTGTGTTACATTAGATTCACTAGTAGGAGTGAGAAAATCATCACGGGGTGGTGCACATTGTATGGGTGTGTGTTACATTACATTCACTAGTAGGAGTGAGAAAAACATCACGGGGTGGTGCGCATTGTATGGGTGTGTGTTACATTACATTCACTAGTAGGAGTGAGAAAATCATCACGGGGTGGTGCACATTGTATGGGTGTGTGTTACATTACATTCACTAGTAGGAGTGAGAAAATCATCATGGGGTGGTGCGCATTGTATGGGTGTGTGTTACATTAGATTCACTAGTAGCAGTGAGAAAAACATCACGGGGTGGTGCGCATTGTATGGGTGTGTGTTACATTAGATTCACTAGTAGCAGTGAGAAAAACATCACGGGGTGGTGCGCATTGTATGGGTGTGTGTTACATTACATTCACTAGTAGGAGTGAGAAAAACATCACGGGGTGGTGCGCATTGTATGGGTGTGTGTTACATTAGATTCACTAGTAGGAGTGAGAAAAACATCACGGGGTGGTGCGCATTGTATGGGTGTGTGTTACATTAGATACACTAGTAGGAGTGAGAAAAACATCACGGGGTGGTGCGCATTGTATCGGTGTGTGTTACATTAGATTCACTAGTAGGAGTGAGAAAAACATCACGGGGTGGTGTGCATTGTATCGGTGTGTGTTACATTAGATTCACTAGTAGGAGTGATAAAAACATCACGGGGTGGTGCGCATTGTATGGGTGTGTGTTACATTAGATTCACTAGTAGGAGTGAGAAAAACATCACGGGGTGGTGCGCATTGTATGGGTGTGTGTTACATTACATTCACTAGTAGGAGTGAGAAAAACATCACGGGGTGGTGCGCATTGTATGGGTGTGTGTTACATTACATTCACTAGTAGGAGTGAGAAAAACATCACGGGGTGCTGCGCATTGTATGGGTGTGTGTTACACTAGATTCACTAGTAGGAGTGAGAAAAACATCACGGGGTGGTGCGCATTGTATGGGTGTGTGTTACATTAGATTCACTAGTAGGAGTGAGAAAAACATCACGGGGTGGTGCGCATTGTATGGGTGTGTGTTACATTAGATTCACTAGTAGCAGTGAGAAAAACAGCACGGGGTGGTGTGCATTGTATGGGTGTGTGTTACATTAGATTCACTAGTAGCAGTGAGAAAAACATCACGGGGTGGTGCGCATTGTATGGGTGTGTGTTACATTAGATTCACTAGTAGCAGTGAGAAAAACATCACGGGGTGGTGCGCATTGTATGGGTGTGTGTTACATTAGATTCACTAGTAGCAGTGAGAAAAACATCACGGGGTGGTGCGCATTGTATGGGTGTGTGTTACATTAGATTCACTAGTAGCAGTGAGAAAAACATCACGGCGTGGTGCGCATTGTATGCGTGTGTGTTACATTAGATTCAGTAGTAGCAGTGAGAAAAACATCACGGGGTGGTGCGCATTGTATGGGTGTGTGTCACATTAGATTCACTAGTAGCAGTGAGAAAAACATCACGGGGTGGTGCGCATTGTATGGGTGTGTGTTACATTAGATTCACTAGTAGGAGTGAGAAAAACATCACGGGGTGGTGCGCATTGTATGGGTGTGTGTCACATTAGATTCACTAGTAGGAGTGAGAAAAACATCACGGGGTGGTGCGCATTGTATGGGTGTGTGTTACATTACATTTACTAGTAGGAGTGAGAAAAACATCACGGTGTGGTGCGCATTGTATGGGTTTGTGTTACATTACATTCACTAGTAGGAGTGAGAAAAACATCACGGGGTGGTGCGCATTGTATGGGTGTGTGTTACATTACATTCACTAGTAGGAGTGAGAAAAACATCACGGGGTGGTGCGCATTGTATGGGTGTGTGTTACATTAGATTCACTAGTAGGAGTGAGAAAAACATCACGGGGTGCTGCGCATTGTATGGGTGTGTGTCACATTAGATTCACTAGTAGCAGTGAGAAAAACATCACGGGGTGGTGCGCATTGTATGGGTGTGTGTTACATTAGATTCACTAGTAGAAGTGAGAAAAACATCACGGGGTGTTGCGCATTGTATGGGTGTGTGTTACATTAGATTCACTAGTAGGAGTGAGAAAAACATCACGGGGTGGTGCGCATTGTATGGGTGTGTTACATTAGATTCACTAGTAGGAGTGAGAAAAACATCACGGGGTGGTGCGCATTGTATGGGTGTGTGTTACATTACATTCACTAGTAGGAGTGAGAAAAACATCACGGGGTGGTGCGCATTGTATGGGTGTGTGTTACATTACATTCACTAGTAGGAGTGAGAAAAACATCACGGGGTGGTGCGCATTGTATGGGTGTGTGTTACATTAGATTCACTAGTAGGAGTGAGAAAAACATCACGGGGTGGTGCGCATTGTATGGGTGTGTGTTACATTACATTCACTAGTAGGAGTGAGAAAAACATCACGGGTTGGTGAGCATTGTATGGGTGTGTGTTACATTAGATTCACTAGTAGGAGTGAGAAAATCATCACGGGGTGGTGCGCATTGTATGGGTGTGTGTTACATTAGATTCACTAGTAGGAGTGAGAAAATCATCACGGGGTGGTGCGCTTTGTATGGGTGTGTGTTACATTAGATTCACTAGTAGCAGTGAGAAAAACATCACGGGGTGGTACGCATTGTATGGTGTGTGTTACATTAGATTCACTAGTAGCAGTGAGAAAAACATCACGGGGTGGTGCGCATTGTATGGGTGTGTGTTACATTAGATTCACTAGTATCAGTGAGAAAAACATCACGGGGTGGTGCGCATTGTATGGGTGTGTGTTACATTAGATTCACTAGTAGCAGTGAGAAAAACATCACGGGGTGGTGCGCATTGTATGGGTGTGTGTTACATTAGATTCACTAGTAGCAGTGAGAAAAACATCACGGCGTGGTGCGCATTGTATGGGTGTGTGTTACATTAGATTCACTAGTAGCAGTGAGAAAAACATCACGGGGTGGTGCGCATTGTATGGGTGTGTGTCACGTTAGATTCACTAGTAGCAGTGAGAAAAACATCACGGGGTGGTGCGCATTGTATGGGTGTGTGTCACATTAGATTCACTAGTAGCAGTGAGAAAAACATCACGGGGTGGTGCGCATTGTATGGGTGTGTGTTACATTAGATTCACTAGTAGGAGTGAGAAAAACATCACGGGATGTTGCGCATTGTATGGGTGTGTGTTACATTAGATTCACTAGTAGGAGTGAGAAAAACATCACGGGGTGGTGCGCATTGTATGGGTGTGTGTCACATTAGATTCACTAGTAGGAGTGAGAAAAACATCACGGGGTGGTGCGCATTGTATGGGTGTGTGTCACATTAGATTCACTAGTAGGAGTGAGAAAAACATCACGGTGTGGTGCGCCTTGTATGTGTGTGTGTCACATTACATTCACTAGAAGAAGTGAGAAAAACATCACGGGGTGGTGCGCCTTGTATGGGTGTGTGTCACATTACATTCACTAGTAGGAGTGAGAAAAACATCACGGGGTGGTGCGCCTTGTATGGGTGTGTGTCACATTACATTCACTAGTAGGAGTGAGGAAAACATCACGGGGTGGTGCGCCTTGTATGGGTTTGTGTCACATTAGATTCACTAGTATGATTGAGAAAAACATCACGGGGTGGTGCGCATTGTATGGGTGTGTGTTACTTTACATTCACTAGTAGGAGTGAGAAAAACATCACGGGGTGGTGCGCATTGTATGGGTGTGTGTTACATTAGATTCACAAGTAGGAGTGAGAAAATCATCACTGGGTGGTGTGCATTGTATGGGTGTGTGTTACATTAGATTCACTAGTAGCAGTGAGAAAACATCACGGGGTGGTGCGCATTGTATAGGTGTGTGTTACATTAGATTCACTAGTAGCAGTGAGAAAAACATCACGGGGTGGTGCGCATTGTATGTGTGTGTGTTACATTAGATTCACTAGTAGCAGTGAGAAAAACATCACGGGGTGGTGCGCATTGGATGGGTGTGTGTTACCTTAGATTCACTAGTAGGAGTGAGAAAATCATCACGGGGTGGTGCACATTGTATGGGTGTGTGTTACATTAGATTCACCAGTACCAGTGAGAAAAACATCACGGGGTGCTGCGCCTTGTATGGGTGTGTGTTACATTAGATTCACTAGTAGCAGTGAGTAAAACATCACGGGGTGGTGCGCCTTGTATGGGTGTGTGTTACATTAGATTCACTAGTAGGAGTGAGAAAAACATCACGGGGTGGTGCGCATTGTATGGGTTTGTGTTACATTACATTCACTAGTAGGAGTGAGAAAAACATCACGGGGTGGTGCGCATTGTATGGGTGTGTGTTACATTACATTCACTAGTAGCAGTGAGAAAAACATCACGGGGTGGTGCGCATTGTATGGGTGTGTGTTACATTACATTTACTAGTAGGAGTGAGAAAAACATCACGGGGTGGTGCGCATTGTATGGGTTTGTGTTACATTACATTCACTAGTAGGAGTGAGAAAAACATCACGGGGTGGTGCGCATTGTATGGGTGTGTGTTACATTACATTCACTAGTAGGAGTGAGAAAAACATCACGGGGTGGTGCGCATTGTATGGGTGTGTGTTACATTACATTCACTAGTAGGAGTGAGAAAAACATCACGGGTTGGTGAGTATTGTATGGGTGTGTGTTACATTGGATTCACTAGTAGGAGTGAGAAAATCATCACGGGGTGGTGCGCATTGTATGGGTGTGTGTTACATTAGATTCACTAGTAGGAGTGAGAAATTCATCACGGGGTGGTGCGCATTGTATGGGTGTGTGTTACATTAGATTCACTAGTAGCAGTGAGAAAAATATCACGGGGTGGTGCGCATTGTATGGGTGTGTGTTACATTAGATTCACTAGTAGCAGTGAGAAAAACATCACGGGGTGGTGCGCATTGTATGGGTGTGTGTTACATTAGATTCACTAGTAGGAGTGAGAAAAACATCACGGGGTGGTGCGCATTGTATGGGTGTGTGTTACATTAGATTCACTAGTAGGAGTGAGAAAAACATCACGGGGTGGTGCGCATTGTATGGGTGTGTGTTACATTAGATTCACTAGTAGCAGTGAGAAAAACATCACGGGGTGGTGCGCATTGTATGGGTGTGTGTTACATTAGATTCACTAGTAGCAGTGAGAAAAACATCACGGGGTGGTGCGCATTGTATGGGTGTGTGTTACATTAGATTCACTAGTAGCAGTGAGAAAAACATCACGGGGTGGTGCGCATTGTATGGGTGTGTGTTACATTAGATTCACTAGTAGCAGTGAGAAAAACATCACGGGGTGGTGCGCATTGTATGGGTGTGTGTTACATTAGATTCACTAGTAGCAGTGAGAAAAACATCACGGCGTGGTGCGCATTGTATGGGTGTGTGTTACATTAGATTCACTAGTAGCAGTGAGAAAAACATCACGGGGTGGTGCGCATTGTATGGGTGTGTGTCACATTAGATTCACTAGTAGCAGTGGGAAAAACATCACGGGGTGGTGCGCATTGTATGGGTGTGTGTCACATTAGATTCACTAGTAGCAGTGAGAAAAACATCACGGGGTGGTGCGCATTGTATGGGTGTGTGTTACATTAGATTCACTAGTAGGAGTGAGAAAAACATCACGGGGTGTTGCGCATTGTATGGGTGTGTGTTACATTAGATTCACTAGTAGGAGTGAGAAAAACATCACGGGGTGGTGCGCATTGTATGGGTGTGTGTCACATTAGATTCACTAGTAGGAGTGAGAAAAACATCACGGGGTGGTGCGCATTGTATGGGTGTGTGTCACATTAGATTCACTAGTAGGAGTGAGAAAAACATCACGGTGTGGTGCGCCTTGTATGTGTGTGTGTCACATTATATTCACTAGTAGGAGTGAGAAAAACATCACGGGGTGGTGCGCCTTGTATGGGTGTGTGTCACATTACATTCACTAGTAGGAGTGAGAAAAACATCACGGGGTGGTGCGCCTTGTATGGGTGTGTGTCACATTACATTCACTAGTAGGAGTGAGGAAAACATCACGGGGTGGTGCGCCTTGTATGGGTTTGTGTCACATTAGATTCACTAGTATGATTGAGAAAAACATCACGGGGTGGTGCGCATTGTATGGGTGTGTGTTAGTTTACATTCACTAGTAGGAGTGAGAAAAACATCACGGGGTGGTGCGCATTGTATGGGTGTGTGTTACATTAGATTCACTAGTAGCAGTGAGAAAAACATCACGGGGTGGTGCGCATTGTATGGGTGTGTGTTACATTAGATTCACTAGTAGCAGTGAGAAAAACATCACGGGGTGGTGCGCATTGTATGGGTGTGTGTCACATTAGATTCACTAGTAGGAGTGAGAAAAACATCACGGTGTGGTGCGCCTTGTATGTGTGTGTGTCACATTATATTCACTAGTAGGAGTGAGAAAAACATCACGGGGTGGTGCGCCTTGTATGGGTGTGTGTCACATTACATTCACTAGTAGGAGTGAGGAAAACATCACGGGGTGGTGCGCCTTGTATGGGTTTGTGTAACATTAGATTCACTAGTATGATTGAGAAAAACATCACGGGGTGGTGCGCATTGTATGGGTGTGTGTTACTTTACATTCACTAGTAGGAGTGAGAAAAACATCACGGGGTGGTGCGCATTGTATGGGTGTGTGTTACATTAGATTCACTAGTAGCAGTGAGAAAAACATCACGGGGTGGTGCGCATTGTATGGGTGTGTGTTACATTAGATTCACTAGTAGCAGTGAGAAAAACATCACGGGGTGGTGCGCATTGTATGGGTGTGTGTTACATTAGATTCACTAGTAGCAGTGAGAAAAACATCACGGCGTGGTGCGCATTGTATGGGTGTGTGTTACATTAGATTCACTAGTAGCAGTGAGAAAAACATCACGGGGTGGTGCGCATTGTATGGGTGTGTGTCACATTAGATTCACTAGTAGCAGTGGGAAAAACATCACGGGGTGGTGCGCATTGTATGGGTGTGTGTCACATTAGATTCACTAGTAGCAGTGAGAAATACATCACGGGGTGGTGCGCATTGTATGGGTGTGTGTTACATTAGATTCACTAGTAGGAGTGAGAAAAACATCACGGGGTGTTGCGCATTGTATGGGTGTGTGTTACATTAGATTCACTAGTAGGAGTGAGAAAAACATCACGGGGTGGTGCGCATTGTATGGGTGTGTGTCACATTAGATTCACTAGTAGGAGTGAGAAAAACATCACGGGGTGGTGCGCATTGTATGGGTGTGTGTCACATTAGATTCACTAGTAGGAGTGAGAAAAACATCACGGTGTGGTGCGCCTTGTATGTGTGTGTGTCACATTATATTCACTAGTAGGAGTGAGAAAAACATCACGGGGTGGTGCGCCTTGTATGGGTGTGTGTCACATTACATTCACTAGTAGGAGTGAGAAAAACATCACGGGGTGGTGCGCCTTGTATGGGTGTGTGTCACATTACATTCACTAGTAGGAGTGAGGAAAACATCACGGGGTGGTGCGCCTTGTATGGGTTTGTGTCACATTAGATTCACTAGTATGATCGAGAAAAACATCACGGGGTGGTGCGCATTGTATGGGTGTGTGTTACTTTACATTCACTAGTAGGAGTGAGAAAAACATCACGGGGTGGTGCGCATTGTATGGGTGTGTGTTACATTAGATTCACAAGTAGGAGTGAGAAAATCATCACTGGGTGGTGTGCATTGTATGGGTGTGTGTTACATTAGATTCACTAGTAGCAGTGAGAAAACATCACGGGGTGGTGCGCATTGTATGGGTGTGTGTTACATTAGATTCACTAGTAGCAGTGAGAAAAACATCACGGGGTGGTGCGCATTGTATGTGTGTGTGTTACATTAGATTCACTAGTAGCAGTGAGAAAAACATCACGGGGTGGTGCGCATTGGATGGGTGTGTGTTACATTAGATTCACTAGTAGGAGTGAGAAAATCATCACGGGGTGGTGCACATTGTATGGGTGTGTGTTACATTAGATTCACCAGTACCAGTGAGAAAAACATCACGGGGTGGTGCGCCTTGTATGGGTGTGTGTTACATTAGATTCACTAGTAGCAGTGAGTAAAACATCACGGGGTGGTGCGCCTTGTATGGGTGTGTGTTACATTAGATTCACTAGTAGGAGTGAGAAAAACATCACGGGGTGGTGCGCATTGTATGGGTTTGTGTTACATTACATTCACTAGTAGGAGTGAGAAAAACATCACGGGGTGGTGCGCATTGTATGGGTGTGTGTTACATTACATTCACTAGTAGCAGTGAGAAAAACATCACGGGGTGGTGCGCATTGTATGGGTGTGTGTTACATTACATTCACTAGTAGGAGTGAGAAAAACATCACGGGTTGGTGAGCATTGTATGGGTGTGTGTTACATTGGATTCACTAGTAGGAGTGAGAAAATCATCACGGGGTGGTGCGCATTGTATGGGTGTGTGTTACATTAGATTCACTAGTAGGAGTGAGAAATTCATCACGGGGTGGTGCGCATTGTATGGGTGTGTGTTACATTAGATTCACTAGTAGCAGTGAGAAAAATATCACGGGGTGGTGCGCATTGTATGGGTGTGTGTTACATTAGATTCACTAGTAGCAGTGAGAAAAACATCACGGGGTGGTGCGCATTGTATGGGTGTGTGTTACATTAGATTCACTAGTAGGAGTGAGAAAAACATCACGGGGTGGTGCGCATTGTATGGGTGTGTGTTACATTAGATTCACTAGTAGGAGTGAGAAAAACATCACGGGGTGGTGCGCATTGTATGGGTGTGTGTTACATTAGATTCACTAGTAGCAGTGAGAAAAACATCACGGGGTGGTGCGCATTGTATGGGTGTGTGTTACATTAGATTCACTAGTAGCAGTGAGAAAAACATCACGGGGTGGTGCGCATTGTATGGGTGTGTGTTACATTAGATTCACTAGTAGCAGTGAGAAAAACATCACGGGGTGGTGCGCATTGTATGGGTGTGTGTTACATTAGATTCACTAGTAGCAGTGAGAAAAACATCACGGGGTGGTGCGCATTGTATGGGTGTGTGTTACATTACATTCACTAGTAGCAGTGAGAAAAACATCACGGGGTGGTGCGCATTGTATGGGTGTGTGTTACATTACATTTACTAGTAGGAGTGAGAAAAACATCACGGGGTGGTGCGCATTGTATGGGTTTGTGTTACATTACATTCACTAGTAGGAGTGAGAAAAACATCACGGGGTGGTGCGCATTGTATGGGTGTGTGTTACATTACATTCACTAGTAGGAGTGAGAAAAACATCACGGGGTGGTGCGCATTGTATGGGTGTGTGTTACATTACATTCACTAGTAGGAGTGAGAAAAACATCACGGGTTGGTGAGCATTGTATGGGTGTGTGTTACATTGGATTCACTAGTAGGAGTGAGAAAATCATCACGGGGTGGTGCGCATTGTATGGGTGTGTGTTACATTAGATTCACTAGTAGGAGTGAGAAATTCATCACGGGGTGGTGCGCATTGTATGGGTGTGTGTTACATTAGATTCACTAGTAGCAGTGAGAAAAATATCACGGGGTGGTGCGCATTGTATGGGTGTGTGTTACATTAGATTCACTAGTAGCAGTGAGAAAAACATCACGGGGTGGTGCGCATTGTATGGGTGTGTGTTACATTAGATTCACTAGTAGGAGTGAGAAAAACATCACGGGGTGGTGCGCATTGTATGGGTGTGTGTTACATTAGATTCACTAGTAGGAGTGAGAAAAACATCACGGGGTGGTGCGCATTGTATGGGTGTGTGTTACATTAGATTCACTAGTAGCAGTGAGAAAAACATCACGGGGTGGTGCGCATTGTATGGGTGTGTGTTACATTAGATTCACTAGTAGCAGTGAGAAAAACATCACGGGGTGGTGCGCATTGTATGGGTGTGTGTTACATTAGATTCACTAGTAGCAGTGAGAAAAACATCACGGGGTGGTGCGCATTGTATGGGTGTGTGTTACATTAGATTCACTAGTAGCAGTGAGAAAAACATCACGGGGTGGTGCGCATTGTATGGGTGTGTGTTACATTAGATTCACTAGTAGCAGTGAGAAAAACATCACGGCGTGGTGCGCATTGTATGGGTGTGTGTTACATTAGATTCACTAGTAGCAGTGAGAAAAACATCACGGGGTGGTGCGCATTGTATGGGTGTGTGTCACATTAGATTCACTAGTAGCAGTGGGAAAAACATCACGGGGTGGTGCGCATTGTATGGGTGTGTGTCACATTAGATTCACTAGTAGCAGTGAGAAAAACATCACGGGGTGGTGCGCATTGTATGGGTGTGTGTTACATTAGATTCACTAGTAGGAGTGAGAAAAACATCACGGGGTGTTGCGCATTGTATGGGTGTGTGTTACATTAGATTCACTAGTAGGAGTGAGAAAAACATCACGGGGTGGTGCGCATTGTATGGGTGTGTGTCACATTAGATTCACTAGTAGGAGTGAGAAAAACATCACGGGGTGGTGCGCATTGTATGGGTGTGTGTCACATTAGATTCACTAGTAGGAGTGAGAAAAACATCACGGTGTGGTGCGCCTTGTATGTGTGTGTGTCACATTATATTCACTAGTAGGAGTGAGAAAAACATCACGGGGTGGTGCGCCTTGTATGGGTGTGTGTCACATTACATTCACTAGTAGGAGTGAGAAAAACATCACGGGGTGGTGCGCCTTGTATGGGTGTGTGTCACATTACATTCACTAGTAGGAGTGAGGAAAACATCACGGGGTGGTGCGCCTTGTATGGGTTTGTGTCACATTAGATTCACTAGTATGATTGAGAAAAACATCACGGGGTGGTGCGCATTGTATGGGTGTGTGTTACTTTACATTCACTAGTAGGAGTGAGAAAAACATCACGGGGTGGTGCGCATTGTATGGGTGTGTGTTACATTAGATTCACAAGTAGGAGTGAGAAAATCATCACTGGGTGGTGTGCTTTGTATGGGTGTGTGTTACATTAGATTCACTAGTAGCAGTGAGAAAACATCACGGGGTGGTGCGCATTGTATGGGTGTGTGTTACATTAGATTCACTAGTAGCAGTGAGAAAAACATCACGGGGTGGTGCGCATTGTATGGGTGTGTGTTACATTAGATTCACTAGTAGCAGTGAGAAAAACATCACGGGGTGGTGCGCCTTGTATGGGTGTGTGTTACATTAGATTCACTAGTAGCAGTGAGTAAAACATCACGGGGTGGTGCGCCTTGTATGGGTGTGTGTCACATTAGATTCACTAGTAGGAGTGAGAAAAACATCACGGGGTGGTGCGCCTTGTATGGGTGTGTGTCACATTACATTCACTAGTAGGAGTGAGAAAAACATCACGGGGTGGTGCGCCTTGTATGGGTGTGTGTCACATTACATTCACTAGTAGGAGTGAGGAAAACATCACGGGGTGGTGCGCCTTGTATGGGTTTGTGTCACATTAGATTCACTAGTATGATTGAGAAAAACATCACGGGGTGGTGCGCATTGTATGGGTGTGTGTTACTTTACATTCACTAGTAGGAGTGAGAAAAACATCACGGGGTGGTGCGCATTGTATGGGTGTGTGTTACATTAGATTCACAAGTAGGAGTGAGAAAATCATCACTGGGTGGTGTGCATTGTATGGGTGTGTGTTACATTAGATTCACTAGTAGCAGTGAGAAAACATCACGGGGTGGTGCGCATTGTATGGGTGTGTGTTACATTAGATTCACTAGTAGCAGTGAGAAAAACATCACGGGGTGGTGCGCATTGTATGTGTGTGTGTTACATTAGATTCACTAGTAGCAGTGAGAAAAACATCACGGGGTGGTGCGCATTGGATGGGTGTGTGTTACATTAGATTCACTAGTAGGAGTGAGAAAATCATCACGGGGTGGTGCACATTGTATGGGTGTGTGTTACATTAGATTCACCAGTACCAGTGAGAAAAACATCACGGGGTGGTGCGCCTTGTATGGGTGTGTGTTACATTAGATTCACTAGTAGCAGTGAGTAAAACATCACGGGGTGGTGCGCCTTGTATGGGTGTGTGTTACATTAGATTCACTAGTAGGAGTGAGAAAAACATCACGGGGTGGTGCGCATTGTATGGGTTTGTGTTACATTACATTCACTAGTAGGAGTGAGAAAAACATCACGGGGTGGTGCGCATTGTATGGGTGTGTGTTACATTACATTCACTAGTAGCAGTGAGAAAAACATCACGGGGTGGTGCGCATTGTATGGGTGTGTGTTACATTACATTTACTAGTAGGAGTGAGAAAAACATCACGGGGTGGTGCGCATTGTATGGGTTTGTGTTACATTACATTCACTAGTAGGAGTGAGAAAAACATCACGGGGTGGTGCGCATTGTATGGGTGTGTGTTACATTACATTCACTAGTAGGAGTGAGAAAAACATCACGGGGTGGTGCGCATTGTATGGGTGTGTGTTACATTACATTCACTAGTAGGAGTGAGAAAAACATCACGGGTTGGTGAGCATTGTATGGGTGTGTGTTACATTGGATTCACTAGTAGGAGTGAGAAAATCATCACGGGGTGGTGCGCATTGTATGGGTGTGTGTTACATTAGATTCACTAGTAGGAGTGAGAAATTCATCACGGGGTGGTGCGCATTGTATGGGTGTGTGTTACATTAGATTCACTAGTAGCAGTGAGAAAAATATCACGGGGTGGTGCGCATTGTATGGGTGTGTGTTACATTAGATTCACTAGTAGCAGTGAGAAAAACATCACGGGGTGGTGCGCATTGTATGGGTGTGTGTTACATTAGATTCACTAGTAGGAGTGAGAAAAACATCACGGGGTGGTGCGCATTGTATGGGTGTGTGTTACATTAGATTCACTAGTAGGAGTGAGAAAAACATCACGGGGTGGTGCGCATTGTATGGGTGTGTGTTACATTAGATTCACTAGTAGCAGTGAGAAAAACATCACGGGGTGGTGCGCATTGTATGGGTGTGTGTTACATTAGATTCACTAGTAGCAGTGAGAAAAACATCACGGGGTGGTGCGCATTGTATGGGTGTGTGTTACATTAGATTCACTAGTAGCAGTGAGAAAAACATCACGGGGTGGTGCGCATTGTATGGGTGTGTGTTACATTAGATTCACTAGTAGCAGTGAGAAAAACATCACGGGGGTGGTGCGCATTGTATGGGTGTGTGTTACATTAGATTCACTAGTAGCAGTGAGAAAAACATCACGGCGTGGTGCGCATTGTATGGGTGTGTGTTACATTAGATTCACTAGTAGCAGTGAGAAAAACATCACGGGGTGGTGCGCATTGTATGGGTGTGTGTCACATTAGATTCACTAGTAGCAGTGGGAAAAACATCACGGGGTGGTGCGCATTGTATGGGTGTGTGTCACATTAGATTCACTAGTAGCAGTGAGAAAAACATCACGGGGTGGTGCGCATTGTATGGGTGTGTGTTACATTAGATTCACTAGTAGGAGTGAGAAAAACATCACGGGGTGTTGCGCATTGTATGGGTGTGTGTTACATTAGATTCACTAGTAGGAGTGAGAAAAACATCACGGGGTGGTGCGCATTGTATGGGTGTGTGTCACATTAGATTCACTAGTAGGAGTGAGAAAAACATCACGGGGTGGTGCGCATTGTATGGGTGTGTGTCACATTAGATTCACTAGTAGGAGTGAGAAAAACATCACGATGTGGTGCGCCTTGTATGTGTGTGTGTCACATTATATTCACTAGTAGGAGTGAGAAAAACATCACGGGGTGGTGCGCCTTGTATGGGTGTGTGTCACATTACATTCACTAGTAGGAGTGAGAAAAACATCACGGGGTGGTGCGCCTTGTATGGGTGTGTGTCACATTACATTCACTAGTAGGAGTGAGGAAAACATCACGGGGTGGTGCGCCTTGTATGGGTTTGTGTCACATTAGATTCACTAGTATGATTGAGAAAAACATCACGGGGTGGTGCGCATTGTATGGGTGTGTGTTACTTTACATTCACTAGTAGGAGTGAGAAAAACATCACGGGGTGGTGCGCATTGTATGGGTGTGTGTTACATTAGATTCACAAGTAGGAGTGAGAAAATCATCACTGGGTGGTGTGCTTTGTATGGGTGTGTGTTACATTAGATTCACTAGTAGCAGTGAGAAAACATCACGGGGTGGTGCGCATTGTATGGGTGTGTGTTACATTAGATTCACTAGTAGCAGTGAGAAAAACATCACGGGGTGGTGCGCATTGTATGGGTGTGTGTTACATTAGATTCACTAGTAGCAGTGAGAAAAACATCACGGGGTGGTGCGCCTTGTATGGGTGTGTGTTACATTAGATTCACTAGTAGCAGTGAGTAAAACATCACGGGGTGGTGCGCCTTGTATGGGTGTGTGTCACATTAGATTCACTAGTAGGAGTGAGAAAAACATCACGGGGTGGTGCGCATTGTGTGGGTTTGTGTTACATTACATTCACTAGTAGGAGTGAGAAAAACATCACGGGGTGGTGCGCATTGTATGGGTGTGTGTTACATTAGATTCACTAGTAGCAGTGAGAAAAACATCACGGGGTGGTGCGCATTGTATGGGTGTGTGTTACATTACATTTACTAGTAGGAGTGAGAAAAACATCACGGGGTGGTGCGCATTGTATGGGTTTGTGTTACATTACATTCACTAGTAGGAGTGAGAAAAACATCACGGGGTGGTGCGCATTGTATGGGTGTGTGTTACATTACATTCACTAGTAGGAGTGAGAAAACATCACTGGGTGGTGCGCATTGTATGGGTGTGTGTTACATTAGATTCACTAGTAGGAGTGAGAAAAACATCACGGGGGTGCTGCGCATTGTATGGGTGTGTGTTACATTAGATTCACTAGTAGCAGTGAGAAAAACATCACGGGGTGGTGCGCATTGTATGGGTGTGTGTTACATTAGATTCACTAGTAGCAGTGAGAAAAACCTCACGGGGTGGTGCGCATTGTATGGGTGTGTGTTACATTACATTCACTAGTAGGAGTGAGAAAAACCTCACGAGGTGGTGCGCATTGTATGGGTGTGTGTTACATTAGATTCACTAGTAGGAGTGAGAAAATCATCACGTGGTGGTGCGCATTGTATGGGTGTGTGTTACATTAGATTCACTAGTAGCAGTGAGAAAAACATCACGGGGTGGTGCGCATTGTATGGGTGTGTGTTACATTAGATTCACTAGTAGCAGTGAGAAAAACATCACGGGGTGGTGCGCATTGTATGTGTGTGTGTTACATTAGATTCACTAGTAGCAGTGAGAAAAACATCACGGGGTGGTGCGCATTGGATGGGTGTGTGTTACATTAGATTCACTAGTAGGAGTGAGAAAATGATCACGGGGTGGTGCACATTGTATGGGTGTGTGTTACATTAGATTCACCAGTACCAGTGAGAAAAACATCACGGGGTGCTGCGCCTTGTATGGGTGTGTGTTACATTAGATTCACTAGTAGCAGTGAGTAAAACATCACGGGGTGGTGCGCCTTGTATGGGTGTGTGTTACATTAGATTCACTAGTAGGAGTGAGAAAAACATCACGGGGTGGTGCGCATTGTATGGGTTTGTGTTACATTACATTCACTAGTAGGAGTGAGAAAAACATCACGGGGTGGTGCGCATTGTATGGGTGTGTGTTACATTACATTCACTAGTAGCAGTGAGAAAAACATCACGGGGTGGTGCGCATTGTATGGGTGTGTGTTACATTACATTCACTAGTAGGAGTGAGAAAAACATCACGGGGTGGTGCGCATTGTATGGGTTTGTGTTACATTACATTCACTAGTAGGAGTGAGAAAAACATCACGGGGTGGTGCGCATTGTATGGGTGTGTGTTACATTACATTCACTAGTAGGAGTGAGAAAAACATCACGGGGTGGTGCGCATTGTATGGGTGTGTGTTACATTACATTCACTAGTAGGAGTGAGAAAAACATCACGGGTTGGTGAGTATTGTATGGGTGTGTGTTACATTGGATTCACTAGTAGGAGTGAGAAAATCATCACGGGGTGGTGCGCATTGTATGGGTGTGTGTTACATTAGATTCACTAGTAGGAGTGAGAAATTCATCACGGGGTGGTGCGCATTGTATGGGTGTGTGTTACATTAGATTCACTAGTAGCAGTGAGAAAAATATCACGGGGTGGTGCGCATTGTATGGGTGTGTGTTACATTAGATTCACTAGTAGCAGTGAGAAAAACATCACGGGGTGGTGCGCATTGTATGGGTGTGTGTTACATTAGATTCACTAGTAGGAGTGAGAAAAACATCACGGGGTGGTGCGCATTGTATGGGTGTGTGTTACATTAGATTCACTAGTAGGAGTGAGAAAAACATCACGGGGTGGTGCGCATTGTATGGGTGTGTGTTACATTAGATTCACTAGTAGCAGTGAGAAAAACATCACGGGGTGGTGCGCATTGTATGGGTGTGTGTTACATTAGATTCACTAGTAGCAGTGAGAAAAACATCACGGGGTGGTGCGCATTGTATGGGTGTGTGTTACATTAGATTCACTAGTAGCAGTGAGAAAAACATCACGGGGTGGTGCGCATTGTATGGGTGTGTGTTACATTAGATTCACTAGTAGCAGTGAGAAAAACATCACGGGGTGGTGCGCATTGTATGGGTGTGTGTTACATTAGATTCACTAGTAGCAGTGAGAAAAACATCACCGGCGTGGTGCGCATTGTATGGGTGTGTGTCACATTAGATTCACTAGTAGCAGTGAGAAAAACATCACGGGGTGGTGCGCATTGTATGGGTGTGTGTCACATTAGATTCACTAGTAGCAGTGGGAAAAACATCACGGGGTGGTGCGCATTGTATGGGTGTGTGTCACATTAGATTCACTAGTAGCAGTGAGAAAAACATCACGGGGTGGTGCGCATTGTATGGGTGTGTGTTACATTAGATTCACTAGTAGGAGTGAGAAAAACATCACGGGGTGTTGCGCATTGTATGGGTGTGTGTTACATTAGATTCACTAGTAGGAGTGAGAAAAACATCACGGGGTGGTGCGCATTGTATGGGTGTGTGTCACATTAGATTCACTAGTAGGAGTGAGAAAAACATCACGGGGTGGTGCGCATTGTATGGGTGTGTGTCACATTAGATTCACTAGTAGGAGTGAGAAAAACATCACGGTGTGGTGCGCCTTGTATGTGTGTGTGTCACATTATATTCACTAGTAGGAGTGAGAAAAACATCACGGGGTGGTGCGCCTTGTATGGGTGTGTGTCACATTACATTCACTAGTAGGAGTGAGAAAAACATCACGGGGTGGTGCGCCTTGTATGGGTGTGTGTCACATTACATTCACTAGTAGGAGTGAGGAAAACATCACGGGGTGGTGCGCCTTGTATGGGTTTGTGTCACATTAGATTCACTAGTATGATTGAGAAAAACATCACGGGGTGGTGCGCATTGTATGGGTGTGTGTTACTTTACATTCACTAGTAGGAGTGAGAAAAACATCACGGGGTGGTGCGCATTGTATGGGTGTGTGTTACATTAGATTCACTAGTAGCAGTGAGAAAAACATCACGGGGTGGTGCGCATTGTATGGGTGTGTGTTACATTAGATTCACTAGTAGCAGTGAGAAAAACATCACGGGGTGGTGCGCATTGTATGGGTGTGTGTCACATTAGATTCACTAGTAGGAGTGAGAAAAACATCACGGTGTGGTGCGCCTTGTATGTGTGTGTGTCACATTATATTCACTAGTAGGAGTGAGAAAAACATCACGGGGTGGTGCGCCTTGTATGGGTGTGTGTCACATTACATTCACTAGTAGGAGTGAGGAAAACATCACGGGGTGGTGCGCCTTGTATGGGTTTGTGTCACATTAGATTCACTAGTATGATTGAGAAAAACATCACGGGGTGGTGCGCATTGTATGGGTGTGTGTTACATTAGATTCACTAGTAGCAGTGAGAAAAACATCACGGGGTGGTGCGCATTGTATGGGTGTGTGTTACATTAGATTCACTAGTAGCAGTGAGAAAAACATCACGGGGTGGTGCGCATTGTATGGGTGTGTGTTACATTAGATTCACTAGTAGCAGTGAGAAAAACATCACGGCGTGGTGCGCATTGTATGGGTGTGTGTTACATTAGATTCACTAGTAGCAGTGAGAAAAACATCACGGGGTGGTGCGCATTGTATGGGTGTGTGTCACATTAGATTCACTAGTAGCAGTGGGAAAAACATCACGGGGTGGTGCGCATTGTATGGGTGTGTGTCACATTAGATTCACTAGTAGCAGTGAGAAAAACATCACGGGGTGGTGCGCATTGTATGGGTGTGTGTCACATTAGATTCACTAGTAGGAGTGAGAAAAACATCACGGGGTGTTGCGCATTGTATGGGTGTGTGTTACATTAGATTCACTAGTAGGAGTGAGAAAAACATCACGGGGTGGTGCGCATTGTATGGGTGTGTGTCACATTAGATTCACTAGTAGGAGTGAGAAAAACATCACGGGGTGGTGCGCATTGTATGGGTGTGTGTCACATTAGATTCACTACTAGGAGTGAGAAAAACATCACGGTGTGGTGCGCCTTGTATGTGTGTGTGTCACATTATATTCACTAGTAGGAGTGAGAAAAACATCACGGGGTTGTGCGCCTTGTATGGGTGTGTGTCACATTACATTCACTAGTAGGAGTGAGAAAAACATCACGGGGTGGTGCGCCTTGTATGGGTGTGTGTCACATTACATTCACTAGTAGGAGTGAGGAAAACATCACGGGGTGGTGCGCCTTGTATGGGTTTGTGTCACATTAGATTCACTAGTATGATTGAGAAAAACATCACGGGGTGGTGCGCATTGTATGGGTGTGTGTTACTTTACATTCACTAGTAGGAGTGAGAAAAACATCACGGGGTGGTGCGCATTGTATGGGTGTGTGTTACATTAGATTCACAAGTAGGAGTGAGAAAATCATCACTGGGTGGTGTGCATTGTATGGGTGTGTGTTACATTAGATTCACTAGTAGCAGTGAGAAAACATCACGGGGTGGTGCGCATTGTATGGGTGTGTGTTACATTAGATTCACTAGTAGCAGTGAGAAAAACATCACGGGGTGGTGCGCATTGTATGTGTGTGTGTTACATTAGATTCACTAGTAGCAGTGAGAAAAACATCACGGGGTGGTGCGCATTGGATGGGTGTGTGTTACATTAGATTCACTAGTAGGAGTGAGAAAATCATCACGGGGTGGTGCACATTGTATGGGTGTGTGTTACATTAGATTCACCAGTACCAGTGAGAAAAACATCACGGGGTGGTGCGCCTTGTATGGGTGTGTGTTACATTAGATTCACTAGTAGCAGTGAGTAAAACATCACGGGGTGGTGCGCCTTGTATGGGTGTGTGTTACATTAGATTCACTAGTAGGAGTGAGAAAAACATCACGGGGTGGTGCGCATTGTATGGGTTTGTGTTACATTACATTCACTAGTAGGAGTGAGAAAAACATCACGGGGTGGTGCGCATTGTATGGGTGTGTGTTACATTACATTCACTAGTAGCAGTGAGAAAAACATCACGGGGTGGTGCGCATTGTATGGGTGTGTGTTACATTACATTTACTAGTAGGAGTGAGAAAAACATCACGGGGTGGTGCGCATTGTATGGGTTTGTGTTACATTACATTCACTAGTAGGAGTGAGAAAAACATCACGGGGTGGTGCGCATTGTATGGGTGTGTGTTACATTACATTCACTAGTAGGAGTGAGAAAAACATCACGGGGTGGTGCGCATTGTATGGGTGTGTGTTACATTACATTCACTAGTAGGAGTGAGAAAAACATCACGGGTTGGTGAGCATTGTATGGGTGTGTGTTACATTGGATTCACTAGTAGGAGTGAGAAAATCATCACGGGGTGGTGCGCATTGTATGGGTGTGTGTTACATTAGATTCACTAGTAGGAGTGAGAAATTCATCACGGGGTGGTGCGCATTGTATGGGTGTGTGTTACATTAGATTCACTAGTAGCAGTGAGAAAAATATCACGGGGTGGTGCGCATTGTATGGGTGTGTGTTACATTAGATTCACTAGTAGCAGTGAGAAAAACATCACGGGGTGGTGCGCATTGTATGGGTGTGTGTTACATTAGATTCACTAGTAGGAGTGAGAAAAACATCACGGGGTGGTGCGCATTGTATGGGTGTGTGTTACATTAGATTCACTAGTAGGAGTGAGAAAAACATCACGGGGTGGTGCGCATTGTATGGGTGTGTGTTACATTAGATTCACTAGTAGCAGTGAGAAAAACATCACGGGGTGGTGCGCATTGTATGGGTGTGTGTTACATTAGATTCACTAGTAGCAGTGAGAAAAACATCACGGGGTGGTGCGCATTGTATGGGTGTGTGTTACATTAGATTCACTAGTAGCAGTGAGAAAACCATCACGGGGTGGTGCGCATTGTATGGGTGTGTGTTACATTAGATTCACTAGTAGCAGTGAGAAAAACATCACGGGGTGGTGCGCATTGTATGGGTGTGTGTTACATTAGATTCACTAGTAGCAGTGAGAAAAACATCACGGCGTGGTGCGCATTGTATGGGTGTGTGTTACATTAGATTCACTAGTAGCAGTGAGAAAAACATCACGGGGTGGTGCGCATTGTATGGGTGTGTGTCACATTAGATTCACTAGTAGCAGTGGGAAAAACATCACGGGGTGGTGCGCATTGTATGGGTGTGTGTCACATTAGATTCACTAGTAGCAGTGAGAAAAACATCACGGGGTGGTGCGCATTGTATGGGTGTGTGTTACATTAGATTCACTAGTAGGAGTGAGAAAAACATCACGGGGTGTTGCGCATTGTATGGGTGTGTGTTACATTAGATTCACTAGTAGGAGTGAGAAAAACATCACGGGGTGGTGCGCATTGTATGGGTGTGTGTCACATTAGATTCACTAGTAGGAGTGAGAAAAACATCACGGGGTGGTGCGCATTGTATGGGTGTGTGTCACATTAGATTCACTAGTAGGAGTGAGAAAAACATCACGGTGTGGTGCGCCTTGTATGTGTGTGTGTCACATTATATTCACTAGTAGGAGTGAGAAAAACATCACGGGGTGGTGCGCCTTGTATGGGTGTGTGTCACATTACATTCACTAGTAGGAGTGAGAAAAACATCACGGGGTGGTGCGCCTTGTATGGGTGTGTGTCACATTACATTCACTAGTAGGAGTGAGGAAAACATCACGGGGTGGTGCGCCTTGTATGGGTTTGTGTCACATTAGATTCACTAGTATGATTGAGAAAAACATCACGGGGTGGTGCGCATTGTATGGGTGTGTGTTACTTTACATTCACTAGTAGGAGTGAGAAAAACATCACGGGGTGGTGCGCATTGTATGGGTTTGTGTTACATTAGATTCACAAGTAGGAGTGAGAAAATCATCACTGGGTGGTGTGCTTTGTATGGGTGTGTGTTACATTAGATTCACTAGTAGCAGTGAGAAAACATCACGGGGTGGTGCGCATTGTATGGGTGTGTGTTACATTAGATTCACTAGTAGCAGTGAGAAAAACATCACGGGGTGGTGCGCATTGTATGGGTGTGTGTTACATTAGATTCACTAGTAGCAGTGAGAAAAACATCACGGGGTGGTGCGCCTTGTATGGGTGTGTGTTACATTAGATTCACTAGTAGCAGTGAGTAAAACATCACGGGGTGGTGCGCCTTGTATGGGTGTGTGTCACATTAGATTCACTAGTAGGAGTGAGAAAAACATCACGGGGTGGTGCGCATTGTGTGGGTTTGTGTTACATTACATTCACTAGTAGGAGTGAGAAAAACATCACGGGGTGGTGCGCATTGTATGGGTGTGTGTTACATTAGATTCACTAGTAGCAGTGAGAAAAACATCACGGGGTGGTGCGCATTGTATGGGTGTGTGTTACATTACATTTACTAGTAGGAGTGAGAAAAACATCACGGGGTGGTGCGCATTGTATGGGTTTGTGTTACATTACATTCACTAGTAGGAGTGAGAAAAACATCACGGGGTGGTGCGCATTGTATGGGTGTGTGTTACATTACATTCACTAGTAGGAGTGAGAAAACATCACTGGGTGGTGCGCATTGTATGGGTGTGTGTTACATTAGATTCACTAGTAGGAGTGAGAAAAACATCACGGGGTGCTGCGCATTGTATGGGTGTGTGTTACATTAGATTCACTAGTAGCAGTGAGAAAAACATCACGGGGTGGTGCGCATTGTATGGGTGTGTGTTACATTAGATTCACTAGTAGCAGTGAGAAAAACATCACGGGGTGGTGCGCATTGTATGGGTGTGTGTTACATTACATTCACTAGTAGGAGTGAGAAAAACATCACGGGGTGGTGCGCATTGTATGGGTGTGTGTTACATTAGATTCACTAGTAGGAGTGAGAAAAACATCACGGGGTGGTGCGCATTGTATGGGTGTGTGTTACATTAGATTCACTAGTAGGAGTGAGAAAAACATCACGGGGTGGTGCGCATTGTATCGGTGTGTGTTACATTAGATTCACTAGTAGGAGTGAGAAAAACATCACGGGGTGGTTCGCATTGTATCGGTGTGTGTTACATTAGATTCACTAGTAGGAGTGAGAAAAACATCACGGGGTGGTGCGCATTGTATGGGTGTGTGTTACATTACATTCACTAGTAGGAGTGAGAAAAACATCACGGGGTGGTGCGCATTGTATGGGTGTGTGTTACATTACATTCACTAGTAGGAGTGAGAAAAACATCACGGGGTGGTGCGCATTGTATGGGTGTGTGTTACATTACATTCACTAGTAGGAGTGAGAAAAACATCACGGGGTGGTGAGCATTGTATGGGTGTGTGTTACATTAGATTCACTAGTAGGAGTGAGAAAATCATCACGGGGTGGTGCGCATTGTATGGGTGTGTGTTACATTAGATTCACTAGTAGGAGTGAGAAAATCATCACGGGGTGGTGCGCATTGTATGGGTGTGTGTGTTACATTAGATTCACTAGTAGCAGTGAGAAAAACATCACGGGGTGGTGCGCATTGTATGGGTGTGTGTTACATTAGATTCACTAGTAGCAGTGAGAAAAACATCACGGGGTGGTGCGCATTGTATGGGTGTGTGTTACATTAGATTCACTAGTAGGAGTGAGAAAAACATCACGGGGTGGTGCGCATTGTATGGGTGTGTGTTACATTAGATTCACTAGTAGGAGTGAGAAAAACATCACGGGGTGGTGCGCATTGTATGGGTGTGTGTTACATTAGATTCACTAGTAGCAGTGAGAAAAACATCACGGGGTGGTGCGCATTGTATGGGTGTGTGTTACATTAGATTCACTAGTAGCAGTGAGAAAAACATCACGGGGTGGTGCGCATTGTATGGGTGTGTGTTACATTAGATTCACTAGTAGCAGTGAGAAAAACATCACGGGGTGGTGCGCATTGTATGGGTGTGTGTTACATTAGATTCACTAGTAGCAGTGAGAAAAACATCACGGGGTGGTGCGCATTGTATGGGTGTGTGTTACATTAGATTCACTAGTAGCAGTGAGAAAAACATCACAGCGTGGTGCGCATTGTATGGGTGTGTGTTACATTAGATTCACTAGTAGCAGTGAGAAAAACATCACGTTGTGGTGCGCATTGTATGGGTGTGTGTCACATTAGATTCACTAGTAGCAGTGAGAAAAACATCACGGGGTGGTGCGCATTGTATGGGTGTGTGTCACATTAGATTCACTAGTAGCAGTGAGAAAAACATCACGGGGTGGTGCGCATTGTATGGGTGTGTGTCACATTGGATTCACTAGTAGGAGTGAGAAAAACATCACGGGGTGTTGCGCATTGTATGGGTGTGTGTTACATTAGATTCACTAGTAGGAGTGAGAAAAACATCACGGGGTGGTGCGCATTGTATGGGTGTGTGTCACATTAGATTCACTAGTAGGAGTGAGAAAAACATCACGGGGTGGTGCGCATTGTATGGGTGTGTGTCACATTAGATTCACTAGTAGGAGTGAGAAAAACATCACGGTGTGGTGCGCCTTGTATGTGTGTGTGTCACATTAGATTCACTAGTAGGAGTGAGAAAAACATCACGGGGTGGTGCGCCTTGTATGGGTGTGTGTCACATTACATTCACTAGTAGGAGTGAGAAAAACATCACGGGGTGGTGCGCCTTGTATGGGTGTGTGTCACATTACATTCACTAGTAGGAGTGAGGAAAACATCACGGGGTGGTGCGCCTTGTATGGGTTTGTGTCACATTAGATTCACTAGTATGATTGAGAAAAACATCACGGGGTGGTGCGCATTGTATGGGTGTGTGTTACTTTACATTCACTAGTAGGGGTGAGAAAAACATCACGGGGTGGTGCGCATTGTATGGGTGTGTGTTACATTAGATTCACTAGTAGCAGTGAGAAAAACATCACGGGATGGTGCGCATTGTATGGGTGTGTGTTACATTAGATTCACTAGTAGCAGTGAGAAAAACATCACGGGGTGGTGCGCATTGTATGGGTGTGTGTTACATTAGATTCACTAGTAGCAGTGAGAAAAACATCACGGGGTGGTGCGCATTGTATGGGTGTGTGTTACATTACATTCACCAGTAGCAGTGAGAAAAACATCACGGGGTGATGCGCATTGTATGGGTGTGTGTTACATTACATTCACCAGTAGGAGTGAGAAAAACATCACGGGGTGGTGCGCATTGTATGGGTGTGTGTTACATTAGATTCACTAGTAGCAGTGAGAAAAACATCACGGGGTGGTGCGTATTGTATGGGTGTGTGTTACATTAGATTCACTAGTAGCAGTGAGAAAAACATCACGGGGTGGTGCGCATTGTATGGGTGTGTGTCACATTAGATTCACTAGTAGCAGTGAGAAAAACATCACGGGGTGGTGCGCATTGTATGGGTGTGTGTCACATTAGATTCACTAGTAGGAGTGAGAAAAACATCACGGGGTGTTGCGCATTGTATGGGTGTGTGTTACATTAGATTCACTAGTAGGAGTGAGAAAAACATCACGGGGTGGTGCGCATTGTATGGGTGTGTGTCACATTAGATTCACTAGTAGGAGTGAGAAAAACATCACTGGGGGGTGCGCATTGTATGGGTGTGTGTCACATTAGATTCACTAGTAGGAGTGAGAAAAACATCACGGTGTGGTGCGCCTTGTATGTGTGTGTGTCACATTACATTCACTAGTAGGAGTGAGAAAAACATCACGGGGTGGTGCGCCTTGTATGGGTGTGTGTCACATTACATTCACTAGTAGGAGTGAGAAAAACATCACGGGGTGGTGCGCCTTGTATGGGTGTGTGTCACATTACATTCACTACTAGGAGTGAGAAAAACATCACGGGGTGGTGCGCATTGTATGGGTGTGTGTTACATTACATTCACTAGTAGGAGTGAGAAAAACATCACGGGGTGGTGAGCATTGTATGGGTGTGTGTTACATTAGATTCACTAGTAGGAGTGAGAAAATCATCACGGGGTGGTGCGCATTGTATGGGTGTGTGTTACATTAGATTCACTAGTAGGAGTGAGAAAATCATCACGGGGTGGTGCGCATTGTATGGGTGTGTGTGTTACATTAGATTCACTAGTAGCAGTGAGAAAAACATCACGGGGTGGTGCGCATTGTATGGGTGTGTGTTACATTAGATTCACTAGTAGCAGTGAGAAAAACATCACGGGGTGGTGCACATTGTATGGGTGTGTGTTACATTAGATTCACTAGTAGGAGTGAGAAAAACATCACGGGGTGGTGCGCATTGTATGGGTGTGTGTTACATTAGATTCACTAGTAGGAGTGAGAAAAACATCACGGGGTGGTGCGCATTGTATGGGTGTGTGTTACATTAGATTCACTGGTAGCAGTGAGAAAAACATCACGGGGTGGTGCGCATTGTATGGGTGTGTGTTACATTAGATTCACTAGTAGCAGTGAGAAAAACATCACGGGGTGGTGCGCATTGTATGGGTGTGTGTTACATTAGATTCACTAGTAGCAGTGAGAAAAACAACACGGGGTGGTGCGCATTGTATGGGTGTGTGTTACATTAGATTCACTAGTAGGAGTGAGAAAAACATCACGGGGTGGTGCGCATTGTATGGGTGTGTGTCACATTAGATTCACTAGTAGCAGTGAGAAAAACATCACGGGATGGTGCGCATTGTATGGGTGTGTGTTACATTAGATTCACTAGTAGCAGTGAGAAAAACATCACGGGGTGGTGCGCATTGTATGGGTGTGTGTTACATTAGATTCACTAGTAGCAGTGAGAAAAACATCACGGGGTGGTGCGCATTGTATGGGTGTGTGTTACATTACATTCACCAGTAGCAGTGAGAAAAACATCACGGGGTGATGCGCATTGTATGGGTGTGTGTTACATTACATTCACCAGTAGGAGTGAGAAAAACATCACGGGGTGGTGCGCATTGTATGGGTGTGTGTTACATTAGATTCACTAGTAGCAGTGAGAAAAACATCACGGGGTGGTGCGCATTGTATGGGTGTGTGTTACATTAGATTCACTAGTAGCAGTGAGAAAAACATCACGGGGTGGTGCGCATTGTATGGGTGTGTGTCACATTAGATTCACTAGTAGCAGTGAGAAAAACATCACGGGGTGGTGCGCATTGTATGGGTGTGTGTCACATTAGATTCACTAGTAGGAGTGAGAAAAACATCACGGGGTGTTGCGCATTGTATGGGTGTGTGTTACATTAGATTCACTAGTAGGAGTGAGAAAAACATCACGGGGTGGTGCGCATTGTATGGGTGTGTGTCACATTAGATTCACTAGTAGGAGTGAGAAAAACATCACTGGGGGGTGCGCATTGTATGGGTGTGTGTCACATTAGATTCACTAGTAGGAGTGAGAAAAACATCACGGTGTGGTGCGCCTTGTATGTGTGTGTGTCACATTACATTCACTAGTAGGAGTGAGAAAAACATCACGGGGTGGTGCGCCTTGTATGGGTGTGTGTCACATTACATTCACTAGTAGGAGTGAGAAAAACATCACGGGGTGGTGCGCCTTGTATGGGTGTGTGTCACATTACTTTCACTAGTAGGAGTGAGGAAAACATCACGGGGTGGTGCGCCTTGTATGGGTGTGTGTCACATTAGATTCACTAGTATGATTGAGAAAAACATCACCGGGTGGTGCGCATTATATGGGTGTGTGTCACATTAGATTCACTAGTAGGAGTCAGAAAAACATCACGGGGTGGTGCGCATTGTATGGGTGTGTGTCACATTAGATTCACTATTAGGAGTGAGAAAAACATCACGGGGTGGTGAGCATTGAATGGGTGTTTGTCACATTAGATTCACAAGTAGGAGTGAGAAAAACATCACGGGGTGGTGCGCATTGTATGGGTGTGTGTTACATTAGATTCACTAGTAGGAGTGAGAAAAACATCACGGGGTGGTGCGCATTGTATGGGTGTGTGTCACATTACATTCACTAGTAGGAGTGAGAAAAACATCACGGGGTGGTGCGCCTTGTATGGGTGTGTGTTACATTACATTCACTAGTAGGAGTGAGAAAAACATCACGGGGTGGTGCGCCTTGTATGGGTGTGTGTTACATTAGAATCACTAGTAGGAGTGAGAAAAACATCACAGGGTGGTGCGCATTGTATGGGTGTGTGTTACATTAGATTCACTAGTAGGAGTGAGAAAAACATCACGGGGTGGTGGGCATTGTATGTTTGTGTGTTACATTAGTTTCACTAGTAGGAGTGAGAAAAACATCACGGGGTGGTGGGCATTGTATGGGTGTGTGTTACATTAGATTCACTAGTAGGAGTGAGAAAAACATCACGGGGTGGTGCGCATTGTATGGGTGTGTGTTACATTAGATTCACTAGTAGGAGTGAGAAAAACATCACGGAGTGGTGCGCATTGTATGGGTGTGTGTTACATTAGATTCACTAGAAGGAGTGAGAAAAACATCACGGGGTGGTGCGCATTGTATGGGTGTGTGTTACATTAGATTCACTAGTAGGAGTGAGAAAAACATCACGGGGTGTTGCGCATTGTATGGGTGTGTGTTACATTAGATTCACTAGTAGGAGTGAGAAAAACATCACGGGGTGGTGCGCATTGTATGGGTGTGTGTCACATTAGATTCACTAGTAGGAGTGAGAAAAACATGACGGGGTGGTGCGCATTGTATGGGTGTGTGTCACATTAGATTCACTAGTAGGAGTGAGAAAAACATCACGGTGTGGTGCGCCTTGTATGTTTGTGTGTCACATTACATTCACTAGTAGGAGTGAGAAAAACATCACGGGGTGGTGCGCCTTGTATGGGTGTGTGTCACATTACATTCACTAGTAGGAGTGAGAAAAACATCACGGGGTGGTGCGCCTTGTATGGGTGTGTGTCACATTACATTCACTAGTAGGAGTGAGGAAAACATCACGGGGTGGTGCGCCCTGTATGGGTGTGTGTCACATTAGATTCACTAGTATGATTGAGAAAAATATCACGGGGTGGTGCGCCCTGTATGGGTGTGTGTCACATTAGATTCACTAGTATGATTGAGAAAAACATCACGGGGTGGTGCGCATTATATGGGTGTGTGTCACATTAGATTCACTAGTAGGAGTCAGAAAAACATCACGGCGTGGTGCACATTGTATGGGTGTGTGTTACATTAGATTCACCAGTAGCAGTGAGAAAAACATCACGGGGTGGTGCGCCTTGTATGGGTGTGTGTTACATTAGATTCACTAGTAGCAATGAGTAAATCATCACGGGGTGGTGCGCCTTGTATGGGTGTGTGTTACATTAGATTCACTAGTAGGAGTGAGAAAAACATCACGGGGTGGTGCGCATTGTATGGGTTTGTGTTACATTACATTCACTAGTAGGAGTGAGAAAAACATCACGGGGTGGTGCGCATTGTATGGGTGTGTGTTACATTAGATTCACTAGTAGCAGTGAGAAAAACATCACGGGGTGGTGCGCATTGTATGGGTGTGTGTTACATTACATTTACTAGTAGAAGTGAGAAAAACATCACGGGGTGGTGCGCATTGTATGGGTTTGTGTTACATTACATTCACTAGTAGGAGTGAGAAAAACATCACGGGGTGGTGCGCATTGTATGGGTGTGTGTAACATTACATTCACTAGTAGGAGTGAGAAAACATCACGGGGTGGTGCGCATTGTATGGGTGTGTGTTACATTAGATTCACTAGTAGGAGTGAGAAAAACATCACGGGGTGCTGCGCATTGTATGGGTGTGTGTTACATTAGATTCACTAGTAGCAGTGAGAAAAACATCACGGGGTGGTGCGCATTGTATGGGTGTGTGTTACATTACATTCAGTAGTAGGAGTGAGAAAAACATCACGGGGTGGTGCGCATTGTATGGGTGTGTGTTACATTAGATTCACTAGTAGGAGTGAGAAAAACATGATGGGGTGGTGCGCATTGTATGGGTGTGTGTTACATTAGATTCACTAGTAGGAGTGAGAAAAACATCACGGGGTGGTGCGCATTGTATCGGTGTGTGTTACATTAGATTCACTAGTAGGAGTGAGAAAAACATCACGGGGTGGTGCGCATTGTATCGGTGTGTGTTACATTAGATTCACTAGTAGCAGTGAGAAAAACATCACGGGGTGGTGCGCATTGGATGGGTGTGTGTTACATTAGATTCACTAGTAGCAGTGAGAAAAACATCACGGGGTGGTGCGCATTGTATGGGTGTGTGTTACATTAGATTCACTAGTAGCAGTGAGAAAAACATCACGGGGTGGTGCGCATTGTATGGGTGTGTGTTACATTAGATTCACTAGTAGGAGTGAGAAAAACATCACGGGGTGGTGCGCATTGTATGGGTGTGTGTCACATTAGATTCACTAGTAGGAGTGAGAAAAACATCACGGGGTGGTGCGCATTGTATGGGTGTGTGTTACATTACATTCACTAGTAGCAGTGAGAAAAACATCACGGTGTGGTGCGCCTTGTATGTGTGTGTGTCACATTACATTCACTAGTAGGAGTGAGAAAAACATCACGGGGTGGTGCGCCTTGTATGGGTGTGTGTCACATTACATTCACTAGTAGGAGTGAGAAAAACATCACGGGGTGGTGCGCCTTGTATGGGTTTGTGTCACATTACATTCACTAGTAGGAGTGAGGAAAACATCACGGGGTGGTGCGCCTTGTATGGGTGTGTGTCACATTAGATTCACTAGTATGATTGAGAAAAACATCACGGGGTGGTGCGCATTGTATGGGTGTGTGTCACATTAGATTCACTAGTAGGAGTCAGAAAAACATCACGGGGTGGTGCGCATTGTATGGGTGTGTGTCACATTAGATTCACTATTAGGAGTGAGAAAAACATCACGGGGTGGTGAGCATTGAATGGGTGTTTGTCACATTAGATTCACAAGTAGGAGTGAGAAAAACATCACGGGGTGGTGCGCATTGTATGGGTGTGTGTTACATTAGATTCACTAGTAGGAGTGAGAAAAACATCACGGGGTGGTGCGCATTGTATGGGTGTGTGTTACATTACATTCACTAGTAGGAGTGAGAAAAACATCACGGGGTGGTGCGCCTTGTATGGGTGTGTGTTACATTACATTCACTAGTAGGAGTGAGAAAAACATCACGGGGTGGTGCGCCTTGTATGGGTGTGTGTTACATTAGAATCACTAGTAGGAGTGAGAAAAACATCACGGGGTGGTGCGCATTGTATGGGTGTGTGTTACATTAGATTCACTAGTAGGAGTGAGAAAAACATCACGGGGTGGTGGGCATTGTATGTTTGTGTGTTACATTAGATTCACTAGTAGGAGTGAGAAAAACATCACGGGGTGGTGGGCATTGTATGGGTGTGTGTTACATTAGATTCACTAGTAGGAGTGAGAAAAACATCACGGGGTGGTGCGCATTGTATGGGTGTGTGTTACATTAGATTCACTAGAAGGAGTGAGAAAAACATCACGGGGTGGTGCGCATTGTATGGGTGTGTGTTACATTAGATTCACTAGTAGGAGTGAGAAAAACATCACGGGGTGGTGCGCATTGTATGGGTGTGTGTTACATTAGATTCACTAGTAGGAGTGAGAAAAACATCACGGGGTGGTGTGCATTGTATGGGTGTGTGTTACATTAGATTCACTAGTAGCAGTGAGAAAAACATCACGGGGTGGTGCGCATTGTATGGGTGTGTGTTACATTAGATTCACCAGTAGCAGTGAGAAAAACATCACGGGGTGGTGCGCATTGTATGGGTGTGTGTTACATTAGATTCACCAGTAGCAGTGAGAAAAACATCACGGGGTGGTGTGCCTTGTATGGGTGTGTGTTACATTAGGTTCACTAGTAGCAGTGAGTAAAACATCACGGGGTGGTGCGCCTTGTATGGGTGTGTGTTACATTAGATTCACTAGTAGCAGTGAGAAAAACATCACGGGGTGGTGCGCCTTGTATGGGTGTGTGTTACATTACATTCACTAGTAGCAGTGAGAAAAACATCACGGGGTGGTGCGCCTTGTATGGGTGTGTCTTACATTAGATTCACTAGTAGGAGTGAGCAAAACATCACGGGGTGGTGCGCCTTGTATGGGTGTGTGTTACATTAGATTCACTAGTAGGAGTGAGAAAAACATCACGGGGTGGTGCACCTTGTATGGGTGTGTGTTACATTAGAATCACTAGTAGGAGTGAGAAAAACATCACGGGGTGGTGCGCATTGTATGGGTGTGTGTTACATTACATTCACTAGTAGGAGTGAGAAAAACATCACGGGGTGGTGCGCCTTGTATGGGTGTGTGTTACATTACATTCACTAGTAGGAGTGAGAAAAACATCACGGGGTGGTGCGCCTTGTATGGGTGTGTGTTACATTAGAATCACTAGTAGGAGTGAGAAAAACATCACGGGGTGGTGCGCATTGTATGGGTGTGTGTTTCATTAGATTCACTAGTAGGAGTGAGAAAAACATCACGGGGTGGTGGGCATTGTATGTTTGTGTGTTACATTAGATTCACTAGTAGGAGTGAGAAAAACATCACGGGGTGGTGGGCATTGTATGGGTGTGTGTTACATTAGATTCACTAGTAGGAGTGAGAAAAACATCACGGGGTGGTGCGCATTGTATGGGTGTGTGTTACATTAGATTCACTAGTAGGAGTGAGAAAATCATCACGGGGTGGTGCGCATTGTATGGGTGTGTGTGTTACATTAGATTCACTAGTAGCAGTGAGAAAAACATCACGGGGTGGTGCGCATTGTATGGGTGTGTGTTACATTAGATTCACTAGTAGCAGTGAGAAAAACATCACGGGGTGGTGCGCATTGTATGGGTGTGTGTTACATTAGATTCACTAGTAGGAGTGAGAAAAACATCACGGGGTGGTGCGCATTGTATGGGTGTGTGTTACATTAGATTCACTATTAGGAGTGAGAAAAACATCACGGGGTGGTGTGCATTGTATGGGTGTGTGTTACATTAGATTCACTAGTAGCAGTGAGAAAAACATCACGGGGTGGTGCGCATTGGATGGGTGTGTGTTACATTAGATTCACTAGTAGCAGTGAGAAAAACATCACGGGGTGGTGCGCATTGTATGGGTGTGTGTTACATTAGATTCACTAGTAGCAGTGAGAAAAACATCACGGGGTGGTGCGCATTGTATGGGTGTGTGTTACATTAGATTCACTAGTAGCAGTGAGAAAAACATCACGGGGTGGTGCGCATTGTATGGGTGTGTGTTACATTAGATTCACTAGTAGCAGTGAGAAAAACATCACGGGGTGGTGCGCATGGTATGGGTGTGTGTTACATTAGATTCACTAGTAGCAGTGAGAAAAACATCACGGGGTGGTGCGCATTGTATGGGTGTGTGTCACATTAGATTCACTAGTAGCAGTGAGAAAAACATCACGGGGTGGTGCGCATTGTATGGGTGTGTGTCACATTAGATTCACTAGTAGGAGTGAGAAAAACATCACGGGGTGTTGCGCATTGTATGGGTGTGTGTTACATTAGATTCACTAGTAGGAGTGAGAAAAACATCACGGGGTGGTGCGCATTGTATGGGTGTGTGTCACATTAGATTCACTAGTAGGAGTGAGAAAAACATCACGGGGTGGTGCGCATTGTATGGGTGTGTGTCACATTAGATTCACTAGTAGGAGTGAGAAAAACATCACGGTGTGGTGCGCCTTGTATGTGTGTGTGTCACATTACATTCACTAGTAGGAGTGAGAAAAACATCACGGGGTGGTGCGCCTTGTATGGGTGTGTGTCACATTACATTCACTAGTAGGAGTGAGAAAAACATCACGGGGTGGTGCGCCTTGTATGGGTTTGTGTCACATTACATTCACTAGTAGGAGTGAGGAAAACATCACGGGGTGTTGCGCCTTGTATGGGTGTGTGTCACATTAGATTCACTAGTATGATTGAGAAAAACATCACGGGGTGGTGCGCATTGTATGGGTGTGTGTCACATTAGATTCACTAGTAGGAGTCAGAAAAACATCACGGGGTGGTGCGCATTGTATGGGTGTGTGTCACATTAGATTCACTATTAGGAGTGAGAAAAACATCACGGGGTGGTGAGCATTGAATGGGTGTTTGTCACATTAGATTCACAAGTAGGAGTGAGAAAAACATCACGGGGTGGTGCGCATTGTATGGGTGTGTGTTACATTAGATTCACTAGTAGGAGTGAGAAAAACATCACGGGGTGGTGCGCATTGTATGGGTGTGTGTTACATTACATTCACTAGTAGGAGTGAGAAAAACATCACGGGGTGGTGCGCCTTGTATGGGTGTGTGTTACATTACATTCACTAGTAGGAGTGAGAAAAACATCACGGGGTGGTGCGCCTTGTATGGGTGTGTGTGACATTAGAATCACTAGTAGGAGTGAGAAAAACATCACGGGGTGGTGCGCATTGTATGGGTGTGTGTTACATTAGATTCACTAGTAGGAGTGAGAAAAACATCACGGGGTGGTGGGCATTGTATGTTTGTGCGTTACATTAGATTCACTAGTAGGAGTGAGAAAAACATCACGGGGTGGTGGGCATTGTATGGGTGTGTGTTACATTAGATTCACTAGTAGGAGTGAGAAAAACATCACGGGGTGGTGCGCATTGTATGGGTGTGTGTTACATTAGATTCACTAGAAGGAGTGAGAAAAACATCACGGGGTGGTGCGCATTGTATGGGTGTGTGTTACATTAGATTCACTAGTAGGAGTGAGAAAAACATCACGGGGTGGTGCGCATTGTATGGGTGTGTGTTACATTAGATTCACTAGTAGGAGTGAGAAAAACATCACGGGGTGGTGCGCATTGTATGGGTGTGTGTTACATTAGATTCACTAGTAGGAGTGAGAAAAACATCACGGGGTGGTGCGCATTGTATGGGTGTGTGTTACATTACATTCCCTAGTAGGAGTGAGAAAAACATCACGGGGTGGTGCGCATTGTATGGGTGTGTGTTACATTACATTCATTAGTAGGTGTGAGAAAAACATCACGGGGTGGTGTGCATTGTATGGGTGTGTGTTACATTACATTCACTAGTAGGAGTGAGAAAAACATCACGGGGTGGTGAGCATTTTATGGGTGTGTGTTACATTAGATTCACTAGTAGGAGTGAGAAAAACATCACGGGGTGGTGCGCATTGTATGGGTGTGTGTTACTTTACATTCACTAGTGGGAGTGAGAAAAACATCACGGGGTGGTGCGCATTGTATGGGTGTGTGTTACATTACATTCACTAGTAGGAGTGAGAAAAACATCACGGGGTGGTGCGCATTGTATGGGTGTGTGTTACATTACATTCACTAGTAGGAGTGAGAAAAACATCACGGGGTGGTGCGCATTGTATGGGTGTGTGTTACATTACATACACTAGTAGGAGTGAGAAAAACATCACGGGGTGGTGCGCATTGTATGGGTGTGTGTTACATTACATTCACTAGTAGGAGTGAGAAAAACATCACGGCGTGGTGCGCATTGTATGGGTATGTGTTACATTAGATTCACAAGTAGGAGTGAGAAAATCATCACGGGGTGGTGTGCATTGTATGGGTGTGTGTTACATTAGATTCACTAGTAGCAGTGAGAAAAACATCACGGGGTGGTGCGCATTGTATGGGTGTGTGTTACATTAGATTCACTAGTAGCAGTGAGAAAAACATCACGGGGTGGTGCGCATTGTATGGGTGTGTGTTACATTAGATTCACCAGTAGCAGTGAGAAAAACATCACGGGGTGGTGTGCCTTGTATGGGTGTGTGTTACATTAGATTCACTAGTAGCAGTGAGTAAAACATCACGGGGTGGTGCGCCTTGTATGGGTGTGTGTTACATTAGATTCACTAGTAGCAGTGAGAAAAACATCACGGGGTGGTGCGCCTTGTATGGGTGTGTGTTACATTACATTCACTAGTAGGAGTGAGAAAAACATCACGGGGTGGTGCGCCTTGTATGGGTGTGTCTTACATTAGATTCACTAGTAGGAGTGAGCAAAACATCACGGGGTGGTGCGCCTTGTATGGGTGTGTGTTACATTAGATTCACTAGTAGGAGTGAGAAAAACATCACGGGGTGGTGCAGCTTGTATGGGTGTGTGTTACATTAGAATCACTAGTAGGAGTGAGAAAAACATCACGGGGTGGTGCGCATTGTATGGGTGTGTGTTACATTACATTCACTAGTAGGAGTGAGAAAAACATCACGGGGTGGTGCGCCTTGTATGGGTGTGTGTTACATTACATTCACTAGTAGGAGTGAGAAAAATATCACGGGGTGGTGCGCCTTGTATGGGTGTGTGTTACATTAGAATCACTAGTAGGAGTGAGAAAAACATCATGGGGTGGTGCGCATTGTATGGGTGTGTGTTACATTAGATTCACTAGTAGGAGTGAGAAAAACATTACGGGGTGGCGGGCATTGTATGGGTGTGTGTTACATTAGATTCACTAGTAGGAGTGAGAAAAACATCACGGGGTGGTGCGCATTGTATGGGTGTGTCTTACATTAGATTCACTAGTAGGAGTGAGCAAAACATCACGGCGTGGTGCGCCTTGTATGGGTGTGTGTTACATTACATTCACTAGTAGGAGTGAGAAAAACATCACGGGGTGGTGCGCCTTGTATGGGTGTGTGTTACATTAGATTCACTAGTAGGAGTGAGCAAAACATCACGGGGTGGTGCGCCTTGTATGGGTGTGTGTTACATTACATTCACTAGTAGGAGTGAGAAAAACATCACGGTGTGGTGCGCCTTGTATGTGTGTGTGTCACATTACATTCACTAGTAGGAGTGAGAAAAACATCACGGGGTGGTGCGCCTTGTATGGGTGTGTGTCACATTACATTCACTAGTAGGAGTGAGAAAAACATCACGGGGTGGTGCGCCTTGTATGGGTGTGTGTCACATTACTTTCACTAGTAGGAGTGAGGAAAACATCACGGGGTGGTGCGCCTTGTATGGGTGTGTGTCACATTAGATTCACTAGTATGATTGAGATAAACATCACGGGGTGGTGCGCATTATATGGGTGTGTGTCACATTAGATTCACTAGTAGGAGTCAGAAAAACATCACGGGGTGGTGCGCATTGTATGGGTGTGTGTCACATTAGATTCACTATTAGGAGTGAGAAAAACATCACGGGGTGGTGAGCATTGAATGGGTGTTTGTCACATTAGATTCACAAGTAGGAGTGAGAAAAACATCACGGGGTGGTGCCCATTGTATGGGTGTGTGTTACATTAGATTCACTAGTAGGAGTGAGAAAAACATCACGGGGTGGTGCGCATTGTATGGGTGTGTGTTACATTACATTCACTAGTAGGAGTGAGAAAAACATCACGGGGTGGTGCGCCTTGTATGGGTGTGTGTTACATTACATTCACTAGTAGGAGTGAGAAAAACATCACGGGGTGGTGCGCCTTGTATGGGTCTGTGTTACATTAGAATCACTAGTAGGAGTGAGAAAAACATCACGGGGTGGTGCGCATTGTATGGGTGTGTGTTACATTAGATTCACTAGTAGGAGTGAGAAAAACATCACGGGGTGGTGGGCATTGTATGTTTGTGTGTTACATTAGATTCACTAGTAGGAGTGAGAAAAACATCACGGGGTGGTTGGCATTGTATGGGTGTGTGTTACATTAGATTCACTAGTAGGAGTGAGAAAAACATCACGGGGTGGTGCGCATTGTATGGGTGTGTGTTACATTAGATTCACTAGTAGGAGTGAGAAAAACATCACGGGGTGGTGCGCATTGTATGGGTGTGTGTTACATTAGATTCACTAGAAGGAGTGAGAAAAACATCACGGGGTGGTGCGCATTGTATGGGTGTGTGTTACATTAGATTCACTAGTAGGAGTGAGAAAAACATCACGGGGTGTTGCGCATTGTATGGGTGTGTGTTACATTAGATTCACTAGTAGGAGTGAGAAAAACATCACGGGGTGGTGCGCATTGTATGGGTGTGTGTCACATTAGATTCACTAGTAGGAGTGAGAAAAACATGACGGGGTGGTGCGCATTGTATGGGTGTGTGTCACATTAGATTCACTAGTAGGAGTGAGAAAAACATCACGGTGTGGTGCGCCTTGTATGTTTGTGTGTCACATTACATTCACTAGTAGGAGTGAGAAAAACATCACGGGGTGGTGCGCCTTGTATGGGTGTGTGTCACATTACATTCACTAGTAGGAGTGAGAAAAACATCACGGGGTGGTGCGCCTTGTATGGGTGTGTGTCACATTACATTCACTAGTAGGAGTGAGGAAATCATCACGGGGTGGTGCGCATTGTATGGGTGTGTGTTACATTAGATTCACTAGTAGGAGTGAGAAAATCATCACGGGGTGGTGCGCATTGTATGGGTGTGTGTGTTACATTAGATTCACTAGTAGCAGTGAGAAAAACATCACGGGGTGGTGCGCATTGTATGGGTGTGTGTTACATTAGATTCACTAGTAGCAGTGAGAAAAACATCACGGGGTGGTGCGCATTGTATGGGTGTGTGTTACATTAGATTCACTAGTAGGAGTGAGAAAAACATCACGGGGTGGTGCGCATTGTATGGGTGTGTGTTACATTAGATTCACTATTAGGAGTGAGAAAAACATCACGGGGTGGTGCGCATTGTATGGGTGTGTGTTACATTAGATTCACTAGTAGCAGTGAGAAAAACATCACGGGGTGGTGCGCATTGGATGGGTGTGTGTTACATTAGATTCACTAGTAGCAGTGAGAAAAACATCACGGGGTGGTGCGCATTGTATGGGTGTGTGTCACATTAGATTCACTAGTAGGAGTGAGAAAAACATCACGGTGTGGTGCGCCTTGTATGTGTGCGTGTCACATTACATTCACTAGTAGGAGTGAGAAAAACATCACGGGGTGGTGCGCCTTGTATGGGTGTGTGTCACATTACATTCACTAGTAGGAGTGAGAAAAACATCACGGGGTGGTGCGCCTTGTATGGGTTTGTGTCACATTACATTCACTAGTAGGAGTGAGGAAAACATCACGGGGTGGTGCGCCTTGTATGGGTGTGTGTCACATTAGATTCACTAGTATGATTGAGAAAAACATCACGGGGTGGTGCGCATTGTATGGGTGTGTGTCACATTAGATTCACTAGTAGGAGTCAGAAAATCATCACGGGGTGGTGCGCATTGTATGGGTGTGTGTCACATTAGATTCACTATTAGGAGTGAGAAAAACATCACGGGGTGGTGAGCATTGAATGGGTGTTTGTCACATTAGATTCACAAGTAGGAGTGAGAAAAACATCACGGGGTGGTGCGCCTTGTATGTGTGTGTGTCACATTACATTCACTAGTAGGAGTGAGAAAAACATCACGGGGTGGTGCGCCTTGTATGGGTGTGTGTCACATTACATTCACTAGTAGGAGTGAGAAAAACATCACGGGGTGGTGCGCCTTGTATGGGTGTGTGTCACATTACTTTCACTAGTAGGAGTGAGGAAAACATCACGGGGTGGTGCGCCTTGTATGGGTGTGTGTCACATTAGATTCACTAGTATGATTGAGATAAACATCACGGGGTGGTGCGCATTATATGGGTGTGTGTCACATTAGATTCACTAGTAGGAGTCAGAAAAACATCACGGGGTGGTGCGCATTGTATGGGTGTGTGTCACATAAGATTCACTATTAGGAGTGAGAAAAACATCACGGGGTGGTGAGCATTGAATGGGTGTTTGTCACATTAGATTCACAAGTAGGAGTGAGAAAAACATCACGGGGTGGTGCGCATTGTATGGGTGTGTGTTACATTAGATTCACTAGTAGGAGTGAGAAAAACATCACGGGGTGGTGCGCATTGTATGGGTGTGTGTTACATTACATTCACTAGTAGGAGTGAGAAAAACATCACGGGGTGGTGCGCCTTGTATGGGTGTGTGTTACATTACATTCACTAGTAGGAGTGAGAAAAACATCACGGGGTGGTGCGCCTTGTATGGGTCTGTGTTACATTAGAATCACTAGTAGGAGTGAGAAAAACATCACGGGGTGGTGCGCATTGTATGGGTGTGTGTTACATTAGATTCACTAGTAGGAGTGAGAAAAACATCACGGGGTGGTGGGCATTGTATGTTTGTGTGTTACATTAGATTCACTAGTAGGAGTGAGAAAAACATCACGGGGTGGTGGGCATTGTATGGGTGTGTGTTACATTAGATTCACTAGTAGGAGTGAGAAAAACATCACGGGGTGGTGCGCATTGTATGGGTGTGTGTTACATTAGATTCACTAGTAGGAGTGAGAAAAACATCACGGGGTGGTGCGCATTGTATGGGTGTGTGTTACATTAGATTCACTAGAAGGAGTGAGAAAAACATCACGGGGTGGTGCGCATTGTATGGGTGTGTGTTACATTAGATTCACTAGTAGGAGTGAGAAAAACATCACGGGGTGTTGCGCATTGTATGGGTGTGTGTTACATTAGATTCACTAGTAGGAGTGAGAAAAACATCACGGGGTGGTGCGCATTGTATGGGTGTGTGTCACATTAGATTCACTAGTAGGAGTGAGAAAAACATGACGGGGTGGTGCGCATTGTATGGGTGTGTGTCACATTAGATTCACTAGTAGGAGTGAGAAAAACATCACGGTGTGGTGCGCCTTGTATGTTTGTGTGTCACATTACATTCACTAGTAGGAGTGAGAAAAACATCACGGGGTGGTGCGCCTTGTATGGGTGTGTGTCACATTACATTCACTAGTAGGAGTGAGAAAAACATCACGGGGTGGTGCGCCTTGTATGGGTGTGTGTCACATTACATTCACTAGTAGGAGTGAGGAAATCATCACGGGGTGGTGCGCATTGTATGGGTGTGTGTCACATTAGATTCGCTAGTAGGAGTGAGAAAATCATCACGGGGTGGTGCGCATTGTATGGGTGTGTGTGTTACATTAGATTCACTAGTAGCAGTGAGAAAAACATCACGGGGTGGTGCGCATTGTATGGGTGTGTGTTACATTAGATTCACTAGTAGCAGTGAGAAAAACATCACGGGGTGGTGCGCATTGTATGGGTGTGTGTTACATTAGATTCACTAGTAGGAGTGAGAAAAACATCACGGGGTGGTGCGCATTGTATGGGTGTGTGTTACATTAGATTCACTATTAGGAGTGAGAAAAACATCACGGGGTGGTGCGCATTGTATGGGTGTGTGTTACATTAGATTCACTAGTAGCAGTGAGAAAAACATCACGGGGTGGTGCGCATTGTATGGGTGTGTGTTACATTAGATTCACTAGTAGCAGTGAGAAAAACATCACGGGGTGGTGCGCATTGTATGGGTGTGTGTCACATTAGATTCACTAGTAGCAGTGAGAAAAACATCACGGGGTGGTGCGCATTGTATAGGTGTGTGTCACATTAGATTCACTAGTAGGAGTGAGAAAAACATCACGGGGTGTTGCGCATTGTATGGGTGTGTGTCACATTAGATTCACTAGTAGGAGTGAGAAAAACATCACGGGGTGGTGCGCATTGTATGGGTGTGTGTCACATTAGATTCACTAGTAGGAGTGAGAAAAACATCACGGGGTGGTGCGCATTGTATGGGTGTGTGTCACATTAGATTCACTAGTAGGAGTGAGAAAAACATCACGGTGTGGTGCGCCTTGTATGTGTGCGTGTCACATTACATTCACTAGTAGGAGTGAGAAAAACATCACGGGGTGGTGCGCCTTGTATGGGTGCGTGTCACATTACATTCACTAGTAGGAGTGAGAAAAACATCACGGGGTGGTGCGCCTTGTATGGGTTTGTGTCACATTACATTCACTAGTAGGAGTGAGGAAAACATCACGGGGTGGTGCGCCTTGTATGGGTGTGTGTCACATTAGATTCACTAGTATGATTGAGAAAAACATCACGGGGTGGTGCGCATTGTATGGGTGTGTGTCACATTAGATTCACTAGTAGGAGTCAGAAAATCATCACGGGGTGGTGCGCATTGTATGGGTGTGTGTCACATTAGATTCACTATTAGGAGTGAGAAAAACATCACGGGGTGGTGAGCATTGAATGGGTGTTTGTCACATTAGATTCACAAGTAGGAGTGAGAAAAACATCACGGGGTGGTGCGCATTGTATGGGTGTGTGTTACATTAGATTCACTAGTAGGAGTGAGAAAGACATCACGGGGTGGTGCGCATTGTATGGGTGTGTGTTACATTACATTCACTAGTAGGAGTGAGAAAAACATCACGGGGTGGTGCGCCTTGTATGGGTGTGTGTTACATTACATTCACTAGTAGGAGTGAGAAAAACATCACGGGGTGGTGCGCCTTGTATGGGTGTGTGTTACATTAGAATCACTAGTAGGAGTGAGAAAAACATCACGGGGTGGTGCGCATTGTATGGGTGTGTGTTACATTAGATTCACTAGTAGGAGTGAGAAAAACATCACGGGGTGGTGGGCATTGTATGTTTGTGTGTTACATTAGATTCACTAGTAGGAGTGAGAAAAACATCACGGGGTGGTGGGCATTGTATGGGTGTGTGTTACATTAGATTCACTAGTAGGAGTGAGAAAAACATCACGGGGTGGTGGGCATTGTATGGGTGTGTGTTACATTAGATTCACTAGTAGGAGTGAGAAAAACATCACGGGGTGGTGCGCATTGTATGGGTGTGTGTTACATTAGATTCACTAGAAGGAGTGAGAAAAACATCACGGGGTGGTGCGCATTGTATGGGTGTGTGTTACATTAGATTCACTAGTAGGAGTGAGAAAAACATCACGGGGTGGTGCGCATTGTATGGGTGTGTGTTACATTAGATTCACTAGTAGGAGTGAGAAAAACATCACGGGGTGGTGCGCATTGTATGGGTGTGTGTTACATTACATTCACTAGTAGGAGTGAGAAAAACATCACGGGGTGGTGCGCCTTGTATGGGTGTGTGTTACATTAGAATCACTAGTAGGAGTGAGAAAAACATCACGGGGTGGTGCGCATTGTATGGGTGTGTGTTACATTAGATTCACTAGTAGGAGTGAGAAAAACATCACGGGGTGGTGGGCATTGTATGTTTGTGTGTTACATTAGATTCACTAGTAGGAGTGAGAAAAACATCACGGGGTGGTGGGCATTGTATGGGTGTGTGTTACATTAGATTCACTAGTAGGAGTGAGAAAAACATCACGGGGTGGTGGGCATTGTATGGGTGTGTGTTACATTAGATTCACTAGTAGGAGTGAGAAAAACATCACGGGGTGGTGCGCATTGTATGGGTGTGTGTTACATTAGATTCACTAGAAGGAGTGAGAAAAACATCACGGGGTGGTGCGCATTGTATGGGTGTGTGTTACATTAGATTCACTAGTAGGAGTGAGAAAAACATCACGGGGTGGTGCGCATTGTATGGGTGTGTGTTACATTAGATTCACTAGTAGGAGTGAGAAAAACATCACGGAGTGGTGCGCATTGTATGGGTGTGTGTTACATTAGATTCACTAGTAGGAGTGAGAAAAACATCACGGGGTGGTGCGCATTGTATGGGTGTGTGTTACATTACATTCCCTAGTAGGAGTGAGAAAAACATCACGTGGTAGTGCGCATTGTATGGGTGTGTGTTACATTACATTCACTAGTAGGAGTGAGAAAAACATCACGGGGTGGTGCGCATTGTATGGGTGTGTGTTACATTAGATTCACTAGTAGGAGTGAGAAAAACATCACGGAGTGGTGCGCATTGTATGGGTGTGTGTTACATTAGATTCACTAGTAGGAGTGAGAAAAACATCACGGGGTGGTGCGCATTGTATGGGTGTGTGTTACATTACATTCATTAGTAGGTGTGAGAAAAACATCACGGGGTGGTGTGCATTGTATGGGTGTGTGTTACATTACATTCACTAGTAGGAGTGAGAAAAACATCACGGGGTGGTGAGCATTTTATGGGTGTGTGTTACATTAGATTCACTAGTAGGAGTGAGAAAAACATCACGGGGTGGTGCGCATTGTATGGGTGTGTGTTACTTTACATTCACTAGTAGGAGTGAGAAAAACATCACGGGGTGGTGCGCATTGTATGGGTGTGTGTTACATTACATTCACTAGTAGGAGTGAGAAAAACATCACGGGGTGGTGCGCATTGTATGGGTGTGTGTTACATTACATTCACTAGTAGGAGTGAGAAAAACATCACGGGGTGGTGCGCATTGTATGGGTGTGTGTTACATTACATACACTAGTAGGAGTGAGAAAAACATCACGGGGTGGTGCGCATTGTATGGGTGTGTGTTACATTACATTCACTAGTAGGAGTGAGAAAAACATCACGGCGTGGTGCGCATTGTATGGGTGTGTGTTACATTAGATTCACAAGTAGGAGTGAGAAAATCATCACGGGGTGGTGTGCATTGTATGGGTGTGTGTTACATTAGATTCACTAGTAGCAGTGAGAAAAACATCACGGGGTGGTGCGCATTGTATGGGTGTGTGTTACATTAGATTCACTAGTAGCAGTGAGAAAAACATCACGGGGTGGTGCGCATTGTATGGGTGTGTGTTACATTAGATTCACCAGTAGCAGTGAGAAAAACATCACGGGGTGGTGTGCCTTGTATGGGTGTGTGTTACATTAGATTCACTAGTGGCAGTGAGTAAAACATCACGGGGTGGTGCGCCTTGTATGGGTGTGTGTTACATTAGATTCACTAGTAGCAGTGAGAAAAACATCACGGGGTGGTGCGCCTTGTATGGGTGTGTGTTACATTACATTCACTAGTAGGAGTGAGAAAAACATCACGATGTGGTGCGCCTTGTATGGGTGTGTGTTACATTAGAATCACTAGTAGGAGTGAGAAAAACATCACGGGGTGGTGCGCATTGTATGGGTGTGTGTTACATTAGATTCACTAGTAGCAGTGAGAAAAACATCACGGGGTGGTGCGCATTGTATGGGTGTGTGTTACATTAGATTCACCAGTAGCAGTGAGAAAAACATCACGGGGTGGTGTGCCTTGTATGGGTGTGTGTTACATTAGATTCACTAGTGGCAGTGAGTAAAACATCACGGGGTGGTGCGCCTTGTATGGGTGTGTCTTACATTAGATTCACTAGTAGGAGTGAGCAAAACATCACGGGGTGGTGCGCCTTGTATGGGTGTGTGTTACATTAGATTCACTAGTAGGAGTGAGAAAAACATCACGATGTGGTGCGCCTTGTATGGGTGTGTGTTACATTAGAATCACTAGTAGGAGTGAGAAAAACATCACGGGGTGGTGCGCATTGTATGGGTGTGTGTTACATTACATTCACTAGTAGGAGTGAGAAAAACATCACGGGGTGGTGCGCCTTGTATGGGTGTGTGTTACATTACATTCACTAGTAGGAGTGAGAAAAACATCACGGGGTGGTGCGCCTTGTATGGGTGTGTGTTACATTAGAATCACTAGTAGGAGTGAGAAAAACATCACGGGGTGGTGCGCATTGTATGGGTGTGTGTTACATTAGATTCACTAGTAGGAGTGAGAAAAACATCACGGGGTGGTGCGCATTGTATGGGTGTGTGTTACATTACATACACTAGTAGGAGTGAGAAAAACATCACGGGGTGGTGCGCATTGTATGGGTGTGTGTTACATTACATTCACTAGTAGGAGTGAGAAAAACATCACGGCGTGGTGCGCATTGTATGGGTGTGTGTTACATTAGATTCACAAGTAGGAGTGAGAAAATCATCACGGGGTGGTGTGCATTGTATGGGTGTGTGTTACATTAGATTCACTAGTAGCAGTGAGAAAAACATCACGGGGTGGTGCGCATTGTATGGGTGTGTGTTACATTAGATTCACTAGTAGCAGTGAGAAAAACATCACGGGGTGGTGCGCATTGTATGGGTGTGTGTTACATTAGATTCACCAGTAGCAGTGAGAAAAACATCACGGGGTGGTGTGCCTTGTATGGGTGTGTGTTACATTAGATTCACTAGTGGCAGTGAGTAAAACATCACGGGGTGGTGCGCCTTGTATGGGTGTGTGTTACATTAGATTCACTAGTAGCAGTGAGAAAAACATCACGGGGTGGTGCGCCTTGTATGGGTGTGTGTTACATTACATTCACTAGTAGGAGTGAGAAAAACATCACGATGTGGTGCGCCTTGTATGGGTGTGTGTTACATTAGAATCACTAGTAGGAGTGAGAAAAACATCACGGGGTGGTGCGCATTGTATGGGTGTGTGTTACATTAGATTCACTAGTAGCAGTGAGAAAAACATCACGGGGTGGTGCGCATTGTATGGGTGTGTGTTACATTAGATTCACCAGTAGCAGTGAGAAAAACATCACGGGGTGGTGTGCCTTGTATGGGTGTGTGTTACATTAGATTCACTAGTGGCAGTGAGTAAAACATCACGGGGTGGTGCGCCTTGTATGGGTGTGTCTTACATTAGATTCACTAGTAGGAGTGAGCAAAACATCACGGGGTGGTGCGCCTTGTATGGGTGTGTGTTACATTAGATTCACTAGTAGGAGTGAGAAAAACATCACGATGTGGTGCGCCTTGTATGGGTGTGTGTTACATTAGAATCACTAGTAGGAGTGAGAAAAACATCACGGGGTGGTGCGCATTGTATGGGTGTGTGTTACATTACATTCACTAGTAGGAGTGAGAAAAACATCACGGGGTGGTGCGCCTTGTATGGGTGTGTGTTACATTACATTCACTAGTAGGATTGAGAAAAACATCACGGGGTGGTGCGCCTTGTATGGGTGTGTGTTACATTAGAATCACTAGTAGGAGTGAGAAAAACATCACGGGGTGGTGCGCATTGTATGGGTGTGTGTTACATTAGATTCACTAGTAGGAGTGAGAAAAACATCACGGGGTGGTGGGCATTGTATGTTTGTGTGTTACATTAGATTCACTAGTAGGAGTGAGAAAAACATCACGGGGTGGTGGGCATTGTATGGGTGTGTGTTACATTAGATTCACTAGTAGGAGTGAGAAAAACATCACGGGGTGGTGGGCATTGTATGGGTGTGTGTTACATTAGATTCACTAGTAGGAGTGAGAAAAACATCACGGGGTGGTGCGCATTGTATGGGTGTGTGTTACATTAGATTCACTAGAAGGAGTGAGAAAAACATCACGGTGTGGTGCGCATTGTATGGGTGTGTGTTACATTAGATTCACTAGTAGGAGTGAGAAAAACATCACGGGGTGGTGCGCATTGTATGGGTGTGTGTTACATTAGATTCACTAGTAGGAGTGAGAAAAATATCACGGGGTGGTGCGCATTGTATGGGTGTGTGTTACATTAGATTCACTAGTAGGAGTGAGAAAAACATCACGGGGTGGTGCGCATTGTATGGGTGTGTGTTACATTACATTCCCTAGTAGGAGTGAGAAAAACATCACGGGGTGGTGCGCATTGTATGGGTGTGTGTTACATTACATTCATTAGTAGGAGTGAGAAAAACATCACGGGGTGGTGTGCATTGTATGGGTGTGTGTTACATTACATTCACTAGTAGGAGTGAGAAAAACATCACGGGGTGGTGAGCATTGTATGGGTGTGTGTTACATTAGATTCACTAGAAGGAGTGAGAAAAACATCACGGGGTGGTGCGCATTGTATGGGTGTGTGTTACTTTACATTCACTAGTAGGAGTGAGAAAAACATCACGGGGTGGTGCGCCTTGTATGGGTGTGTGTTACATTACATTCACTAGTAGGAGTGAGAAAAACATCACGGGGTGGTGCGCCTTGTATGGGTGTGTGTTACATTACATTCACTAGTAGGAGTGAGAAAAACATCACGGGGTGGTGTGCCTTGTATGGGTGTGTGTTACATTAGATTCACTAGTAGCAGTGAGTAAAACATCACGGGGTGGTGCGCCTTGTATGGGTGTGTGTTACATTAGATTCACTAGTAGGAGTGAGAAAAACATCACGGGGTTGTGCGCCTTGTATGGGTGTGTCTTACATTAGATTCACTAGTAGGAGTGAGAAAAACATCACGGGGTGGTGCGCCTTGTATGGGTGTGTCTTACATTAGATTCACTAGTAGGAGTGAGCAAAACATCACGGGGTGGTGCGCCTTGTATTGGTGTGTGTTACATTACATTCACTAGTAGGAGTGAGAAAAACATCACGGGGTGGTGCGCATTGTATGGGTGTGTGTCACATTAGATTCACTATTAGGAGTGAGAAAAACATCACGGGGTGGTGAGCATTGAATGGGTGTTTGTCACATTAGATTCACAAGTAGGAGTGAGAAAAACATCACGGGGTGGTGCGCATTGTATGGGTGTGTGTTACATTAGATTCACTAGTAGGAGTGAGAAAGACATCACGGGGTGGTGCGCATTGTATGGGTGTGTGTTACATTACATTCACTAGTAGGAGTGAGAAAAACATCACGGGGTGGTGCGCCTTGTATGGGTGTGTGTTACATTACATTCACTAGTAGGAGTGAGAAAAACATCACGGGGTGGTGCGCCTTGTATGGGTGTGTGTTACATTAGAATCACTAGTAGGAGTGAGAAAAACATCACGGGGTGGTGCGCATTGTATGGGTGTGTGTTACATTAGATTCACTAGTAGGAGTGAGAAAAACATCACGGGGTGGTGGGCATTGTATGTTTGTGTGTTACATTAGATTCACTAGTAGGAGTGAGAAAAACATCACGGGGTGGTGGGCATTGTATGGGTGTGTGTTACATTAGATTCACTAGTAGGAGTGAGAAAAACATCACGGGGTGGTGGGCATTGTATGGGTGTGTGTTACATTAGATTCACTAGTAGGAGTGAGAAAAACATCACGGGGTGGTGCGCATTGTATGGGTGTGTGTTACATTAGATTCACTAGAAGGAGTGAGAAAAACATCACGGGGTGGTGCGCATTGTATGGGTGTGTGTTACATTAGATTCACTAGTAGGAGTGAGAAAAACATCACGGGGTGGTGCGCATTGTATGGGTGTGTGTTACATTAGATTCACTAGTAGGAGTGAGAAAAACATCACGGAGTGGTGCGCATTGTATGGGTGTGTGTTACATTAGATTCACTAGTAGGAGTGAGAAAAACATCACGGGGTGGTGCGCATTGTATGGGTGTGTGTTACATTACATTCCCTAGTAGGAGTGAGAAAAACATCACGGGGTGGTGCGCATTGTATGGGTGTGTGTTACATTACATTCATTAGTAGGTGTGAGAAAAACATCACGGGGTGGTGTGCATTGTATGGGTGTGTGTTACATTACATTCACTAGTAGGAGTGAGAAAAACATCACGGGGTGGTGAGCATTTTATGGGTGTGTGTTACATTAGATTCACTAGTAGGAGTGAGAAAAACATCACGGGGTGGTGCGCATTGTATGGGTGTGTGTTACTTTACATTCACTAGTAGGAGTGAGAAAAACATCACGGGGTGGTGCGCATTGTATGGGTGTGTGTTACATTACATTCACTAGTAGGAGTGAGAAAAACATCACGGGGTGGTGCGCATTGTATGGGTGTGTGTTACATTACATTCACTAGTAGGAGTGAGAAAAACATCACGGGGTGGTGCGCATTGTATGGGTGTGTGTTACATTACATACACTAGTAGGAGTGAGAAAAACATCACGGGGTGGTGCGCATTGTATGGGTGTGTGTTACATTACATTCACTAGTAGGAGTGAGAAAAACATCACGGCGTGGTGCGCATTGTATGGGTGTGTGTTACATTAGATTCACAAGTAGGAGTGAGAAAATCATCACGGGGTGGTGTGCATTGTATGGGTGTGTGTTACATTAGATTCACTAGTAGCAGTGAGAAAAACATCACGGGGTGGTGCGCATTGTATGGGTGTGTGTTACATTAGATTCACTAGTAGCAGTGAGAAAAACATCACGGGGTGGTGCGCATTGTATGGGTGTGTGTTACATTAGATTCACCAGTAGCAGTGAGAAAAACATCACGGGGTGGTGTGCCTTGTATGGGTGTGTGTTACATTAGATTCACTAGTGGCAGTGAGTAAAACATCACGGGGTGGTGCGCCTTGTATGGGTGTGTGTTACATTAGATTCACTAGTAGCAGTGAGAAAAACATCACGGGGTGGTGCGCCTTGTATGGGTGTGTGTTACATTATATTCACTAGTAGGAGTGAGAAAAACATCACGGGGTGGTGCGCCTTGTATGGGTGTGTCTTACATTAGATTCACTAGTAGGAGTGAGCAAAACATCACGGGGTGGTGCGCCTTGTATGGGTGTGTGTTACATTAGATTCACTAGTAGGAGTGAGAAAAACATCACGATGTGGTGCGCCTTGTATGGGTGTGTGTTACATTAGAATCACTAGTAGGAGTGAGAAAAACATCACGGGGTGGTGCGCATTGTATGGGTGTGTGTTACATTACATTCACTAGTAGGAGTGAGAAAAACATCACGGGGTGGTGCGCCTTGTATGGGTGTGTGTTACATTACATTCACTAGTAGGAGTGAGAAAAACATCACGGGGTGGTGCGCCTTGTATGGGTGTGTGTTACATTAGAATCAGTAGTAGGAGTGAGAAAAACATCACGGGGTGGTGCGCATTGTATGGGTGTGTGTTACATTAGATTCACTAGTAGGAGTGAGAAAAACATCACGGGGTGGTGGGCATTGTATGTTTGTGTGTTACATTAGATTCACTAGTAGGAGTGAGAAAAACATCACGGGGTGGTGGGCATTGTATGGGTGTGTGTTACATTAGATTCACTAGTAGGAGTGAGAAAAACATCACGGGGTGGTGGGCATTGTATGGGTGTGTGTTACATTAGATTCACTAGTAGGAGTGAGAAAAACATCACGGGGTGGTGCGCATTGTATGGGTGTGTGTTACATTAGATTCACTAGAAGGAGTGAGAAAAACATCACGGTGTGGTGCGCATTGTATGGGTGTGTGTTACATTAGATTCACTAGTAGGAGTGAGAAAAACATCACGGGGTGGTGCGCATTGTATGGGTGTGTGTTACATTAGATTCACTAGTAGGAGTGAGAAAAACATCACGGGGTGGTGCGCATTGTATGGGTGTGTGTTACATTAGATTCACTAGTAGGAGTGAGAAAAACATCACGGGGTGGTGCGCATTGTATGGGTGTGTGTTACATTACATTCCCTAGTAGGAGTGAGAAAAACATCACGGGGTGGTGCGCATTGTATGGGTGTGTGTTACATTACATTCATTAGTAGGAGTGAGAAAAACATCACGGGGTGGTGTGCATTGTATGGGTGTGTGTTACATTACATTCACTAGTAGGAGTGAGAAAAACATCACGGGGTGGTGAGCATTGTATGGGTGTGTGTTACATTAGATTCACTAGAAGGAGTGAGAAAAACATCACGGGGTGGTGCGCATTGTATGGGTGTGTGTTACTTTACATTCACTAGTAGGAGTGAGAAAAACATCACGGGGTGGTGCGCCTTGTATGGGTGTGTGTTACATTACATTCACTAGTAGGAGTGAGAAAAACATCACGGGGTGGTGCGCCTTGTATGGGTGTGTGTTACATTACATTCACTAGTAGGAGTGAGAAATACATCACGGGGTGGTGTGCCTTGTATGGGTGTGTGTTACATTAGATTCACTAGTAGCAGTGAGTAAAACATCACGGGGTGGTGCGCCTTGTATGGGTGTGTGTTACATTAGATTCACTAGTAGGAGTGAGAAAAACATCACGGGGTGGTGCGCCTTGTATGGGTGTGTCTTACATTAGATTCACTAGTAGGAGTGAGAAAAACATCACGGGGTGGTGCGCCTTGTATGGGTGTGTCTTACATTAGATTCACTAGTAGGAGTGAGCAAAACATCACGGGGTGGTGCGCCTTGTATTGGTGTGTGTTACATTACATTCACTAGTAGGAGTGAGAAAAACATCACGGGGTGGTGCGCCTTGTATGGGTGTGTGTTACATTAGATTCACTAGTAGGAGTGAGCAAAACATCACGGGGTGGTGCGCCTTGTATGGGTGTGTGTTACATTACATTCACTAGTAGGAGTGAGAAAAACATCACGGGGTGGTGCGCCTTGTATGGGTGTGTGTTACATTACATTCACTAGTAGGAGTGAGAAAAACATCACGGGGCGGTTTGCCTTGTATGGGTGTGTGTTACATTACATTCACTAGTAGGAGTGAGAAAAACATCACGGGATGGTGCGCCTTGTATGGGTGTGTGTTACATTACATTTACTAGTAGGAGTGAGAAAAACATCACGGGGTGGTGCGCCTTGTATGGGTGTGTGTTACATTAGATTCACTAGTAGGAGTGAGAAAAACATCACGGGGTGGTGCGCCTTGTATGGGTGTGTGTTACATTAGATTCACTAGTAGGAGTGAGAAAAACATCACGGGGTGGTGCGCATTGTATGGGTGTGTGTTACATTAGATTCACTAGTAGCAGTGAGAAAAACATCACGGGGTGGTGCGCATTTTATGGGTGTGTGTTACATTAGATTCACTAGTAGGAGTGAGAAAAACATCACGGGGTGGTGCGCATTGTATGGGTGTGTGTTACATTAGATTCACTAGTAGGAGTGAGAAAAACATCACGGGGTGGTGCGCATTGTATGGGTGTGTGTTACATTAGATTCACTAGTAGGAGTGAGAAAAACATCACGGGGTGGTGCGCATTGTATGGGTGTGTGTCACATTAGATTCACTAGTAGGAGTGAGAAAAACATCACGGGGTGGTGCGCATTGTATGGGTGTGTGTCACATTAGATTCACTAGTAGGAGTGAGAAAAACATCACGGTGTGGTGCGCCTTGTATGTGTGTGTGTCACATTACATTCACTAGTAGGAGTGAGAAAAACATCACGGGGTGGTGCGCCTTGTATGGGTGTGTGTCACATTACATTCACTAGTAGGAGTGAGAAAAACATCACGGGGTGGTGCGCCTTGTATGGGTTTGTGTCACATTACATTCACTAGTAGGAGTGAGGAAAACATCACGGGGTGGTGTGCCTTGTATGGGTGTGTGTCACATTAGATTCACTAGTATGATTGAGAAAAACATCACGGGGTGGTGCGCATTGTATGGGTGTGTGTCACATTAGATTCACTAGTAGGAGTCAGAAAAACATCACGGGGTGGTGCGCATTGTATGGGTGTGTGTCACATTAGATTCACTATTAGGAGTGAGAAAAACATCACGGGGTGGTGAGCATTGAATGGGTGTTTGTCACATTAGATTCACAAGTAGGAGTGAGAAAAACATCACGGGGTGGTGCGCATTGTATGGGTGTGTGTTACATTAGATTCACTAGTAGGAGTGAGAAAAACATCACGGGGTGGTGCGCATTGTATGGGTGTGTGTTACATTACATTCACTAGTAGGAGTGAGAAAAACATCACGGGGTGGTGCGCCTTGTATGGGTGTGTGTTACATTACATTCACTAGTAGGAGTGAGAAAAACATCACGGGGTGGTGCGCCTTGTATGGGTGTGTGTTACATTAGAATCACTAGTAGGAGTGAGAAAAACATCACGTGGTGGTGCGCATTGTATGGGTGTGTGTTACATTAGATTCACTAGTAGGAGTGAGAAAAACATCACGGGGTGGTGGGCATTGTATGTTTGTGTGTTACATTAGATTCACTAGTAGGAGTGAGAAAAACATCACGGGGTGGTGGGCATTGTATGGGTGTGTGTAGCATTAGATTCACTAGTAGGAGTGAGAAAAACATCACGGGGTGGTGGGCATTGTATGGGTGTGTGTTACATTAGATTCACTAGTAGGAGTGAGAAAAACATCACGGGGTGGTGCGCATTGTATGGGTGTGTGTTACATTAGATTCACTAGAAGGAGTGAGAAAAACATCACGGGGTGGTGCGCATTGTATGGGTGTGTGTTACATTAGATTCACTAGTAGGAGTGAGAAAAACATCACGGGGTGGTGCGCATTGTATGGGTGTGTGTTACATTACATTCATTAGTAGGTGTGAGAAAAACATCACGGGGTGGTGTGCATTGTATGGGTGTGTGTTACATTACATTCACTAGTAGGAGTGAGAAAAACATCACGGGGTGGTGAGCATTTTATGGGTGTGTGTTACATTAGATTCACTAGTAGGAGTGAGAAAAACATCACGGGGTGGTGCGCATTGTATGGGTGTGTGTTACTTTACATTCACTAGTAGGAGTGAGAAAAACATCACGGGGTGGTGCGCATTGTATGGGTGTGTGTTACATTAGATTCACTAGTAGGAGTGAGAAAAACATCACGGGGTGGTGCGCATTGTATGGGTGTGTGTTACATTACATTCACTAGTAGGAGTGAGAAAAACATCACGGGGTGGTGCGCATTGTATGGGTGTGTGTTACATTACATACACTAGTAGGAGTGAGAAAAACATCACGGGGTGGTGCGCATTGTATGGGTGTGTGTTACATTACATTCACTAGTAGGAGTGAGAAAAACCTCACGGGGTGGTGCGCATTGTATGGGTGTGTGTTACATTAGATTCACTAGTAGCAGTGAGAAAAACATCACGGGGTGGTGCGCATTGTATGGGTGTGTGTTACATTAGATTCACTAGTAGCAGTGAGAAAAACATCACGGGGTGGTGCGCATTGTATGGGTGTGTGTTACATTAGATTCACCAGTAGCAGTGAGAAAAACATCACGGGGTGGTGTGCCTTGTATGGGTGTGTGTTACATTAGATTCACTAGTAGCAGTGAGTAAAACATCACGGGGTGGTGCGCCTTGTATGGGTGTGTGTTACATTAGATTCACTAGAAGGAGTGAGAAAAACATCACGGGGTGGTGCGCATTGTATGGGTGTGTGTTACATTAGATTCACTAGTAGGAGTGAGAAAAACATCACGGGGTGGTGCGCCTTGTATGGGTGTGTCTTACATTAGATTCACTAGTAGGAGTGAGAAAAACATCACGGGGTGGTGCGCCTTGTATGGGTGTGTGTTACATTAGAATCACTAGTAGGAGTGAGAAAAACATCACGGGGTGGTGCGCATTGTATGGGTGTGTGTTACATTAGATTCACTAGTAGGAGTGAGAAAAACATCACGGGGTGGTGGGCATTGTATGTTTGTGTGTTACATTAGATTCACTAGTAGGAGTGAGAAAAACATCACGGGGTGGTGGGCATTGTATGGGTGTGTGTTACATTAGATTCACTAGTAGGAGTGAGAAAAACATCACGGGGTGGTGGGCATTGTATGGGTGTGTGTTACATTAGATTCACTAGAAGGAGTGAGAAAAACATCACGGGGTGGTGCGCATTGTATGGGTGTGTGTTACATTAGATTCACTAGTAGGAGTGAGAAAAACATCACGGGGTGGTGCGCATTGTATGGGTGTGTGTTACATTAGATTCACTAGTAGGAGTGAGAAAAACATCACGGGGTGGTGCGCATTGTATGGGTGTGTGTTACATTAGATTCACTAGTAGGAGTGAGAAAAACATCACGGGGTGGTGCGCATTGTATGGGTGTGTGTTACATTACATTCCCTAGTAGGAGTGAGAAAAACATCACGGGGTGGTGCGCATTGTATGGGTGTGTGTTACATTACATTCATTAGTAGGTGTGAGAAAAACATCACGGGGTGGTGTGCATTGTATGGGTGTGTGTTACATTACATTCACTAGTAGGAGTGAGAAAAACATCACGGGGTGGTGAGCATTTTATGGGTGTGTGTTACATTAGATTCACTAGTAGGAGTGAGAAAAACATCACGGGGTGGTGCGCATTGTATGGGTGTGTGTTACTTTACATTCACTAGTAGGAGTGAGAAAAACATCACGGGGTGGTGCGCATTGTATGGGTGTGTGTTACATTACATTCACTAGTAGGAGTGAGAAAAACATCACGGGGTGGTGCGCCTTGTATGGGTGTGTGTTACATTACATTCACTAGTAGGAGTGAGAAAAACATCACGGGGTGGTGTGCCTTGTATGGGTGTGTGTTACATTAGATTCCCTAGTAGCAGTGAGTAAAACATCACGGGGTGGTGCGCCTTGTATGGGTGTGTGTTACATTAGATTCACTAGTAGGAGTGAGAAAAACATCACGGGGTGGTGCGCCTTGTATGGGTGTGTCTTACATTAGATTCACTAGTAGGAGTGAGAAAAACATCACGGGGTGGTGCGCCTTGTATGGGTGTGTCTTACATTAGATACACTAGTAGGAGTGAGCAAAACATCACGGGGTGGTGCGCCTTTTATGGTTGTGTGTTACATTACATTCACTAGTAGGAGTGAGAAAAACATCACGGGGTGGTGCGCCTTGTATGGGTGTGTGTTACATTAGATTCACTAGTAGGAGTGAGTAAAACATCACGGGTGGTGCGCCTTGTATGGGTGTGTGTTACATTACATTCACTAGTAGGAGTGAGAAAAACATCACGGGGTGGTGCGCCTTGTATGGGTGTGTGTTACATTACATTCACTAGTAGGAGTGAGAAAAACATCACGGGGCGGTTTGCCTTGTATGGGTGTGTGTTACATTACATTCACTAGTAGGAGTGAGAAAAACATCACGGGATGGTGCGCCTTGTATGGGTGTGTGTTACATTACATTTACTAGTAGGAGTGAGAAAAACATCACGGGGTGGTGCGCCTTGTATGGGTGTGTGTTACATTAGATTCACTAGTAGGAGTGAGAAAAACATCACGGGGTGGTGCGCCTTGTATGGGTGTGTGTTACATTAGATTCACTAGTAGGAGTGAGAAAAGCATCACGGGGTGGTGCGCATTGTATGGGTGTGTGTTACATTAGATTCACTAGTAGGAGTGAGAAAAACATCACGGGGTGGTGCGCCTTGTATGGGTGTGTGTTACATTAGATTCACTAGTACGAGTGAGAAAAACATCACGGGGTGGTGCGCATTGTATGGGTGTGTGTTACATTAGATTCACTAGTAGGAGTGAGAAAAACATCACGGGGTGGTGCGCATTGTATGGGTGTGTGTTACATTAGATTCACTAGTAGGAATGAGAAAAACCTCACGGGGTGGTGCGCATTGTATGGGTGTGTGTTACATTAGATTCACTAGTAGGAGTGAGAAAAACCTCACGGGGTGGTGCGCATTGTATGGGTGTGTGTTACATTAGATTCACTAGTAGGAGTGAGAAAAACCTCACGGGGTGGTGCGCATTGTATGGGTGTGTGTTACATTAGATTCACTAGTAGGAGTGAGAAAAACCTCACGGGGTGGTGCGCATTGTATGGGTCTGTGTTACATTACATTCACTAGTAGGAGTGAGAAAAACCTCACGGGGTGGTGCGCATTGTATGGGTGTGTGTTACATTACATTCACTAGTAGGAGTGAGAAAAACCTCACGGGGTGGTGAGCATTGTATGGGTGTGTGTTACATTACATTCACTAGTAGGAGTGAGAAAAACCTCACAGGGTGGTGCGCATTGTATGGGTGTGTGTTGCATTACATTCACTAGTAGGAGTGAGAAAAACCTCTCGGGGTGGTGCGCATGGTATGGGTGTGTGTTACATTACATTCACTAGCAGGAGTGAGAAAAACCTCACGGGGTGGTGCGCATTGTATGGGTGTGTGTTACATTACATTCACTAGTAGGAGTGAGAAAAACCTCACGGGGTGGTGCGCATTGTATGGGTGTGTGTTACATTACATTCACTAGTAGGAGTGAGAAAAACCTCACGAGGTGGTGCGCATTGTATGGGTGTGTGTTACATTAGATTCACTAGTAGGAGTGAGAAAATCATCACGTGGTGGTGCGCATTGTATGGGTGTGTGTTACATTAGATTCACTAGTAGCAGTGAGAAAAACATCACGGGGTGGTGCGCATTGTATGGGTGTGTGTTACATTAGATTCACTAGTAGCAGTGAGAAAAACATCACGGGGTGGTGCGCATTGTATGGGTGTGTGTTACATTAGATTCACTAGTAGCAGTGAGAAAAACATCACGGGGTGGTGCGCATTGTATGGGTGTGTGTTACATTACATTCACTAGTAGCAGTGAGAAAAACATCACGGGGTGGTGCGCATTGTATGGGTGTGTGTTACATTACATTCACTAGTAGCAGTGAGAAAAACATCACGGGGTGGTGCGCATTGTATGGGTGTGTGTTACATTACATTCACTAGTAGCAGTGAGAAAAACATCACGGGGTGGTGCGCATTGTATGGGTGTGTGTTACATTAGATTCACTAGTAGCAGTGAGAAAAACATCACGGGGTGGTGCGCATTGTATGGGTGTGTGTTACATTAGATTCACTAGTAGCAGTGAGAAAAACATCACGGGGTGGTGTGCATTGTATGTGTGTGTTACATTAGATTCACTGGTAGGAGTGAGCAAAACATCACGGGGTGGTGCGCCTTGTATGGGTGTGTGTTACATTACATTCACTAGTAGGAGTGAGAAAAACATCACGGGGTGGTGCGCCTTGTATGGGTGTGTGTTACATTACATTCACTAGTAGGAGTGAGAAAAACATCACAGGGTGGTGCGCCTTGTATGGGTGTGTGTTACATTACATTCACTAGTAGGAGTGAGAAAAACATCACAGGGTGGTGCGCCTTGTATGGGTGTGTGTTACATTAGATTCACTAGTAGGAGTGAGAAAAACATCACGGGGTGGTGCGCATTGTATGGGTGTGTGTTACATTAGATTCACTAGTAGGAGTGAGAAAAACCTCACGGGGTGGTGCGCATTGTATGGGTCTGTGTTACATTACATTCACTAGTAGGAGTGAGAAAAACCTCACGGGGTGGTGCGCATTGTATGGGTGTGTGTTACATTACATTCACTAGTAGGAGTGAGAAAAACCTCACGGGGTGGTGAGCATTGTATGGGTGTGTGTTACATTACATTCACTAGTAGGAGTGAGAAAAACCTCACGGGGTGGTGCGCATTGTATGGGTGTGTGTTGCATTACATTCACTAGTAGGAGTGAGAAAAACCTCACGGGGTGGTGCGCATTGTATGGGTGTGTGTTACATTACATTCACTAGCAGGAGTGAGAAAAACCTCACGGGGTGGTGCGCATTGTATGGGTGTGTGTTACATTACATTCAATAGTAGGAGTGAGAAAAACCTCACGGGGTGGTGCGCATTGTATGGGTGTGTGTTACATTACATTCACTAGTAGGAGCGAGAAAAACCTCACGAGGTGGTGCGCATTGTATGGGTGTGTGTTACATTAGATTCACTAGTAGGAGTGAGAAAATCATCACGTGGTGGTGCGCATTGTATGGGTGTGTGTTACATTAGATTCACTAGTAGCAGTGAGAAAAACATCACGGGGTGGTGCGCATTGTATGGGTGTGTGTTACATTAGATTCACTAGTAGGAGTGAGAAAAACATCACGGGGTGGTGCGCATTGTATGGGTGTGTGTTACATTAGATTCACTAGAAGGAGTGAGAAAAACATCACGGGGTGGTGCGCATTGTATGGGTGTGTGTTACATTAGATTCACTAGTAGGAGTGAGAAAAACATCACGGGGTGGTGCGCATTGTATGGGTGTGTGTTACATTAGATTCACTAGTAGGAGTGAGAAAAACATCACGGGGTGGTGCGCATTGTATGGGTGTGTGTTACATTAGATTCACTAGTAGGAGTGAGAAAAACATCACGGGGTGGTGCGCATTGTATGGGTGTGTGTTACATTACATTCCCTAGTAGGAGTGAGAAAAACATCACGGGGTGGTGCGCATTGTATGGGTGTGTGTTACATTAGATTCACTAGTAGCAGTGAGAAAAACATCACGGGGTGGTGCGCATTGTATGGGTGTGTGTTACATTAGATTCACTAGTAGCAGTGAGAAAAACATCACGGGGTGGTGCGCATTGTATGGGTGTGTGTTACATTAGATTCACTAGTAGCAGTGAGAAAAACATCACGGGGTGGTGCGCATTGTATGGGTGTGTGTTACATTACATTCACTAGTAGCAGTGAGAAAAACATCACGGGGTGGTGCGCATTGTATGGGTGTGTGTTACATTACATTCACTAGTAGCAGTGAGAAAAACATCACGGGGTGGTGCGCATTGTATGGGTGTGTGTTACATTACATTCACTAGTAGGAGTGAGAAAAACATCACGGGGTGGTGCGCATTGTATGGGTGTGTGTTACATTAGATTCACTAGTAGCAGTGAGAAAAACATCACGGGGTGGTGCGCATTGTATGGGTGTGTGTTACATTAGATTCACTAGTAGCAGTGAGAAAAACATCACGGGGTGGTGTGCATTGTATGTGGGTGTTACATTAGATTCACTGGTAGGAGTGAGCAAAACATCACGGGGTGGTGCGCCTTGTATGGGTGTGTGTTACATTACATTCACTAGTAGGAGTGAGAAAAACATCACGGGGTGGTGCGCCTTGTATGGGTGTGTGTTACATTACATTCACTAGTAGGAGTGAGAAAAACATCACAGGGTGGTGCGCCTTGTATGGGTGTGTGTTACATTACATTCACTAGTAGGAGTGAGAAAAACATCACGGGGTGGTGCGCCTTGTATGGGTGTGTGTTACATTAGACTCACTAGTACGAGTGAGAAAAACATCACGGGGTGGTGCGCATTGTATGGGTGTGTGTTACATTAGATTCACTAGTAGGAGTGAGAAAAACATCACGGGGTGGTGCGCATTGTATGGGTGTGTGTTACATTAGATTCACTAGTAGGAGTGAGAAAAACATCACGGGGTGGTGCGCATTGTATGGGTGTGTGTTACATTAGATTCACTAGTAGGAGTGAGAAAAACATCACGGGGTGGTGCGCATTGTATGGGTGTGTGTTACATTACATTCCCTAGTAGGAGTGAGAAAAACATCACGGGGTGGTGCGCATTGTATGGGTGTGTGTTACATTAGATTCACTAGTAGCAGTGAGAAAAACATCACGGGGTGGTGCGCATTGTATGGGTGTGTGTTACATTAGATTCACTAGTAGCAGTGAGAAAAACATCACGGGGTGGTGCGCATTGTATGGGTGTGTGTTACATTAGATTCACTAGTAGCAGTGAGAAAAACATCACGGGGTGGTGCGCATTGTATGGGTGTGTGTTACATTACATTCACTAGTAGCAGTGAGAAAAACATCACGGGGTGGTGCGCATTGTATGGGTGTGTGTTACATTACATTCACTAGTAGCAGTGAGAAAAACATCACGGGGTGGTGCGCATTGTATGGGTGTGTGTTACATTACATTCACTAGTAGGAGTGAGAAAAACATCACGGGGTGGTGCGCATTGTATGGGTGTGTGTTACATTAGATTCACTAGTAGCAGTGAGAAAAACATCACGGGGTGGTGCGCATTGTATGGGTGTGTGTTACATTAGATTCACTAGTAGCAGTGAGAAAAACATCACGGGGTGGTGTGCATTGTATGTGGGTGTTACATTAGATTCACTGGTACGAGTGAGCAAAACATCACGGGGTGGTGCGCCTTGTATGGGTGTGTGTTACATTACATTCACTAGTAGGAGTGAGAAAAACATCACGGGGTGGTGCGCCTTGTATGGGTGTGTGTTACATTACATTCACTAGTAGGAGTGAGAAAAACATCACAGGGTGGTGCGCCTTGTATGGGTGTGTGTTACATTACATTCACTAGTAGGAGTGAGAAAAACATCACGGGGTGGTGCGCCTTGTATGGGTGTGTGTTACATTAGATTCACTAGTAGGAGTGAGAAAAACATCACGGGGTGGTGCGCATTGTATGGGTGTGTGTTACATTAGATTCACTAGTAGGAGTGAGAAAAACCTCACGGGGTGGTGCGCATTGTATGGGTGTGTGTTACATTAGATTCACTAGTAGGAGTGAGAAAAACCTCACTGGGTGGTGCGCATTGTATGGGTCTGTGTTACATTACATTCACTAGTAGGAGTGAGAAAAACCTCACGGGGTGGTGCGCATTGTATGGGTGTGTGTTACATTACATTCACTAGTAGGAGTGAGAAAAACATCACGGGGTGGTGAGCATTGTATGGGTGTGTGTTACATTACATTCACTAGTAGGAGTGAGAAAAACCTCACAGGGTGGTGCGCATTGTATGGGTGTGTGTTGCATTACATTCACTAGTAGGAGTGAGAAAAACCTCACGGGGTGGTGCGCATTGTATGGGTGTGTGTTACATTACATTCACTAGCAGGAGTGAGAAAAACCTCACGGGGTGGTGCGCATTGTATGGGTGTGTGTTACATTACATTCAATAGTAGGAGTGAGAAAAACCTCACGGGGTGGTGCGCATTGTATGGGTGTGTGTTACATTACATTCACTAGTAGGAGTGAGAAAAACCTCACGAGGTGGTGCGCATTGTATGGGTGTGTGTTACATTAGATTCACTAGTAGGAGTGAGAAAATCATCACGTGGTGGTGCGCATTGTATGGGTGTGTGTTACATTAGATTCACTAGTAGCAGTGAGAAAAACATCACGGGGTGGTGCGCATTGTATGGGTGTGTGTTACATTAGATTCACTAGTAGGAGTGAGAAAAACATCACGGGGTGGTGCGCATTGTATGGGTGTGTGTTACATTAGATTCACTAGAAGGAGTGAGAAAAACATCACGGGGTGGTGCGCATTGTATGGGTGTGTGTTACATTAGATTCACTAGTAGGAGTGAGAAAAACATCACGGGGTGGTGCGCATTGTATGGGTGTGTGTTACATTAGATTCACTAGTAGGAGTGAGAAAAACATCACGGGGTGGTGCGCATTGTATGGGTGTGTGTTACATTAGATTCACTAGTAGGAGTGAGAAAAACATCACGGGGTGGTGCGCATTGTATGGGTGTGTGTTACATTACATTCCCTAGTAGGAGTGAGAAAAACATCACGGGGTGGTGCGCATTGTATGGGTGTGTGTTACATTACATTCATTAGTAGGTGTGAGAAAAACATCACGGGGTGGTGTGCATTGTATGGGTGTGTGTTACATTACATTCACTAGTAGGAGTGAGAAAAACATCACGGGGTGGTGAGCATTTTATGGGTGTGTGTTACATTAGATTCACTAGTAGGAGTGAGAAAAACATCACGGGGTGGTGCGCATTGTATGGGTGTGTGTTACTTTACATTCACTAGTAGGAGTGAGAAAAACATCACGGGGTGGTGCGCATTGTATGGGTGTGTGTTACATTACATTCACTAGTAGGAGTGAGAAAAACATCATGGGGTGGTGCGCATTGTATGGGTGTGTGTTACATTACATTCACTAGTAGGAGTGAGAAAAACATCACGGGGTGGTGCGCATTGTATGGGTGTGTGTTACATTACATACACTAGTAGGAGTGAGAAAAACATCACGGGGTGGTGCGCATTGTATGGGTGTGTGTTACATTACATTCACTAGTAGGAGTGAGAAAAACATCACGGCGTGGTGCGCATTGTATGGGTGTGTGTTACATTAGATTCACAAGTAGGAGTGAGAAAATCATCACGGGGTGGTGTGCATTGTATGGGTGTGTGTTACATTAGATTCACTAGTAGCAGTGAGAAAAACATCACGGGGTGGTGCGCATTGTATGGGTGTGTGTTACATTAGATTCACTAGTAGCAGTGAGAAAAACATCACGGGGTGGTGCGCATTGTATGGGTGTGTGTTACATTAGATTCACCAGTAGCAGTGAGAAAAACATCACGGGGTGGTGTGCCTTGTATGGGTGTGTGTTACATTAGATTCACTAGTAGCAGTGAGTAAAACATCACGGGGTGGTGCGCCTTGTATGGGTGTGTGTTACATTAGATTCACTAGTAGCAGTGAGAAAAACATCACGGGGTGGTGCGCCTTGTATGGGTGTGTGTTACATTACATTCACTAGTAGGAGTGAGAAAAACATCACGGGGTGGTGCGCCTTGTATGGGTGTGTCTTACATTAGATTCACTAGTAGGAGTGAGCAAAACATCACGGGGTGGTGCGCCTTGTATGGGTGTGTGTTACATTAGATTCACTAGTAGGAGTGAGAAAAACATCACGGGGTGGTGCGCCTTGTATGGGTGTGTGTTACATTAGAATCACTAGTAGGAGTGAGAAAAACATCACGGGGTGGTGCGCATTGTATGGGTGTGTGTTACATTACATTCACTAGTAGGAGTGAGAAAAACATCACGGGGTGGTGCGCCTTGTATGGGTGTGTGTTACATTACATTCACTAGTAGGAGTGAGAAAAACATCACGGGGTGGTGCGCCTTGTATGGGTGTGTGTTACATTAGAATCACTAGTAGGAGTGAGAAAAACATCACGGGGTGGTGCGCATTGTATGGGTGTGTGTTACATTAGATTCACTAGTAGGAGTGAGAAAAACATCACGGGGTGGTGGGCATTGTATGTTTGTGTGTTACATTAGATTCACTAGTAGGAGTGAGAAAAACATCACGGGGTGGTGGGCATTGTATGGGTGTGTGTTACATTAGATTCACTAGTAGGAGTGAGAAAAACATCACGGGGTGGTGGGCATTGTATGGGTGTGTGTTACATTAGATTCACTAGTAGCAGTGAGAAAAACATCACGGGGTGGTGCGCATTGTATGGGTGTGTGTTACATTAGATTCACTAGAAGGAGTGAGAAAAACATCACGGGGTGGTGCGCATTGTATGGGTGTGTGTTACATTAGATTCACTAGTAGGAGTGAGAAAAACATCACGGGGTGGTGCGCATTGTATGGGTGTGTGTTACATTAGATTCACTAGTAGGAGTGAGAAAAACATCACGGGGTGGTGCGCATTGTATGGGTGTGTGTTACATTAGATTCACTAGTAGGAGTGAGAAAAACATCACGGGGTGGTGGGCATTGTATGGGTGTGTGTTACATTACATTCCCTAGTAGGAGTGAGAAATACATCACGGGGTGGTGCGCATTGTATGGGTGTGTGTTACATTACATTCATTAGTAGGTGTGAGAAAAACATCACGGGGTGGTGTGCATTGTATGGGTGTGTGTTACATTACATTCACTAGTAGGAGTGAGAAAAACATCACGGGGTGGTGAGCATTTTATGGGTGTGTGTTACATTAGATTCACTAGTAGGAGTGGGAAAAACATCACGGGGTGGTGCGCATTGTATGGGTGTGTGTTACTTTACATTCACTAGTAGGAGTGAGAAAAACATCACGGGGTGGTGCGCATTGTATGGGTGTGTGTTACATTACATTCACTAGTAGTAGTGAGAAAAACATCACGGGGTGGTGCGCCTTGTATGGGTGTGTGTTACATTACATTCACTAGTAGGAGTGAGAAAAACATCACGGGGTGGTGTGCCTTGTATGGGTGTGTGTTACATTAGATTCCCTAGTAGCAGTGAGTAAAACATCACGGGGTGGTGCGCCTTGTATGGGTGTGTGTTACATTAGATTCACTAGTAGGAGTGAGAAAAACATCACGGGGTGGTGCGCCTTGTATGGGTGTGTCTTACATTAGATTCACTAGTAGGAGTGAGAAAAACATCACGGGGTGGTGCGCCTTGTATGGGTGTGTCTTATATTAGATTCACTAGTAGGAGTGAGCAAAACATCACGGGGTGGTGCGCCTTGTATGGTTGTGTGTTACATTACATTCACTAGTAGGAGTGAGAAAAACATCACGGGGTGGTGCGCCTTGTATGGGTGTGTGTTACATTAGATTCACTAGTAGGAGTGAGCAAAACATCACGGGGTGGTGCGCCTTGTATGGGTGTGTGTTACATTACATTCACTAGTAGGAGTGAGAAAAACATCACGGGGTGGTGCGCCTTGTATGGGTGTGTGTTACATTACATTCACTAGTAGGAGTGAGAAAAACATCACGGGGCGGTTTGCCTTGTATGGGTGTGTGTTACATTACATTCACTAGTAGGAGTGAGAAAAACATCACGGGATGGTGCGCCTTGTATGGGTGTGTGTTACATTACATTTACTAGTAGGAGTGAGAAAAACATCACGGGGTGGTGCGCCTTGTATGGGTGTGTGTTACATTAGATTCACTAGTAGGAGTGAGAAAAACATCACGGGGTGGTGCGCCTTGTATGGGTGTGTGTTACATTAGATTCACTAGTAGGAGTGAGAAAAACATCACGGGGTGGTGCGCCTTGTATGGGTGTGTGTTACATTAGATTCACTAGTACGAGTGAGAAAAACATCACGGGGTGGTGCGCATTGTATGGGTGTGTGTTACATTAGATTCACTAGTAGCAGTGAGAAAAACATCACGGGGTGGTGCGCATTGTATGGGTGTGTGTTACATTAGATTCACTAGTAGGAGTGAGAAAAACATCACGGGGTGGTGCGCATTGTATGGGTGTGTGTTACATTAGATTCACTAGAAGGAGTGAGAAAAACATCACGGGGTGGTGCGCATTGTATGGGTGTGTGTTACATTAGATTCACTAGTAGGAGTGAGAAAAACATCACGGGGTGGTGCGCAGTGTATGGGTGTGTGTTACATTAGATTCACTAGTAGGAGTGAGAAAAACATCACGGGGTGGTGCGCATTGTATGGGTGTGTGTTACATTAGATTCACTAGTAGGAGTGAGAAAAACATCACGGGGTGGTGCGCATTGTATGGGTGTGTGTTACATTACATTCCCTAGTAGGAGTGAGAAAAACATCACGGGGTGGTGCGCATTGTATGGGTGTGTGTTACATTACATTCATTAGTAGGTGTGAGAAAAACATCACGGGGTGGTGTGCATTGTATGGGTGTGTGTTACATTACATTCACTAGTAGGAGTGAGAAAAACATCACGGGGTGGTGAGCATTTTATGGGTGTGTGTTACATTAGATTCAATAGTAGGAGTGAGAAAAACATCACGGGGTGGTGCGCATTGTATGGGTGTGTGTTACATTACATTCACTAGTAGGAGTGAGAAAAACATCACGGAGTGGTGCGCATTGTATGGGTGTGTGTTACATTACATTCACTAGTAGGAGTGAGAAAAACATCACGGGGTGGTGCGCATTGTATGGGTGTGTGTTACATTACATTCACTAGTAGGAGTGAGAAAAACATCACGGGGTGGTGCGCATTGTATGGGTGTGTGTTACATTACATACACTAGTAGGAGTGAGAAAAACATCACGGGGTGGTGCGCATTGTATGGGTGTGTGTTACATTACATTCACTAGTAGGAGTGAGAAAAACATCACGGCGTGGTGCGCATTGTATGGGTGTGTGTTACATTAGATTCACAAGTAGGAGTGAGAAAATCATCACGGGGTGGTGTGCATTGTATGGGTGTGTGTTACATTAGATTCACTAGTAGCAGTGAGAAAAACATCACGGGGTGGTGCGCATTGTATGGGTGTGTGTTACATTAGATTCACTAGTAGCAGTGAGAAAAACATCACGGGGTGGTGCGCATTGTATGGGTGTGTGTTACATTAGATTCACCAGTAGCAGTGAGAAAAACATCACGGGGTGGTGTGCCTTGTATGGGTGTGTGTTACATTAGATTCACTAGTAGCAGTGAGTAAAACATCACGGGGTGGTGCGCCTTGTATGGGTGTGTGTTACATTAGATTCACTAGTAGCAGTGAGAAAAACATCACGGGGTGGTGCGCCTTGTATGGGTGTGTGTTACATTACATTCACTAGCAGGAGTGAGAAAAACATCACGGGGTGGTGCGCCTTGTATGGGTGTGTCTTACATTAGATTCACTAGTAGGAGTGAGCAAAACATCACGGGGTGGTGCGCCTTGTATGGGTGTGTGTTACATTAGATTCACTAGTAGGAGTGAGAAAAACATCACGGGGTGGTGCGCCTTGTATGGGTGTGTGTTACATTACATTCCCTAGTAGGAGTGAGAAATACATCACGGGGTGGTGCGCATTGTATGGGTGTGTGTTACATTACATTCATTAGTAGGTGTGAGAAAAACATCACGGGGTGGTGTGCATTGTATGGGTGTGTGTTACATTACATTCACTAGTAGGAGTGAGAAAAACATCACGGGGTGGTGAGCATTTTATGGGTGTGTGTTACATTAGATTCACTAGTAGGAGTGGGAAAAACATCACGGGGTGGTGCGCATTGTATGGGTGTGTGTTACTTTACATTCACTAGTAGGAGTGAGAAAAACATCACGGGGTGGTGCGCATTGTATGGGTGTGTGTTACATTACATTCACTAGTAGTAGTGAGAAAAACATCACGGGGTGGTGCGCCTTGTATGGGTGTGTGTTACATTACATTCACTAGTAGGAGTGAGAAAAACATCACGGGGTGGTGTGCCTTGTATGGGTGTGTGTTACATTAGATTCCCTAGTAGCAGTGAGAAAAACATCACGGGGTGGTGCGCCTTGTATGGGTGTGTCTTACATTAGATTCACTAGTAGGAGTGAGCAAAACATCACGGGGTGGTGCGCCTTGTATGGTTGTGTGTTACATTACATTCACTAGTAGGAGTGAGAAAAACATCACGGGGTGGTGCGCCTTGTATGGGTGTGTGTTACATTAGATTCACTAGTAGGAGTGAGCAAAACATCACGGGGTGGTGCGCCTTGTATGGGTGTGTGTTACATTACATTCACTAGTAGGAGTGAGAAAAACATCACGGGGTGGTGCGCCTTGTATGGGTGTGTGTTACATTACATTCACTAGTAGGAGTGAGAAAAACATCACGGGGCGGTTTGCCTTGTATGGGTGTGTGTTACATTACATTCACTAGTAGGAGTGAGAAAAACATCACGGGATGGTGCGCCTTGTATGGGTGTGTGTTACATTACATTTACTAGTAGGAGTGAGAAAAACATCACGGGGTGGTGCGCCTTGTATGGGTGTGTGTTACATTAGATTCACTAGTAGGAGTGAGAAAAACATCACGGGGTGGTGCGCCTTGTATGGGTGTGTGTTACATTAGATTCACTAGTAGGAGTGAGAAAAACATCACGGGGTGGTGCGCCTTGTATGGGTGTGTGTTACATTAGATTCACTAGTACGAGTGAGAAAAACATCACGGGGTGGTGCGCATTGTATGGGTGTGTGTTACATTAGATTCACTAGTAGCAGTGAGAAAAACATCACGGGGTGGTGCGCATTGTATGGGTGTGTGTTACATTAGATTCACTAGTAGGAGTGAGAAAAACATCACGGGGTGGTGCGCATTGTATGGGTGTGTGTTACATTAGATTCACTAGAAGGAGTGAGAAAAACATCACGGGGTGGTGCGCATTGTATGGGTGTGTGTTACATTAGATTCACTAGTAGGAGTGAGAAAAACATCACGGGGTGGTGCGCAGTGTATGGGTGTGTGTTACATTAGATTCACTAGTAGGAGTGAGAAAAACATCACGGGGTGGTGCGCATTGTATGGGTGTGTGTTACATTAGATTCACTAGTAGGAGTGAGAAAAACATCACGGGGTGGTGCGCATTGTATGGGTGTGTGTTACATTACATTCCCTAGTAGGAGTGAGAAAAACATCACGGGGTGGTGCGCATTGTATGGGTGTGTGTTACATTACATTCATTAGTAGGTGTGAGAAAAACATCACGGGGTGGTGTGCATTGTATGGGTGTGTGTTACATTACATTCACTAGTAGGAGTGAGAAAAACATCACGGGGTGGTGAGCATTTTATGGGTGTGTGTTACATTAGATTCACTAGTAGGAGTGAGAAAAACATCACGGGGTGGTGCGCATTGTATGGGTGTGTGTTACATTACATTCACTAGTAGGAGTGAGAAAAACATCACGGAGTGGTGCGCATTGTATGGGTGTGTGTTACATTACATTCACTAGTAGGAGTGAGAAAAACATCACGGGGTGGTGCGCATTGTATGGGTGTGTGTTACATTACATTCACTAGTAGGAGTGAGAAAAACATCACGGGGTGGTGCGCATTGTATGGGTGTGTGTTACATTACATACACTAGTAGGAGTGAGAAAAACATCACGGGGTGGTGCGCATTGTATGGGTGTGTGTTACATTACATTCACTAGTAGGAGTGAGAAAAACATCACGGCGTGGTGCGCATTGTATGGGTGTGTGTTACATTAGATTCACAAGTAGGAGTGAGAAAATCATCACGGGGTGGTGTGCATTGTATGGGTGTGTGTTACATTAGATTCACTAGTAGCAGTGAGAAAAACATCACGGGGTGGTGCGCATTGTATGGGTGTGTGTTACATTAGATTCACTAGTAGCAGTGAGAAAAACATCACGGGGTGGTGCGCATTGTATGGGTGTGTGTTACATTAGATTCACCAGTAGCAGTGAGAAAAGCATCACGGGGTGGTGTGCCTTGTATGGGTGTGTGTTACATTAGATTCACTAGTAGCAGTGAGTAAAACATCACGGGGTGGTGCGCCTTGTATGGGTGTGTGTTACATTAGATTCACTAGTAGCAGTGAGAAAAACATCACGGGGTGGTGCGCCTTGTATGGGTGTGTGTTACATTACATTCACTAGCAGGAGTGAGAAAAACATCACGGGGTGGTGCGCCTTGTATGGGTGTGTCTTACATTAGATTCACTAGTAGGAGTGAGCAAAACATCACGGGGTGGTGCGCCTTGTATGGGTGTGTGTTACATTAGATTCACTAGTAGGAGTGAGAAAAACATCACGGGGTGGTGCGCCTTGTATGGGTGTGTGTTACATTAGAATCACTAGTAGGAGTGAGAAAAACATCACGGGGTGGTGCGCATTGTATGGGTGTGTGTTACATTACATTCACTAGTAGGAGTGAGAAAAACATCACGGGGTGGTGCGCCTTGTATGGGTGTGTGTTACATTACATTCACTAGTAGGAGTGAGAAAAACATCACGGGGTGGTGCGCCTTGTATGGGTGTGTGTTACATTAGAATCACTAGTAGGAGTGAGAAAAACATCACGGGGTGGTGCGCATTGTATGGGTGTGTGTTACATTAGATTCACTAGTAGGAGTGAGAAAAACATCACGGGGTGGTGGGCATTGTATGTTTGTGTGTTACATTAGATTCACTAGTAGGAGTGAGAAAAACATCACGGGGTGGTGGGCATTGTATGGGTGTGTGTTACATTAGATTCACTAGTAGGAGTGAGAAAAACATCACGGGGTGGTGGGCATTGTATGGGTGTGTGTTACATTAGATTCACTAGTAGGAGTGAGAAAAACATCACGGGGTGGTGCGCATTGTATGGGTGTGTGTTACATTAGATTCACTAGAAGGAGTGAGAAAAACATCACGGGGTGGTGCGCATTGTATGGGTGTGTGTTACATTAGATTCACTAGTAGCAGTGAGAAAAACATCACGGGGTGGTGCGCATTGTATGGGTGTGTGTTACATTAGATTCACTAGTAGGAGTGAGAAAAACATCACGGGGTGGTGCGCATTGTATGGGTGTGTGTTACAGTAGATTCACTAGTAGGAGTGAGAAAAACATCACGGGGTGGTGCGCATTGTATGGGTGTGTGTTACATTACATTCCCTAGTAGGAGTGAGAAAAACATCACGGGGTGGTGCGCATTGTATGGGTGTGTGTTACATTACATTCATTAGTAGGTGTGAGAAAAACATCACGGGGTGGTGTGCATTGTATGGGTGTGTGTTACATTACATTCACTAGTAGGAGTGAGAAAAACATCACGGGGTGGTGAGCATTTTATGGGTGTGTGTTACATTAGATTCACTAGTAGGAGTGAGAAAAACATCACGGGGTGGTGCGCATTGTATGGGTGTGTGTTACTTTACATTCACTAGTAGGAGTGAGAAAACCATCACGGGGTGGTGCGCATTGTATGGGTGTGTGTTACATTACATTCACTAGTAGGAGTGAGAAAAACATCACGGGGTGGTGCGCCTTGTATGGGTGTGTGTTACATTACATTCACTAGTAGGAGTGAGAAAAACATCACGGGGTGGTGTGCCTTGTATGGGTGTGTGTTACATTAGATTCCCTAGTAGCAGTGAGTAAAACATCACGGGGTGGTGCGCCTTGTATGGGTGTGTGTTACATTAGATTCACTAGTAGGAGTGAGAAAAACATCACGGGGTGGTGCGCCTTGTATGGGTGTGTCTTACATTAGATTCACTAGTAGGAGTGAGAAAAACATTACGGGGTGGTGCGCCTTGTATGGGTGTGTCTTACATTAGATTCACTAGTAGGAGTGAGCAAAACATCACGGGGTGGTGCGCCTTGTATGGTTGTGTGTTACATTACATTCACTAGTAGGAGTGAGAAAAACATCACGGGGTGGTGCGCCTTGTATGGGTGTGTGTTACATTAGATTCACTAGTAGGAGTGAGCAAAACATCACGGGGTGGTGCGCCTTGTATGGGTGTGTGTTACATTACATTCACTAGTAGGAGTGAGAAAAACATCACGGGGTGGTGCGCATTGTATGGGTGTGTGTTACATTAGATTCACTAGTAGGAGTGAGAAAAACATCACGGGGTGGTGCGCCTTGTATGGGTGTGTGTTACATTAGACTCACTAGTACGAGTGAGAAAAACATCACGGGGTGGTGCGCATTGTATGGGTGTGTGTTACATTAGATTCACTAGTAGGAGTGAGAAAAACATCACGGGGTGGTGCGCATTGTATGGGTGTGTGTTACATTAGATTCACTAGTAGGAGTGAGAAAAACCTCACGGGGTGGTGCGCATTGTATGGGTGTGTGTTACATTAGATTCACTAGTAGGAGTGAGAAAAACCTCACGGGGTGGTGCGCATTGTATGGGTGTGTGTTACATTAGATTCACTAGTAGGAGTGAGAAAAAACTCACGGGGTGGTGCGCATTGTATGGGTGTGTGTTACATTAGATTCACTAGTAGGAGTGAGAAAAACCTCACGGGGTGGTGCGCATTGTATGGGTGTGTGTTACATTAGATTCACTAGAAGGAGTGAGAAAAACATCACGGGGTGGTGCGCATTGTATGGGTGTGTGTTACATTAGATTCACTAGTAGGAGTGAGAAAAACATCACGGGGTGGTGCGCATTGTATGGGTGTGTGTTACATTAGATTCACTAGTAGGAGTGAGAAAAACATCACGGGGTGGTGCGCATTGTATGGGTGTGTGTTACATTACATTCCCTAGTAGGAGTGAGAAAAACATCACGGGGTGGTGCGCATTGTATGGGTGTGTGTTACATTACATTCATTAGTAGGTGTGAGAAAAACATCACGGGGTGGTGTGCATTGTATGGGTGTGTGTTACATTACATTCACTAGTAGGAGTGAGAAAAACATCACGGGGTGGTGAGCATTTTATGGGTGTGTGTTACATTAGATTCACTAGTAGGAGTGAGAAAAACATCACGGGGTGGTGCGCATTGTATGGGTGTGTGTTACTTTACATTCACTAGTAGGAGTTAGAAAAACATCACGGAGTGGTGCGCATTGTATGGGTGTGTGTTACATTACATTCACTAGTAGGAGTGAGAAAAACATCACGGGGTGGTGCGCATTGTATGGGTGTGTGTTACATTACATTCACTAGTAGGAGTGAGAAAAACATCACGGGGTGGTGCGCATTGTATGGGTGTGTGTTACATTACATACACTAGTAGGAGTGAGAAAAACATCACGGGGTGGTGCGCATTGTATGGGTGTGTGTTACATTACATTCACTAGTAGGAGTGAGAAAAACATCACGGCGTGGTGCGCATTGTATGGGTGTGTGTTACATTAGATTCACAAGTAGGAGTGAGAAAATCATCACGGGGTGGTGTGCATTGTATGGGTGTGTGTTACATTAGATTCACTAGTAGCAGTGAGAAAAACATCACGGGGTGGTGCGCATTGTATGGGTGTGTGTTACATTAGATTCACTAGTAGCAGTGAGAAAAACATCACGGGGTGGTGCGCATTGTATGGGTGTGTGTTACATTAGATTCACCAGTAGCAGTGAGAAAAACATCACGGGGTGGTGTGCCTTGTATGGGTGTGTGTTACATTAGATTCACTAGTAGCAGTGAGTAAAACATCACGGGGTGGTGCGCCTTGTATGGGTGTGTGTTACATTAGATTCACTAGTAGCAGTGAGAAAAACATCACGGGGTGGTGCGCCTTGTATGGGTGTGTGTTACATTACATTCACTAGTAGGAGTGAGAAAAACATCACGGGGTGGTGCGCCTTGTATGGGTGTGTCTTACATTAGATTCACTAGTAGGAGTGAGCAAAACATCACGGGGTGGTGCGCCTTGTATGGGTGTGTGTTACATTAGATTCACTAGTAGGAGTGAGAAAAACATCACGGGGTGGTGCGCCTTGTATGGGTGTGTGTTACATTAGAATCGCTAGTAGGAGTGAGAAAAACATCACGGGGTGGTGCGCATTGTATGGGTGTGTGTTACATTACATTCACTAGTAGGAGTGAGAAAAACATCACGGGGTGGTGCGCCTTGTATGGGTGTGTGTTACATTACATTCACTAGTAGGAGTGAGAAAAACATCACGGGGTGGTGCGCCTTGTATGGGTGTGTGTTACATTAGAATCACTAGTAGGAGTGAGAAAAACATCACGGGGTGGTGCGCATTGTATGGGTGTGTGTTACATTAGATTCACTAGTAGGAGTGAGAAAAACATCACGGGGTGGTGGGCATTGTATGTTTGTGTGTTACATTAGATTCACTAGTAGGAGTGAGAAAAACATCACGGGGTGGTGGGCATTGTATGGGTGTGTGTTACATTAGATTCACTAGTAGGAGTGAGAAAAACATCACGGGGTGGTGGGCATTGTATGGGTGTGTGTTACATTAGATTCACTAGTAGGAGTGAGAAAAACATCACGGGGTGGTGCGCATTGTATGGGTGTGTGTTACATTAGATTCACTAGAAGGAGTGAGAAAAACATCACGGGGTGGTGCGCATTGTATGGGTGTGTGTTACATTAGATTCACTAGTAGGAGTGAGAAAAACATCACGGGGTGGTGCGCATTGTATGGGTGTGTGTTACATTAGATTCACTAGTAGGAGTGAGAAAAACATCACGGGGTGGTGCGCATTGTATGGGTGTGTGTTACATTAGATTCACTAGTAGGAGTGAGAAAAACATCACGGGGTGGTGCGCATTGTATGGGTGTGTGTTACATTACATTCCCTAGTAGGAGTGAGAAAAACATCACGGGGTGGTGCGCATTGTATGGGTGTGTGTTACATTACATTCATTAGTAGGTGTGAGAAAAACATCACGGGGTGGTGTGCATTGTATGGGTGTGTGTTACATTACATTCACTAGTAGGAGTGAGAAAAACATCACGGGGTGGTGAGCATTTTATGGGTGTGTGTTACATTAGATTCACTAGTAGGAGTGAGAAAAACATCACGGGGTGGTGCGCATTGTATGGGTGTGTGTTACTTTACATTCACTAGTAGGAGTGAGAAAAACATCACGGGGTGGTGCGCATTGTATGGGTGTGTGTTACATTACATTCACTAGTAGGAGTGAGAAAAACATCACGGGGTGGTGTGCCTTGTATGGGTGTGTGTTACATTAGATTCCCTAGTAGCAGTGAGTAAAACGTCACGGGGTGGTGCGCCTTGTATGGGTGTGTGTTACATTAGATTCACTAGTAGGAGTGAGAAAAACATCACGGGGTGGTGCGCCTTGTATGGGTGTGTCTTACATTAGATTCACTAGTAGGAGTGAGAAAAACATCGCGGGGTGGTGCGCCTTGTATGGGTGTGTCTTACATTAGATTCACTAGTAGGAGTGAGCAAAACATCACGGGGTGGTGCGCCTTGTATGGTTGTGTGTTACATTACATTCACTAGTAGGAGTGAGAAAAACATCACGGGGTGGTGCGCCTTGTATGGGTGTGTGTTACATTAGATTCACTAGTAGGAGTGAGCAAAACATCACGGGGTGGTGCGCCTTGTATGGGTGTGTGTTACATTACATTCACTAGTAGGAGTGAGAAAAACATCACGGGGTGGTGCGCCTTGTATGGGTGTGTGTTACATTACATTCACTAGTAGGAGTGAGAAAAACATCACGGGGCGGTTTGCCTTGTATGGGTGTGTGTTACATTACATTCACTAGTAGGAGTGAGAAAAACATCACGGGATGGTGCGCCTTGTATGGGTGTGTGTTACATTACATTTACTAGTAGGAGTGAGAAAAACATCACATGGTGGTGCGCCTTGTATGGGTGTGTGTTACATTAGATTCACTAGTAGGAGTGAGAAAAACATCACGGGGTGGTGCGCCTTGTATGGGTGTGTGTTACATTAGATTCACTAGTAGGAGTGAGAAAAACATCACGGGGTGGTGCGCATTGTATGGGTGTGTGTTACATTAGATTCACTAGTAGGAGTGAGAAAAACATCACGGGGTGGTGCGCCTTGTATGGGTGTGTGTTACATTAGATTCACTAGTACGAGTGAGAAAAACATCACGGGGTGGTGCGCATTGTATGGGTGTGTGTTACATTAGATTCACTAGTAGGAGTGAGAAAAACATCACGGGGTGGTGCGCATTGTATGGGTGTGTGTTACATTAGATTCACTAGTAGGAGTGAGAAAAACCTCACGGGGTGGTGCGCATTGTATGGGTGTGTGTTACATTAGATTCACTAGTAGGAGTGAGAAAAACCTCACGGGGTGGTGCGCATTGTATGGGTGTGTGTTACATTAGATTCACTAGTAGGAGTGAGAAAAACCTCACGGGGTGGTGCGCATTGTATGGGTGTGTGTTACATTAGATTCACTAGTAGGAGTGAGAAAAACCTCACGGGGTGGTGCGCATTGTATGGGTCTGTGTTACATTACATTCACTAGTAGGAGTGAGAAAAACCTCACGGGGTGGTGCGCATTGTATGGGTGTGTGTTACATTACATTCACTAGTAGGAGTGAGAAAAACCTCACGGGGTGGTGAGCATTGTATGGGTGTGTGTTACATTACATTCACTAGTAGGAGTGAGAAAAACCTCACAGGGTGGTGCGCATTGTATGGGTGTGTGTTGCATTACATTCACTAGTAGGAGTGAGAAAAACCTCACGGGGTGGTGCGCATTGTATGGGTGTGTGTTACATTACATTCACTAGCAGGAGTGAGAAAAACCTCACGGGGTGGTGCGCCTTGTATGGGTGTGTGTTACATTACATTCACTAGTAGGAGTGAGAAAAACCTCACGAGGTGGTGCGCATTGTATGGGTGTGTGTTACATTAGATTCACTAGTAGGAGTGAGAAAATCATCACGTGGTGGTGCGCATTGTATGGGTGTGTGTTACATTAGATTCACTAGTAGCAGTGAGAAAAACATCACGGGGTGGTGCGCATTGTATGGGTGTGTGTTACATTAGATTCACTAGTAGCAGTGAGAAAAACATCACGGGGTGGTGCGCATTGTATGGGTGTGTGTTACATTAGATTCACTAGTAGCAGTGAGAAAAACATCACGGGGTGGTGCGCATTGTATGGGTGTGTGTTACATTACATTCACTAGTAGCAGTGAGAAAAACATCACGGGGTGGTGCGCATTGTATGGGTGTGTGTTACATTACATTCACTAGTAGCAGTGAGAAAAACATCACGGGGTGGTGCGCCTTGTATGGGTGTGTGTTACATTAGAATCACTAGTAGGAGTGAGAAAAACATCACGGGGTGGTGCGCATTGTATGGGTGTGTGTTACATTAGATTCACTAGTAGGAGTGAGAAAAACATCACGGGGTGGTGGGCATTGTATGTTTGTGTGTTACATTAGATTCACTAGTAGGAGTGAGAAAAACATCACGGGGTGGTGGGCATTGTATGGGTGTGTGTTACATTAGATTCACTAGTAGCAGTGAGAAAAACATCACGGGGTGGTGCGCATTGTATGGGTGTGTGTTACATTAGATTCACTAGTAGGAGTGAGAAAAACATCACGGGGTGGTGCGCATTGTATGGGTGTGTGTTACATTAGATTCACTAGAAGGAGTGAGAAAAACATCACGGGGTGGTGCGCATTGTATGGGTGTGTGTTACATTAGATTCACTAGTAGGAGTGAGAAAAACATCACGGGGTGGTGCGCATTGTATGGGTGTGTGTTACATTAGATTCACTAGTAGGAGTGAGAAAAACATCACGGGGTGGTGCGCATTGTATGGGTGTGTGTTACATTAGATTCACTAGTAGGAGTGAGAAAAACATCACGGGGTGGTGCGCATTGTATGGGTGTGTGTTACATTACATTCCCTAGTAGGAGTGAGAAAAACATCACGGGGTGGTGCGCATTGTATGGGTGTGTGTTACATTACATTCATTAGTAGGTGTGAGAAAAACATCACGGGGTGGTGTGCATTGTATGGGTGTGTGTTACATTACATTCACTAGTAGGAGTGAGAAAAACATCACGGGGTGGTGCGCATTGTATGGGTCTGTGTTACATTACATTCACTAGTAGGAGTGAGAAAAACCTCACGGGGTGGTGCGCATTGTATGGGTGTGTGTTACATTACATTCACTAGTAGGAGTGAGAAAAACCTCACGGGGTGGTGAGCATTGTATGGGTGTGTGTTACATTACATTCACTAGTAGGAGTGAGAAAAACCTCACAGGGTGGTGCGCATTGTATGGGTGTGTGTTGCATTACATTCACTAGTAGGAGTGAGAAAAACCTCACGGGGTGGTGCGCATTGTATGGGTGTGTGTTACATTACATTCACTAGCAGGAGTGAGAAAAACCTCACGGGGTGGTGCGCCTTGTATGGGTGTGTGTTACATTACATTCACTAGTAGGAGTGAGAAAAACCTCACGAGGTGGTGCGCATTGTATGGGTGTGTGTTACATTAGATTCACTAGTAGGAGTGAGAAAATCATCACGTGGTGGTGCGCATTGTATGGGTGTGTGTTACATTAGATTCACTAGTAGCAGTGAGAAAAACATCACGGGGTGGTGCGCATTGTATGGGTGTGTGTTACATTAGATTCACTAGTAGCAGTGAGAAAAACATCACGGGGTGGTGCGCATTGTATGGGTGTGTGTTACATTAGATTCACTAGTAGCAGTGAGAAAAACATCACGGGGTGGTGCGCATTGTATGGGTGTGTGTTACATTACATTCACTAGTAGCAGTGAGAAAAACATCACGGGGTGGTGCGCATTGTATGGGTGTGTGTTACATTACATTCACTAGTAGCAGTGAGAAAAACATCACGGGGTGGTGCGCCTTGTATGGGTGTGTGTTACATTAGAATCACTAGTAGGAGTGAGAAAAACATCACGGGGTGGTGCGCATTGTATGGGTGTGTGTTACATTAGATTCACTAGTAGGAGTGAGAAAAACATCACGGGGTGGTGGGCATTGTATGTTTGTGTGTTACATTAGATTCACTAGTAGGAGTGAGAAAAACATCACGGGGTGGTGGGCATTGTATGGGTGTGTGTTACATTAGATTCACTAGTAGCAGTGAGAAAAACATCACGGGGTGGTGCGCATTGTATGGGTGTGTGTTACATTAGATTCACTAGTAGGAGTGAGAAAAACATCACGGGGTGGTGCGCATTGTATGGGTGTGTGTTACATTAGATTCACTAGAAGGAGTGAGAAAAACATCACGGGGTGGTGCGCATTGTATGGGTGTGTGTTACATTAGATTCACTAGTAGGAGTGAGAAAAACATCACGGGGTGGTGCGCATTGTATGGGTGTGTGTTACATTAGATTCACTAGTAGGAGTGAGAAAAACATCACGGGGTGGTGCGCATTGTATGGGTGTGTGTTACATTAGATTCACTAGTAGGAGTGAGAAAAACATCACGGGGTGGTGCGCATTGTATGGGTGTGTGTTACATTACATTCCCTAGTAGGAGTGAGAAAAACATCACGGGGTGGTGCGCATTGTATGGGTGTGTGTTACATTACATTCATTAGTAGGTGTGAGAAAAACATCACGGGGTGGTGTGCATTGTATGGGTGTGTGTTACATTACATTCACTAGTAGGAGTGAGAAAAACATCACGGGGTGGTGAGCATTTTATGGGTGTGTGTTACATTAGATTCACTAGTAGGAGTGAGAAAAACATCACGGGGTGGTGCGCATTGTATGGGTGTGTGTTACTTTACATTCACTAGTAGGAGTGAGAAAAACATCACGGGGTGGTGCGCATTGTATGGGTGTGTGTTACATTACATTCACTAGTAGGAGTGAGAAAAACATCACGGGGTGGTGCGCCTTGTATGGGTGTGTGTTACATTACATTCACTAGTAGGAGTGAGAAAAACATCACGGGGTGGTGTGCCTTGTATGGGTGTGTGTTACATTAGATTCCCTAGTAGCAGTGAGTAAAACATCACGGGGTGGTGCGCCTTGTATGGGTGTGTGTTACATTAGATTCACTAGTAGGAGTGAGAAAAACATCACGGGGTGGTGCGCCTTGTATGGGTGTGTCTTACATTAGATTCACTAGTAGGAGTGAGAAAAACATCACGGGGTGGTGCGCCTTGTATGGGTGTGTCTTACATTAGATTCACTAGTAGGAGTGAGCAAAACATCACGGGGTGGTGCGCCTTGTATGGTTGTGTGTTACATTACATTCACTAGTAGGAGTGAGAAAAACATCACGGGGTGGTGCGCCTTGTATGGGTGTGTGTTACATTAGATTCACTAGTAGGAGTGAGCAAAACATCACGGGGTGGTGCGCCTTGTATGGGTGTGTGTTACATTACATTCACTAGTAGGAGTGAGAAAAACATCACGGGGTGGTGCGCCTTGTATGGGTGTGTGTTACATTACATTCACTAGTAGGAGTGAGAAAAACATCACGGGGCGGTTTGCCTTGTATGGGTGTGTGTTACATTACATTCACTAGTAGGAGTGAGAAAAACATCACGGGATGGTGCGCCTTGTATGGGTGTGTGTTACATTACATTTACTAGTAGGAGTGAGAAAAACATCACATGGTGGTGCGCCTTGTATGGGTGTGTGTTACATTAGATTCACTAGTAGGAGTGAGAAAAACATCACGGGGTGGTGCGCCTTGTATGGGTGTGTGTTACATTAGATTCACTAGTAGGAGTGAGAAAAACATCACGGGGTGGTGCGCATTGTATGGGTGTGTGTTACATTAGATTCACTAGTAGGAGTGAGAAAAACATCACGGGGTGGTGCGCCTTGTATGGGTGTGTGTTACATTAGATTCACTAGTACGAGTGAGAAAAACATCACGGGGTGGTGCGCATTGTATGGGTGTGTGTTACATTAGATTCACTAGTAGGAGTGAGAAAAACATCACGGGGTGGTGCGCATTGTATGGGTGTGTGTTACATTAGATTCACTAGTAGGAGTGAGAAAAACCTCACGGGGTGGTGCGCATTGTATGGGTGTGTGTTACATTAGATTCACTAGTAGGAGTGAGAAAAACCTCACGGGGTGGTGCGCATTGTATGGGTGTGTGTTACATTAGATTCACTAGTAGGAGTGAGAAAAACCTCACGGGGTGGTGCGCATTGTATGGGTGTGTGTTACATTAGATTCACTAGTAGGAGTGAGAAAAACCTCACGGGGTGGTGCGCATTGTATGGGTCTGTGTTACATTACATTCACTAGTAGGAGTGAGAAAAACCTCACGGGGTGGTGCGCATTGTATGGGTGTGTGTTACATTACATTCACTAGTAGGAGTGAGAAAAACCTCACGGGGTGGTGAGCATTGTATGGGTGTGTGTTACATTACATTCACTAGTAGGAGTGAGAAAAACCTCACAGGGTGGTGCGCATTGTATGGGTGTGTGTTGCATTACATTCACTAGTAGGAGTGAGAAAAACCTCACGGGGTGGTGCGCATTGTATGGGTGTGTGTTACATTACATTCACTAGCAGGAGTGAGAAAAACCTCACGGGGTGGTGCGCCTTGTATGGGTGTGTGTTACATTACATTCACTAGTAGGAGTGAGAAAAACCTCACGAGGTGGTGCGCATTGTATGGGTGTGTGTTACATTAGATTCACTAGTAGGAGTGAGAAAATCATCACGTGGTGGTGCGCATTGTATGGGTGTGTGTTACATTAGATTCACTAGTAGCAGTGAGAAAAACATCACGGGGTGGTGCGCATTGTATGGGTGTGTGTTACATTAGATTCACTAGTAGCAGTGAGAAAAACATCACGGGGTGGTGCGCATTGTATGGGTGTGTGTTACATTAGATTCACTAGTAGCAGTGAGAAAAACATCACGGGGTGGTGCGCATTGTATGGGTGTGTGTTACATTACATTCACTAGTAGCAGTGAGAAAAACATCACGGGGTGGTGCGCATTGTATGGGTGTGTGTTACATTACATTCACTAGTAGCAGTGAGAAAAACATCACGGGGTGGTGCGCCTTGTATGGGTGTGTGTTACATTAGAATCACTAGTAGGAGTGAGAAAAACATCACAGGGTGGTGCGCATTGTATGGGTGTGTGTTACATTAGATTCACTAGTAGGAGTGAGAAAAACATCACGGGGTGGTGGGCATTGTATGTTTGTGTGTTACATTAGATTCACTAGTAGGAGTGAGAAAAACATCACGGGGTGGTGGGCATTGTATGGGTGTGTGTTACATTAGATTCACTAGTAGCAGTGAGAAAAACATCACGGGGTGGTGCGCATTGTATGGGTGTGTGTTACATTACATTCACTAGTAGGAGTGAGAAAAACATCACGGGGTGGTGCGCCTTGTATGGGTGTGTGTTACATTACATTCACTAGTAGGAGTGAGAAAAACATCACGGGGTGGTGCGCCTTGTATGGGTGTGTGTTACATTAGAATCACTAGTAGGAGTGAGAAAAACATCACGGGGTGGTGCGCATTGTATGGGTGTGTGTTACATTAGATTCACTAGTAGGAGTGAGAAAAACATCACGGGGTGGTGGGCATTGTATGTTTGTGTGTTACATTAGATTCACTAGTAGGAGTGAGAAAAACATCACGGGGTGGTGGGCATTGTATGGGTGTGTGTTACATTAGATTCACTAGTAGGAGTGAGAAAAACATCACGGGGTGGTGGGCATTGTATGGGTGTGTGTTACATTAGATTCACTAGTAGGAGTGAGAAAAACATCACGGGGTGGTGCGCATTGTATGGGTGTGTGTTACATTAGATTCACTAGAAGGAGTGAGAAAAACATCACGGGGTGGTGCGCATTGTATGGGTGTGTGTTACATTAGATTCACTAGTAGGAGTGAGAAAAACATCACGGGGTGGTGCGCATTGTATGGGTGTGTGTTACATTAGATTCACTAGTAGGAGTGAGAAAAACATCACGGGGTGGTGCGCATTGTATGGGTGTGTGTTACATTAGATTCACTAGTAGGAGTGAGAAAAACATCACGGGGTGTTGCGCATTGTATGGGTGTGTGTTACATTACATTCCCTAGTAGGAGTGAGAAAAACATCACGGGGTGGTGCGCATTGTATGGGTGTGTGTTACATTACATTCATTAGTAGGTGTGAGAAAAACATCACGGGGTGGTGTGCATTGTATGGGTGTGTGTTACATTACATTCACTAGTAGGAGTGAGAAAAACATCACGGGGTGGTGAGCATTTTATGGGTGTGTGTTACATTAGATTCACTAGTAGGAGTGAGAAAAACATCACGGGGTGGTGCGCATTGTATGGGTGTGTGTTACTTTACATTCACTAGTAGGAGTGAGAAAAACATCACGGGGTGGTGCGCATTGTATGGGTGTGTGTTACATTACATTCACTAGTAGGAGTGAGAAAAACATCACGGGGTGGTGCGCCTTGTATGGGTGTGTGTTACATTACATTCACTAGTAGGAGTGAGAAAAACATCACGGGGTGGTGTGCCTTGTATGGGTGTGTGTTACATTAGATTCCCTAGTAGCAGTGAGTAAAACATCACGGGGTGGTGCGCCTTGTATGGGTGTGTGTTACATTAGATTCACTAGTAGGAGTGAGAAAAACATCACGGGGTGGTGCGCCTTGTATGGGTGTGTCTTACATTAGATTCACTAGTAGGAGTGAGAAAAACATCACGGGGTGGTGCGCCTTGTATGGGTGTGTCTTACATTAGATTCACTAGTAGGAGTGAGCAAAACATCACGGGGTGGTGCGCCTTGTATGGTTGTGTGTTACATTACATTCACTAGTAGGAGTGAGAAAAACATCACGGGGTGGTGCGCCTTGTATGGGTGTGTGTTACATTAGATTCACTAGTAGGAGTGAGCAAAACATCACGGGGTGGTGCGCCTTGTATGGGTGTGTGTTACATTACATTCACTAGTAGGAGTGAGAAAAACATCACGGGGTGGTGCGCCTTGTATGGGTGTGTGTAACATTACATTCACTAGTAGGAGTGAGAAAAACATCACGGGGCGGTTTGCCTTGTATGGGTGTGTGTTACATTACATTCACTAGTAGGAGTGAGAAAAACATCACGGGATGGTGCGCCTTGTATGGGTGTGTGTTACATTACATTTACTAGTAGGAGTGAGAAAAACATCACATGGTGGTGCGCCTTGTATGGGTGTGTGTTACATTAGATTCACTAGTAGGAGTGAGAAAAACATCACGGGGTGGTGCGCCTTGTATGGGTGTGTGTTACATTAGATTCACTAGTAGGAGTGAGAAAAACATCACGGGGTGGTGCGCATTGTATGGGTGTGTGTTACATTAGATTCACTAGTAGGAGTGAGAAAAACATCACGGGGTGGTGCGCCTTGTATGGGTGTGTGTTACATTAGATTCACTAGTACGAGTGAGAAAAACATCACGGGGTGGTGCGCATTGTATGGGTGTGTGTTACATTAGATTCACTAGTAGGAGTGAGAAAAACATCACGGGGTGGTGCGCATTGTATGGGTGTGTGTTACATTAGATTCACTAGTAGGAGTGAGAAAAACCTCACGGGGTGGTGCGCATTGTATGGGTGTGTGTTACATTAGATTCACTAGTAGGAGTGAGAAAAACCTCACGGGGTGGTGCGCATTGTATGGGTGTGTGTTACATTAGATTCACTAGTAGGATTGAGAAAAACCTCACGGGGTGGTGCGCATTGTATGGGTGTGTGTTACATTAGATTCACTAGTAGGAGTGAGAAAAACCTCACGGGGTGGTGCGCATTGTATGGGTCTGTGTTACATTACATTCACTAGTAGGAGTGAGAAAAACCTCACGGGGTGGTGCGCATTGTATGGGTGTGTGTTACATTACATTCACTAGTAGGAGTGAGAAAAACCTCACGGGGTGGTGAGCATTGTATGGGTGTGTGTTACATTACATTCACTAGTAGGAGTGAGAAAAACCTCACAGGGTGGTGCGCATTGTATGGGTGTGTGTTGCATTACATTCACTAGTAGGAGTGAGAAAAACCTCACGGGGTGGTGCGCATTGTATGGGTGTGTGTTACATTACATTCACTAGCAGGAGTGAGAAAAACCTCACGGGGTGGTGCGCCTTGTATGGGTGTGTGTTACATTACATTCACTAGTAGGAGTGAGAAAAACCTCACGAGGTGGTGCGCATTGTATGGGTGTGTGTTACATTAGATTCACTAGTAGGAGTGAGAAAATCATCACGTGGTGGTGCGCATTGTATGGGTGTGTGTTACATTAGATTCACTAGTAGCAGTGAGAAAAACATCACGGGGTGGTGCGCATTGTATGGGTGTGTGTTACATTAGATTCACTAGTAGCAGTGAGAAAAACATCACGGGGTGGTGCGCATTGTATGGGTGTGTGTTACATTAGATTCACTAGTAGCAGTGAGAAAAACATCACGGGGTGGTGCGCATTGTATGGGTGTGTGTTACATTACATTCACTAGTAGCAGTGAGAAAAACATCACGGGGTGGTGCGCATTGTATGGGTGTGTGTTACATTACATTCACTAGTAGCAGTGAGAAAAACATCACGGGGTGGTGCGCATTGTATGGGTGTGTGTTACATTACATTCACTAGTAGCAGTGAGAAAAACATCACGGGGTGGTGCGCATTGTATGGGTGTGTGTTACATTAGATTCACTAGTAGCAGTGAGAAAAACATCACGGGGTGGTGCGCATTGTATGGGTGTGTGTTACATTAGATTCACTAGTAGCAGTGAGAAAAACATCACGGGGTGGTGTGCATTGTATGTGTGTGTTACATTAGATTCACTGGTAGGAGTGAGCAAAACATCACGGGGTGGTGCGCATTGTATGGGTGTGTGTTACATTACATTCACTAGTAGGAGTGAGAAAAACATCACGGGGAGGTGCGCCTTGTATGGGTGTGTGTTACATTACATTCACTAGTAGGAGTGAGAAAAACATCACAGGGTGGTGCGCCTTGTATGGGTGTGTGTTACATTACATTCACTAGTAGGAGTGAGAAAAACATCACGGGGTGGTGCGCATTGTATGGGTGTGTGTTACATTAGATTCACTAGTAGGAGTGAGAAAAACATCACGGGGTGGTGCGCATTGTATGGGTGTGTGTTACATTAGATTCACTAGTAGGAGTGAGAAAAACCTCACGGGGTGGTGCGCATTGTATGGGTGTGTGTTACATTAGATTCACTAGTAGGAGTGAGAAAAACCTCACGGGGTGGTGCGCATTGTATGGGTGTGTGTTACATTAGATTCACTAGTAGGAGTGAGAAAAACATCACGGGGTGGTGCGCATTGTATGGGTGTGTGTTACATTAGATTCACTAGTAGGAGTGAGAAAAACCTCACGGGGTGGTGCGCATTGTATGGGTCTGTGTTACATTACATTCACTAGTAGGAGTGAGAAAAACCTCACGGGGTGGTGCGCATTGTATGGGTGTGTGTTACATTACATTCACTAGGAGGAGTGAGAAAAACCTCTCGGGGTGGTGTGCATTGTATGGGTGTGTGTTACATTACATTCACTAGTAGGAGTGAGAAAAACCTCACAGGGTGGTGCGCATTGTATGGGTGTGTGTTGCATTACATTCACTAGTAGGAGTGAGAAAACCCTCACGGGGTGGTGCGCATTGTATGGGTGTGTGTTACATTACATTCACTAGCAGGAGTGAGAAAAACCTCACGGGGTGGTGCGCATTGTATGGGTGTGTGTTACATTACATTCACTAGTAGGAGTGAGAAAAACCTCACGGGGTGGTGCGCATTGTATGGGTGTGTGTTACATTACATTCACTAGTAGGAGTGAGAAATACCTCACGGGGTGGTGCGCATTGTATGGGTGTGTGTTACATTAGATTCACTAGTAGGAGTGAGAAAATCATCACGTGGTGGTGCGCATTGTATGGGTGTGTGTTACATTAGATTCACTAGTAGCAGTGAGAAAAACATCACGGGGTGGTGCGCATTGTATGGGTGTGTGTTACATTAGATTCACTAGTAGCAGTGAGAAAAACATCACGGGGTGGTGCGCATTGTATGGGTGTGTGTTACATTACATTCACTAGTAGCAGTGAGAAAAACATCACGGGGTGGTGCGCATTGTATGGGTGTGTGTTACATTAGATTCACTAGTAGCAGTGAGAAAAACATCACGGGGTGGTGCGCATTGTATGGGTGTGTGTTACATTACATTCACTAGTAGCAGTGAGAAAAACATCACGGGGTGGTGCGCATTGTATGGGTGTGTGTTACATTACATTCACTAGTAGCAGTGAGAAAAACATCATGGGGTGGTGCGCATTGTATGGGTGTGTGTTACATTACATTCACTAGTAGCAGTGAGAAAAACATCACGGGGTGGTGCGCATTCTATGGGTGTGTGTTACATTAGATTCACTAGTAGCAGTGAGAAAAACATCACGGGGTGGTGCGCATTGTATGGGTGTGTGTTACATTAGATTCACTAGTAGCAGTGAGAAAAACATCACGGGGTGGTGCGCATTGTATGTGTGTGTTACATTAGATTCACTGGTAGGAGTGAGCAAAACATCACGGGGTGGTGCGCCTTGTATGGGTGTGTGTTACATTACATTCACTAGTAGGAGTGAGAAAAACATCACGGGGTGGTGCGCCTTGTATGGGTGTGTGTTACATTACATTCACTAGTAGGAGTGAGAAAAACATCACAGGGTGGTGCGCCTTGTATGGGTGTGTGTTACATTAGATTCACTAGTAGGAGTGAGAAAAACATCACGGGGTGGTGCGCCTTGTATGGGTGTGTGTTACATTAGATTCACTAGTAGGAGTGGGAAAAACATCACGGGGTGGTGCGCCTTGTATGGGTGTGTGTTACATTAAATTCACTAGTAGGAGTGAGAAAAACATCACGGGGTGGTGCGCCTTGTATGGGTGTGTGTTACATTAGATTCACTAGTAGGAGTGAGAAATACATCACGGGGTGGTGCCCCTTGTATGGGTGTGAGTTACATTAGATTCACTAGTAGGAGTGAGAAAAACATCACGGGGTGGTGCGCATTGTATGGGTGTGTGTTACATTAGATTCACTAGTAGGAGTGAGAAAAACATCACGGGGTGGTGCGCATTGTATGGGTGTGTGTTACTTTAGATTCACTAGTAGGAGTGAGAAAAACATCACGGGGTGGTGCGCATTGTATGGGTGTGTGTTACATTAGATTCACTAGTAGGAGTGAGAAAAACATCACGGGGTGGTGCGCATTGTATGGGTGTGTGTTACATTAGATTCACTAGTAGGAGTGAGAAAAACCTCACGGGGTGGTGCGCATTGTATGGGTGTGTGTTACATTACATTCAATAGTAGGAGTGAGAAAAAACTCACGGGGTGGTGCGCATTGTATGGGTGTGTGTTACATTACATTCACTAGTAGGAGTGAGAAAAACCTCACGGTGTGGTGCGCATTGTATGGGTGTGTGTTACATTACATTCACTAGTAGGAGTGAGAAAAACCTCACGGGGAGGTGCGCCTTGTATGGGTGTGTGTTACATTACATTCACTAGTAGGAGTGAGAAAAACCTCACGGGGTGGTGCGCCTTGTATGGGTGTGTGTTACATTACATTCACTAGTAGGAGTGAGAAAAACCTCACGGGGTGGTGCGCATTGTATGGGTGTGTGTTACATTACATTCACTAGTAGGAGTGAGAAAAACCTCACGGGTTGGTGCGCATTGTATGGGTGTGTGTTACATTAGATTCACTAGCAGCAGTGAGAAAAACATCACGGGGTGGTGCGCATTGTATGGGTGTGTGTTACATTAGATTCACTAGTAGCAGTGAGAAAAACATCACGGGGTGGTGCGCATTGTATGGGTGTGTGTTGCATTACATTCACTAGTAGCAGTGAGAAAAACATCACGGGGTGGTGCGCATTGTATGGGTGTGTGTTACATTAGATTCACTAGTAGGAGTGAGAAAAACTTCACGGTGTGGTGCGCATTGTATGGGTGTGTGTTACATTACATTCACTAGTAGCAGTGAAAAAAACATCACGGGGTGGTGCGCATTGTATGGGTGTGTGTTACATTACATTCACTAGTAGCAGTGAGAAAAACATCACGGGGTGGTGCGCATTGTATGGGTGTGTGTTACATTAGATTCACTAGTAGCAGTGAGAAAAACATCACGGGGTGGTGCGCATTGTATGGGTGTGTGTTACATTAGATTCACTAGTAGCAGTGAGAAAAACATCACGGGTTGGTGCGCATTGTATGGGTGTGTGTTACATTAGATTCACTAGTAGCAGTGAGAAAAACTTCACGGGGTGGTGCGCATTGTATGGGTGTGTGTTACATTAGATTCACTAGTAGCAGTGAGAAAAACATCACGGGGTGGTGCGCCTTGTATGGGTGTGTGTTACATTACATTCACTAGTAGGAGTGAGAAAAACATCACGGGGTGGTGCGCCTTGTATGGGTGTGTGTTACATTACATTCACTAGTAGGAGTGAGAAAAACATCACGGGGTGGTGCGCCTTGTATGGGTGTGGGTTACATTACATTCACTAGTAGGAGTGAGAAAAACATCACGGGGTGGTGCGCATTGTATGAGTGTGTGTTACATTAGATTCACTAGTAGCAGTGAGAAAAACATCACGGGGTGGTGCGCATTGTATGGGTGTGTGTTACATTACATTCACTAGTAGCAGTGAGAAAAACATCACGGTGTGGTGCGCATTGTATGGGTGTGTGTTACATTAGATTCACTAGTAGGAGTGAGAAAAACATCACGGGGTGGTGCGCCTTGTATGGGTGTGTGTTAGATTACATTCACTAGTAGCAGTGAGAAAAACATCACGGGGTGGTGCGCATTGTATGGGTGTGTGTTACATTACATTCACTAGTAGGAGTGAGAAAAACATCACGGGGTGGTGCGCATTGTATGGGTGTGTGTTACATTAGATTCACTAGTAGCAGTGAGAAAAACATCACGGGGTGGTGCGCATTGTATGGGTGTGTGTTACATTAGATTCACTAGTAGCAGTGAGAAAAACATCACGGGGTGGTGCGCTTTATATGGGTGTGTGTTAAATTACATTCACTAGTCGGAGTGAGAAAAACATCACGGGGTGGTGCGCATTGTATGGGTGTGTGTTACATTACATTCACTAGTAGGAGTGAGAAAAACATCACGGGGTGGTGCGCCTTGTAGGGTTGTGTGTTACATTAGATTCACTAGTAGGAGTGAGAAAAACATCACGGGGTAGTGCGCCTTGTATGGGTGTGTGTTACATTAGATTCACTAGTAGGAGTGAGAAAAACATCACGTGGTGGTGCGCATTGTATGGGTGTGTGTTACATTACATTCACTTGTAGCAGTGAGAAAAACATCACGGGGTGGTGCGCATTGTATGGGTGTGTGTTACATTAGATTCACTAGTAGGAGTGAGAAAAACATCACGGGGTGGTGCGCATTGTATGGGTGTGTGTTACATTAGATTCACTAGTAGCAGTGAGAAAAACATCACGCGGTGGTGCGCATTGTATGGGTGTGTGTTACATTAGATTCACTAGTAGCAGGGAGAAAAACATCACGGGGTGGTGCGCATTGTATGGGTGTGTGTTACATTAGATTCACTAGTAGCAGTGAGAAAAACCTCACGGGGTGGTGCGCCTTGTATGGGTGTGTGTTACATTAGATTCACTAGTAGGAGTGAGAAAAACATCACGGGGTGGTGCGCCTTGTATGGGTGTGTGTTACATTACATTCACTAGTATGAGTGAGAAAAACATCACGGGGTGGTGCGCCTTGTATGGGTGTGTGTTACATTAGATTCACTAGTAGGAGTGAGAAAAACATCACGGGGTGGTGCGCATTGTATGGGTGTGTGTTACATTAGATTCACTAGTAGGAGTGAGAAAAACATCATGGGGTGGTGCGCATTGTATGGGTGTGTGTTACATTACATTCACTAGTAGGAGTGAGAAAATCATCACGGGGTGGTGCGCATTGTATGGGTGTGTGTTACATTACATTCACTAGTAGGAGTGAGAAAAACATCACGGGGTGGTGCGCATTGTATGGGTGTGTGTTACATTACATTCACTAGTAGGAGTGAGAAAAACATCACGGGGTGGTGCGCATTGTATGGGTGTGTGTTACGTTACATTCATTAGTAGGAGTGAGAAAAACATCACGGGGTGTTGCGCATTGTATGGGTGTGTGTTACATTACATTCACTAGTAGGAGTGAGAAAAACATCAAGAGGTGGTGCGCATTGTATGGGTGTGTGTTACATTACATTCACTAGAAGGAGTGAGAAAAACATCACGGGATGGTGCGCATTGTATGGGTGTGTGTTACATTACATTCACTAGTAGGAGTGAGAAAAACATCACGGGGTGGTGCGCATTGTATGGGTGTGTGTTACATTAGATTCACTAGTAGGAGTGAGAAAAACATCACGGGGTGGTGCGCATTGTATGGGTGTGTGTTACATTAGATTCACTAGTAGCAGTGAGAAAAACATCACGGGGTGGTGCGCATTGTATGGGTGTGTGTTACATTAGATTCACTAGTAGCAGTGAGAAAAAAATAACGGGGTGGTGCGCATTGTATGGGTGTGTGTTACTTTACATTCACTAGTAGGAGTGAGAAAAACATCACGGGGTGGTGCGCATTGTATGGGTGTGTGTTACATTAGATTCACTAGTAGGAGAGAGAAAAACATCACGGTGTGGTGCGCCTTGTATGGGTGTGTGTTACATTAGATTCACTAGTAGGAGTGAGAAAAACATCACGGGGTGGTGCGCCTTGTATGGGTGTGTGTTACATTAGATTCACTAGTAGGAGTGAGAAAAACATCACGGGGTGGTGCGCCTTGTATGGGTGTGTGTTTTACATTAGATTCACTAGTAGGAGTGAGAAAAATATCACGGGGTGGTGCGCCTTCTATGGGTGTGTGTTACATTAGATTCACTAGTAGGAGTGAGAAAAACATCACGGGGTGGTGCGCCTTGTATGGGTGTGTGTTACATTAGATTCACTAGTAGGAGTGAGAAAAACATCACGGGGTGGTGCGCCTTATATGGGTGTGTGTTACATTAGATTCACTAGTAGGAGTGAGAAAAACATCACGGGGTGTTGCGCAATGTATGGGTGTGTGTTACATTACATTCACTAGTAGGAGTGAGAAAAACATCACGGGGTGGTGCGCATTGTATGGGTGTGTGTTACATTAGATTCACTAGTAGGAGTGAGAAAAACATCACGGGGTGGTGCGCATTGTATGGGTTTGTGTTACATTAGATTCACTAGTAGGAGTGAGAAAAACATCACGGGGTGGTGCGCATTGTATGGGTGTGTGTTACATTACATTCACTAGGAGGAGTGAGAAAAACATCACGGGGTGGTGCGCATTGGATGGGTGTGTGTTACATTACATTCACTAGTAGGAGTGAGAAAAACGTCACGGGGTGGTGCGCATTGTATGGGTGTGTGTTACATTAGATTCACTAGTAGGAGTGAGAAAATCGTCACGGGGTGGTGCGCATTGTATGGGTGTGTGTTACATTAGATTCACTAGTAGGAGTGAGAAAAACATCACGGGGTGGTGCGCATTGTATGGGTGTGTGTTACATTAGATTCACTAGTAGCAGTGAGAAAAACATCACGGGGTGGTGCGCATTGTATGGGTGTGTGTTACATTAGATTCACTAGTAGGAGTGAGAAAAACATCACGGGGTGGTGCGCATTGTATGGGTGTGTGTTACATTAGATTCACTAGTAGGAGTGAGAAAAACCTCACGGGGTGGTGCGCATTGTATGGGTGTGTGTTACATTACATTCACTAGTAGGAGTGAGAAAAAACTCACGGGGTGGTGCGCATTGTATGGGTGTGTGTTACATTACATTCACTAGTAGGAGTGAGAAAAACCTCACGGGGTGGTGCGCATTGTATGGGTGTGTGTTACATTACATTCACTAGTAGGAGTGAGAAAAACCTCACGGGGAGGTGCGCCTTGTATGGGTGTGTGTTACATTACATTCACTAGTAGGAGTGAGAAAAACCTCACGGGGTGGTGCGCCTTGTATGGGTGTGTGTTACATTACATTCACTAGTAGGAGTGAGAAAAACCTCACGGGGTGGTGCGCATTGTATGGGTGTGTGTTACATTACATTCACTAGTAGGAGTGAGAAAAACCTCACGGGGTGGTGCGCATTGTATGGGTGTGTGTTACATTACATTCACTAGTAGGAGTGAGAAAAACCTCACGGGGTGGTGCGCATTGTATGGGTGTGTGTTACATTACATTCACTAGTAGGAGTGAGAAAAAACTCACGGGGTGGTGCGCATTGTATGGGTGTGTGTTACATTACATTCACTAGTAGGAGTGAGAAAAACCTCACGGGGTGGTGCGCATTGTATGGGTGTGTGTTACATTACATTCACTAGTAGGAGTGAGAAAAACCTCACGGGGAGGTGCGCCTTGTATGGGTGTGTGTTACATTACATTCACTAGTAGGAGTGAGAAAAACCTCACGGGGTGGTGCGCCTTGTATGGGTGTGTGTTACATTACATTCACTAGTAGGAGTGAGAAAAACCTCACGGGGTGGTGCGCATTGTATGGGTGTGTGTTACATTACATTCACTAGTAGGAGTGAGAAAAACATCACGGGGTGGTGCGCCTTGTATGGGTGTGTGTTACATTACATTCACTAGTAGGAGTGAGAAAAACATCACGGGGTGGTGCGCCTTGTATGGGTGTGTGTTACATTACATTCACTAGTAGGAGTGAGAAAAACATCACGGTGTGGTGCGCATTGTATGGGTGTGTGTTACATTAGATTCACTAGTAGGAGTGAGAAAAACATCACGGGGTGGTGCGCCTTCTACGGGTGTGTGTTAGATTACATTCACTAGTAGCAGTGAGAAAAACATCACGGGGTGGTGCGCATTGTATGGGTGTGTGTTACATTACATTCACTAGTAGGAGTGAGAAAAACATCACGGGGTGGTGCGCATTGTATGGGTGTGTGTTACATTAGATTCACTAGTAGCAGTGAGAAAAACATCACGGGGTGGTGCGCATTGTATGGGTGTGTGTTACATTAGATTCACTAGTAGCAGTGAGAAAAACATCACGGGGTGGTGCGCATTGTATGGGTGTGTGTTACATTAGATTCACTAGTAGCAGTGAGAAAAACATCACGGGGTGGTGCGCATTGTATGGGTGTGTGTTACATTAGATTCACTAGTAGGAGTGAGAAAAACATCTCGGGGTGGTGCGCCTTGTATGGGTGTGTGTTATATTACATTCACTAGTAGGAGTGAGAAAAACATCACGGGGTGGTGCGCTTTATATGGGTGTGTGTTAAATTACATTCACTAGTCGGAGTGAGAAAAACATCACGGGGTGGTGCGCATTGTATGGGTGTGTGTTACATTACATTCACTAGTAGGAGTGAGAAAAACATCACGGGGTGGTGCGCCTTGTAGGGTTGTGTGTTACATTAGATTCACTAGTAGGAGTGAGAAAAACATCACGGGGTAGTGCGCCTTGTATGGGTGTGTGTTACATTAGATTCACTAGTAGGAGTGAGAAAAACATCACGTGGTGGTGCGCATTGTATGGGTGTGTGTTACATTACATTCACTTGTAGCAGTGAGAAAAACATCACGGGGTGGTGCGCATTGTATGGGTGTGTGTTACATTAGATTCACTAGTAGGAGTGAGAAAAACATCACGGGGTGGTGCGCATTGTATGGGTGTGTGTTACATTAGATTCACTAGTAGCAGTGAGAAAAACATCACGCGGTGGTGCGCATTGTATGGGTGTGTGTTACATTAGATTCACTAGTAGCAGGGAGAAAAACATCACGGGGTGGTGCGCATTGTATGGGTGTGTGTTACATTAGATTCACTAGTAGCAGTGAGAAAAACCTCACGGGGTGGTGCGCCTTGTATGGGTGTGTGTTACATTAGATTCACTAGTAGGAGTGAGAAAAACATCACGGGGTGGTGCGCCTTGTATGGGTGTGTGTTACATTACATTCACTAGTATGAGTGAGAAAAACATCACGGGGTGGTGCGCCTTGTATGGGTGTGTGTTACATTAGATTCACTAGTAGGAGTGAGAAAAACATCACGGGGTGGTGCGCATTGTATGGGTGTGTGTTACATTAGATTCACTAGTAGGAGTGAGAAAAACATCATGGGGTGGTGCGCATTGTATGGGTGTGTGTTACATTACATTCACTAGTAGGAGTGAGAAAATCATCACGGGGTGGTGCGCATTGTATGGGTGTGTGTTACATTACATTCACTAGTAGGAGTGAGAAAAACATCACGGGGTGGTGCGCATTGTATGGGTGTGTGTTACATTACATTCACTAGTAGGAGTGAGAAAAACATCACGGGGTGGTGCGCATTGTATGGGTGTGTGTTACGTTACATTCATTAGTAGGAGTGAGAAAAACATCACGGGGTGTTGCGCATTGTATGGGTGTGTGTTACATTACATTCACTAGTAGGAGTGAGAAAAACATCAAGAGGTGGTGCGCATTGTATGGGTGTGTGTTACATTACATTCACTAGAAGGAGTGAGAAAAACATCACGGGGTGGTGCGCATTGTATGGGTGTGTGTTACATTACATTCACTAGTAGGAGTGAGAAAAACATCACGGGGTGGTGCGCATTGTATGGGTGTGTGTTACATTAGATTCACTAGTAGGAGTGAGAAAAACATCACGGGGTGGTGCGCATTGTATGGGTGTGTGTTACATTAGATTCACTAGTAGCAGTGAGAAAAACATCACGGGGTGGTGCGCATTGTATGGGTGTGTGTTACATTAGATTCACTAGTAGCAGTGAGAAAAAAATAACGGGGTGGTGCGCATTGTATGGGTGTGTGTTACTTTACATTCACTAGTAGGAGTGAGAAAAACATCACGGGGTGGTGCGCATTGTATGGGTGTGTGTTACATTAGATTCACTAGTAGGAGAGAGAAAAACATCACGGTGTGGTGCGCCTTGTATGGGTGTGTGTTACATTAGATTCACTAGTAGGAGTGAGAAAAACATCACGGGGTGGTGCGCCTTGTATGGGTGTGTGTTACATTAGATTCACTAGTAGGAGTGAGAAAAACATCACGGGGTGGTGCGCCTTGTATGGGTGTGTGTTTTACATTAGATTCACTAGTAGGAGTGAGAAAAAAACACGGGGTGGTGCGCCTTCTATGGGTGTGTGTTACATTAGATTCACTAGTAGGAGTGAGAAAAACATCACGGGGTGGTGCGCCTTGTATGGGTGTGTGTTACATTAGATTCACTAGTAGGAGTGAGAAAAACATCACGGGGTGGTGCGCCTTATATGGGTGTGTGTTACATTAGATTCACTAGTAGGAGTGAGAAAAACATCACGGGGTGTTGCGCAATGTATGGGTGTGTGTTACATTACATTCACTAGTAGGAGTGAGAAAAACATCACGGGGTGGTGCGCATTGTATGGGTGTGTGTTACATTAGATTCACTAGTAGGAGTGAGAAAAACATCACGGGGTGGTGCGCATTGTATGGGTTTGTGTTACATTAGATTCACTAGTAGGAGTGAGAAAAACATCACGGGGTGGTGCGCATTGTATGGGTGTGTGTTACATTACATTCACTAGGAGGAGTGAGAAAAACATCACGGGGTGGTGCGCATTGGATGGGTGTGTGTTACATTACATTCACTAGTAGGAGTGAGAAAAACGTCACGGGGTGGTGCGCATTGTATGGGTGTGTGTTACATTAGATTCACTAGTAGGAGTGAGAAAATCGTCACGGGGTGGTGCGCATTGTATGGGTGTGTGTTACATTAGATTCACTAGTAGGAGTGAGAAAAACATCACGGGGTGGTGCGCATTGTATGGGTGTGTGTTACATTAGATTCACTAGTAGCAGTGAGAAAAACATCACGGGGTGGTGCGCATTGTATGGGTGTGTGTTACATTAGATTCACTAGTAGGAGTGAGAAAAACATCACGGGGTGGTGCGCATTGTATGGGTGTGTGTTACATTAGATTCACTAGTAGGAGTGAGAAAAACCTCACGGGGTGGTGCGCATTGTATGGGTGTGTGTTACATTACATTCACTAGTAGGAGTGAGAAAAAACTCACGGGGTGGTGCGCATTGTATGGGTGTGTGTTACATTACATTCACTAGTAGGAGTGAGAAAAACCTCACGGGGTGGTGCGCATTGTATGGGTGTGTGTTACATTACATTCACTAGTAGGAGTGAGAAAAACCTCACGGGGAGGTGCGCCTTGTATGGGTGTGTGTTACATTACATTCACTAGTAGGAGTGAGAAAAACCTCACGGGGTGGTGCGCCTTGTATGGGTGTGTGTTACATTACATTCACTAGTAGGAGTGAGAAAAACCTCACGGGGTGGTGCGCATTGTATGGGTGTGTGTTACATTACATTCACTAGTAGGAGTGAGAAAAACCTCACGGGTTGGTGCGCATTGTATGGGTGTGTGTTACATTAGATTCACTAGCAGCAGTGAGAAAAACATCACGGGGTGGTGCGCATTGTATGGGTGTGTGTTACATTAGATTCACTAGTAGCAGTGAGAAAAACATCACGGGGTGGTGCGCATTGTATGGGTGTGTGTTACATTACATTCACTAGTAGCAGTGAGAAAAACATCACGGGGTGGTGCGCATTGTATGGGTGTGTGTTACATTAGATTCACTAGTAGGAGTGAGAAAAACTTCACGGTGTGGTGCGCATTGTATGGGTGTGTGTTACATTACATTCACTAGTAGCAGTGAAAAAAACATCACGGGGTGGTGCGCATTGTATGGGTGTGTGTTACATTACATTCACTAGTAGCAGTGAGAAAAACATCACGGGGTGGTGCGCATTGTATGGGTGTGTGTTACATTAGATTCACTAGTAGCAGTGAGAAAAACATCACGGGGTGGTGCGCATTGTATGGGTGTGTGTTACATTAGATTCACTAGTAGCATTGAGAAAAACATCACGGGGTGGTGCGCATTGTATGGGTGTGTGTTACATTAGATTCACTAGTAGCAGTGAGAAAAACTTCACGGGGTGGTGCGCATTGTATGGGTGTGTGTTACATTAGATTCACTAGTAGCAGTGAGAAAAACATCACGGGGTGGTGCGCCTTGTATGGGTGTGTGTTACATTACATTCACTAGTAGGAGTGAGAAAAACATCACGGGGTGGTGCGCCTTGTATGGGTGTGTGTTACATTACATTCACTAGTAGGAGTGAGAAAAACATCACGGGGTGGTGCGCCTTGTATGGGTGTGTGTTACATTACATTCACTAGTAGGAGTGAGAAAAACATCACGGTGTGGTGCGCATTGTATGGGTGTGTGTTACATTAGATTCACTAGTAGGAGTGAGAAAAACATCACGGGGTGGTGCGCCTTCTATGGGTGTGTGTTAGATTACATTCACTAGTAGCAGTGAGAAAAACATCACGGGGTGGTGCGCATTGTATGGGTGTGTGTTACATTACATTCACTAGTAGGAGTGAGAAAAACATCACGGGGTGGTGCGCATTGTATGGGTGTGTGTTACATTAGATTCACTAGTAGCAGTGAGAAAAACATCACGGGGTGGTGCGCATTGTATGGGTGTGTGTTACATTAGATTCACTAGTAGCAGTGAGAAAAACATCACGGGGTGGTGCGCATTGTATGGGTGTGTGTTACATTAGATTCACTAGTAGCAGTGAGAAAAACATCACGGGGTGGTGCGCATTGTATGGGTGTGTGTTACATTAGATTCACTAGTAGGAGTGAGAAAAACATCTCGGGGTGGTGCGCCTTGTATGGGTGTGTGTTATATTACATTCACTAGTAGGAGTGAGAAAAACATCACGGGGTGGTGCGCTTTATATGGGTGTGTGTTAAATTACATTCACTAGTCGGAGTGAGAAAAACATCACGGGGTGGTGCGCATTGTATGGGTGTGTGTTACATTACATTCACTAGTAGGAGTGAGAAAAACATCACGGGGTGGTGCGCCTTGTAGGGTTGTGTGTTACATTAGATTCACTAGTAGGAGTGAGAAAAACATCACGGGGTAGTGCGCCTTGTATGGGTGTGTGTTACATTAGATTCACTAGTAGGAGTGAGAAAAACATCACGTGGTGGTGCGCATTGTATGGGTGTGTGTTACATTACATTCACTTGTAGCAGTGAGAAAAACATCACGGGGTGGTGCGCATTGTATGGGTGTGTGTTACATTAGATTCACTAGTAGGAGTGAGAAAAACATCACGGGGTGGTGCGCATTGTATGGGTGTGTGTTACATTAGATTCACTAGTAGCAGTGAGAAAAACATCACGCGGTGGTGCGCATTGTATGGGTGTGTGTTACATTAGATTCACTAGTAGCAGGGAGAAAAACATCACGGGGTGGTGCGCATTGTATGGGTGTGTGTTACATTAGATTCACTAGTAGCAGTGAGAAAAACCTCACGGGGTGGTGCGCCTTGTATGGGTGTGTGTTACATTAGATTCACTAGTAGGAGTGAGAAAAACATCACGGGGTGGTGCGCCTTGTATGGGTGTGTGTTACATTACATTCACTAGTATGAGTGAGAAAAACATCACGGGGTGGTGCGCCTTGTATGGGTGTGTGTTACATTAGATTCACTAGTAGGAGTGAGAAAAACATCACGGGGTGGTGCGCATTGTATGGGTGTGTGTTACATTAGATTCACTAGTAGGAGTGAGAAAAACATCATGGGGTGGTGCGCATTGTATGGGTGTGTGTTACATTACATTCACTAGTAGGAGTGAGAAAATCATCACGGGGTGGTGCGCATTGTATGGGTGTGTGTTACATTACATTCACTAGTAGGAGTGAGAAAAACATCACGGGGTGGTGCGCATTGTATGGGTGTGTGTTACATTACATTCACTAGTAGGAGTGAGAAAAACATCACGGGGTGGTGCGCATTGTATGGGTGTGTGTTACGTTACATTCATTAGTAGGAGTGAGAAAAACATCACGGGGTGTTGCGCATTGTATGGGTGTGTGTTACATTACATTCACTAGTAGGAGTGAGAAAAACATCAAGAGGTGGTGCGCATTGTATGGGTGTGTGTTACATTACATTCACTAGAAGGAGTGAGAAAAACATCACGGGGTGGTGCGCATTGTATGGGTGTGTGTTACATTACATTCACTAGTAGGAGTGAGAAAAACATCACGGGGTGGTGCGCATTGTATGGGTGTGTGTTACATTAGATTCACTAGTAGGAGTGAGAAAAACATCACGGGGTGGTGCGCATTGTATGGGTGTGTGTTACATTAGATTCACTAGTAGCAGTGAGAAAAACATCACGGGGTGGTGCGCATTGTATGGGTGTGTGTTACATTAGATTCACTAGTAGCAGTGAGAAAAAAATAACGGGGTGGTGCGCATTGTATGGGTGTGTGTTACTTTACATTCACTAGTAGGAGTGAGAAAAACATCACGGGGTGGTGCGCATTGTATGGGTGTGTGTTACATTAGATTCACTAGTAGGAGAGAGAAAAACATCACGGTGTGGTGCGCCTTGTATGGGTGTGTGTTACATTAGATTCACTAGTAGGAGTGAGAAAAACATCACGGGGTGGTGCGCCTTGTATGGGTGTGTGTTACATTAGATTCACTAGTAGGAGTGAGAAAAACATCACGGGGTGGTGCGCCTTGTATGGGTGTGTGTTTTACATTAGATTCACTAGTAGGAGTGAGAAAAATATCACGGGGTGGTGCGCCTTCTATGGGTGTGTGTTACATTAGATTCACTAGTAGGAGTGAGAAAAACATCACGGGGTGGTGCGCCTTGTATGGGTGTGTGTTACATTAGATTCACTAGTAGGAGTGAGAAAAACATCACGGGGTGGTGCGCCTTATATGGGTGTGTGTTACATTAGATTCACTAGTAGGAGTGAGAAAAACATCACGGGGTGTTGCGCAATGTATGGGTGTGTGTTACATTACATTCACTAGTAGGAGTGAGAAAAACATCACGGGGTGGTGCGCATTGTATGGGTGTGTGTTACATTAGATTCACTAGTAGGAGTGAGAAAAACATCACGGGGTGGTGCGCATTGTATGGGTTTGTGTTACATTAGATTCACTAGTAGGAGTGAGAAAAACATCACGGGGTGGTGCGCATTGTATGGGTGTGTGTTACATTACATTCACTAGGAGGAGTGAGAAAAACATCACGGGGTGGTGCGCATTGGATGGGTGTGTGTTACATTACATTCACTAGTAGGAGTGAGAAAAACGTCACGGGGTGGTGCGCATTGTATGGGTGTGTGTTACATTAGATTCACTAGTAGGAGTGAGAAAATCGTCACGGGGTGGTGCGCATTGTATGGGTGTGTGTTACATTAGATTCACTAGTAGGAGTGAGAAAAACATCACGGGGTGGTGCGCATTGTATGGGTGTGTGTTACATTAGATTCACTAGTAGCAGTGAGAAAAACATCACGGGGTGGTGCGCATTGTATGGGTGTGTGTTACATTAGATTCACTAGTAGGAGTGAGAAAAACATCACGGGGTGGTGCGCATTGTATGGGTGTGTGTTACATTAGATTCACTAGTAGGAGTGAGAAAAACCTCACGGGGTGGTGCGCATTGTATGGGTGTGTGTTACATTACATTCACTAGTAGGAGTGAGAAAAAACTCACGGGGTGGTGCGCATTGTATGGGTGTGTGTTACATTACATTCACTAGTAGGAGTGAGAAAAACCTCACGGGGTGGTGCGCATTGTATGGGTGTGTGTTACATTACATTCACTAGTAGGAGTGAGAAAAACCTCACGGGGAGGTGCGCCTTGTATGGGTGTGTGTTACATTACATTCACTAGTAGGAGTGAGAAAAACCTCACGGGGTGGTGCGCCTTGTATGGGTGTGTGTTACATTACATTCACTAGTAGGAGTGAGAAAAACCTCACGGGGTGGTGCGCATTGTATGGGTGTGTGTTACATTACATTCACTAGTAGGAGTGAGAAAAACCTCACGGGTTGGTGCGCATTGTATGGGTGTGTGTTACATTAGATTCACTAGCAGCAGTGAGAAAAACATCACGGGGTGGTGCGCATTGTATGGGTGTGTGTTACATTAGATTCACTAGTAGCAGTGAGAAAAACATCACGGGGTGGTGCGCATTGTATGGGTGTGTGTTACATTACATTCACTAGTAGCAGTGAGAAAAACATCACGGGGTGGTGCGCATTGTATGGGTGTGTGTTACATTAGATTCACTAGTAGGAGTGAGAAAAACTTCACGGTGTGGTGCGCATTGTATGGGTGTGTGTTACATTACATTCACTAGTAGCAGTGAAAAAAACATCACGGGGTGGTGCGCATTGTATGGGTGTGTGTTACATTACATTCACTAGTAGCAGTGAGAAAAACATCACGGGGTGGTGCGCATTGTATGGGTGTGTGTTACATTAGATTCACTAGTAGCAGTGAGAAAAACATCACGGGGTGGTGCGCATTGTATGGGTGTGTGTTACATTAGATTCACTAGTAGCATTGAGAAAAACATCACGGGGTGGTGCGCATTGTATGGGTGTGTGTTACATTAGATTCACTAGTAGCAGTGAGAAAAACTTCACGGGGTGGTGCGCATTGTATGGGTGTGTGTTACATTAGATTCACTAGTAGCAGTGAGAAAAACATCACGGGGTGGTGCGCCTTGTATGGGTGTGTGTTACATTACATTCACTAGTAGGAGTGAGAAAAACATCACGGGGTGGTGCGCCTTGTATGGGTGTGTGTTACATTACATTCACTAGTAGGAGTGAGAAAAACATCACGGGGTGGTGCGCCTTGTATGGGTGTGTGTTACATTACATTCACTAGTAGGAGTGAGAAAAACATCACGGGGTGGTGCGCATTGTATGGGTGTGTGTTACATTAGATTCACTAGTAGCAGTGAGAAAAACATCACGGGGTGGTGCGCATTGTATGGGTGTGTGTTACATTACATTCACTAGTAGCAGTGAGAAAAACATCACGCGGTGGTGCGCATTGTATGGGTGTGTGTTACATTAGATTCACTAGTAGCAGGGAGAAAAACATCACGGGGTGGTGCGCATTGTATGGGTGTGTGTTACATTAGATTCACTAGTAGCAGTGAGAAAAACCTCACGGGGTGGTGCGCCTTGTATGGGTGTGTGTTACATTAGATTCACTAGTAGGAGTGAGAAAAACATCACGGGGTGGTGCGCCTTGTATGGGTGTGTGTTACATTACATTCACTAGTATGAGTGAGAAAAACATCACGGGGTGGTGCGCCTTGTATGGGTGTGTGTTACATTAGATTCACTAGTAGGAGTGAGAAAAACATCACGGGGTGGTGCGCATTGTATGGGTGTGTGTTACATTAGATTCACTAGTAGGAGTGAGAAAAACATCATGGGGTGGTGCGCATTGTATGGGTGTGTGTTACATTACATTCACTAGTAGGAGTGAGAAAATCATCACGGGGTGGTGCGCATTGTATGGGTGTGTGTTACATTACATTCACTAGTAGGAGTGAGAAAAACATCACGGGGTGGTGCGCATTGTATGGGTGTGTGTTACATTACATTCACTAGTAGGAGTGAGAAAAACATCACGGGGTGGTGCGCATTGTATGGGTGTGTGTTACGTTACATTCATTAGTAGGAGTGAGAAAAACATCACGGGGTGTTGCGCATTGTATGGGTGTGTGTTACATTACATTCACTAGTAGGAGTGAGAAAAACATCAAGAGGTGGTGCGCATTGTATGGGTGTGTGTTACATTACATTCACTAGAAGGAGTGAGAAAAACATCACGGGGTGGTGCGCATTGTATGGGTGTGTGTTACATTACATTCACTAGTAGGAGTGAGAAAAACATCACGGGGTGGTGCGCATTGTATGGGTGTGTGTTACATTAGATTCACTAGTAGGAGTGAGAAAAACATCACGGGGTGGTGCGCATTGTATGGGTGTGTGTTACATTAGATTCACTAGTAGCAGTGAGAAAAACATCACGGGGTGGTGCGCATTGTATGGGTGTGTGTTACATTAGATTCACTAGTAGCAGTGAGAAAAAAATAACGGGGTGGTGCGCATTGTATGGGTGTGTGTTACTTTACATTCACTAGTAGGAGTGAGAAAAACATCACGGGGTGGTGCGCATTGTATGGGTGTGTGTTACATTAGATTCACTAGTAGGAGAGAGAAAAACATCACGGTGTGGTGCGCCTTGTATGGGTGTGTGTTACATTAGATTCACTAGTAGGAGTGAGAAAAACATCACGGGGTGGTGCGCCTTGTATGGGTGTGTGTTACATTAGATTCACTAGTAGGAGTGAGAAAAACATCACGGGGTGGTGCGCCTTGTATGGGTGTGTGTTTTACATTAGATTCACTAGTAGGAGTGAGAAAAATATCACGGGGTGGTGCGCCTTCTATGGGTGTGTGTTACATTAGATTCACTAGTAGGAGTGAGAAAAACATCACGGGGTGGTGCGCCTTGTATGGGTGTGTGTTACATTAGATTCACTAGTAGGAGTGAGAAAAACATCACGGGGTGGTGCGCCTTATATGGGTGTGTGTTACATTAGATTCACTAGTAGGAGTGAGAAAAACATCACGGGGTGTTGCGCAATGTATGGGTGTGTGTTACATTACATTCACTAGTAGGAGTGAGAAAAACATCACGGGGTGGTGCGCATTGTATGGGTGTGTGTTACATTAGATTCACTAGTAGGAGTGAGAAAAACATCACGGGGTGGTGCGCATTGTATGGGTTTGTGTTACATTAGATTCACTAGTAGGAGTGAGAAAAACATCACGGGGTGGTGCGCATTGTATGGGTGTGTGTTACATTACATTCACTAGGAGGAGTGAGAAAAACATCACGGGGTGGTGCGCATTGGATGGGTGTGTGTTACATTACATTCACTAGTAGGAGTGAGAAAAACGTCACGGGGTGGTGCGCATTGTATGGGTGTGTGTTACATTAGATTCACTAGTAGGAGTGAGAAAATCGTCACGGGGTGGTGCGCATTGTATGGGTGTGTGTTACATTAGATTCACTAGTAGGAGTGAGAAAAACATCACGGGGTGGTGCGCATTGTATGGGTGTGTGTTACATTAGATTCACTAGTAGCAGTGAGAAAAACATCACGGGGTGGTGCGCATTGTATGGGTGTGTGTTACATTAGATTCACTAGTAGGAGTGAGAAAAACATCACGGGGTGGTGCGCATTGTATGGGTGTGTGTTACATTAGATTCACTAGTAGGAGTGAGAAAAACCTCACGGGGTGGTGCGCATTGTATGGGTGTGTGTTACATTACATTCACTAGTAGGAGTGAGAAAAAACTCACGGGGTGGTGCGCATTGTATGGGTGTGTGTTACATTACATTCACTAGTAGGAGTGAGAAAAACCTCACGGGGTGGTGCGCATTGTATGGGTGTGTGTTACATTACATTCACTAGTAGGAGTGAGAAAAACCTCACGGGGAGGTGCGCCTTGTATGGGTGTGTGTTACATTACATTCACTAGTAGGAGTGAGAAAAACCTCACGGGGTGGTGCGCCTTGTATGGGTGTGTGTTACATTACATTCACTAGTAGGAGTGAGAAAAACCTCACGGGGTGGTGCGCATTGTATGGGTGTGTGTTACATTACATTCACTAGTAGGAGTGAGAAAAACCTCACGGGTTGGTGCGCATTGTATGGGTGTGTGTTACATTAGATTCACTAGCAGCAGTGAGAAAAACATCACGGGGTGGTGCGCATTGTATGGGTGTGTGTTACATTAGATTCACTAGTAGCAGTGAGAAAAACATCACGGGGTGGTGCGCATTGTATGGGTGTGTGTTACATTACATTCACTAGTAGCAGTGAGAAAAACATCACGGGGTGGTGCGCATTGTATGGGTGTGTGTTACATTAGATTCACTAGTAGGAGTGAGAAAAACTTCACGGTGTGGTGCGCATTGTATGGGTGTGTGTTACATTACATTCACTAGTAGCAGTGAAAAAAACATCACGGGGTGGTGCGCATTGTATGGGTGTGTGTTACATTACATTCACTAGTAGCAGTGAGAAAAACATCACGGGGTGGTGCGCATTGTATGGGTGTGTGTTACATTAGATTCACTAGTAGCAGTGAGAAAAACATCACGGGGTGGTGCGCATTGTATGGGTGTGTGTTACATTAGATTCACTAGTAGCATTGAGAAAAACATCACGGGGTGGTGCGCATTGTATGGGTGTGTGTTACATTAGATTCACTAGTAGCAGTGAGAAAAACTTCACGGGGTGGTGCGCATTGTATGGGTGTGTGTTACATTAGATTCACTAGTAGCAGTGAGAAAAACATCACGGGGTGGTGCGCCTTGTATGGGTGTGTGTTACATTACATTCACTAGTAGGAGTGAGAAAAACATCACGGGGTGGTGCGCCTTGTATGGGTGTGTGTTACATTACATTCACTAGTAGGAGTGAGAAAAACATCACGGGGTGGTGCGCCTTGTATGGGTGTGTGTTACATTACATTCACTAGTAGGAGTGAGAAAAACATCACGGGGTGGTGCGCATTGTATGGGTGTGTGTTACATTAGATTCACTAGTAGCAGTGAGAAAAACATCACGGGGTGGTGCGCATTGTATGGGTGTGTGTTACATTACATTCACTAGTAGCAGTGAGAAAAACATCACGGTGTGGTGCGCATTGTATGGGTGTGTGTTACATTACATTCACTAGTAGGAGTGAGAAAAACATCACGGGGTGGTGCGCATTGTATGGGTGTGTGTTAGATTACATTCACTAGTAGCAGTGAGAAAAACATCACGGGGTGGTGCGCATTGTATGGGTGTGTGTTACATTACATTCACTAGTAGGAGTGAGAAAAACATCACGGGGTGGTGCGCATTGTATGGGTGTGTGTTACATTAGATTCACTAGTAGCAGTGAGAAAAACATCACGGGGTGGTGCGCATTGTATGGGTGTGTGTTACATTAGATTCACTAGTAGCAGTGAGAAAAACATCACGGGGTGGTGCGCATTGTATGGGTGTGTGTTACATTAGATTCACTAGTAGCAGTGAGAAAAACATCACGGGGTGGTGCGCATTGTATGGGTGTGTGTTACATTAGATTCACTAGTAGGAGTGAGAAAAACATCTCGGGGTGGTGCGCCTTGTATGGGTGTGTGTTATATTACATTCACTAGTAGGAGTGAGAAAAACATCACGGGGTGGTGCGCTTTATATGGGTGTGTGTTAAATTACATTCACTAGTAGGAGTGAGAAAAACATCACGGGGTGGTGCGCATTGTATGGGTGTGTGTTACATTACATTCACTAGTAGGAGTGAGAAAAACATCACGGGGTGGTGCGCCTTGTAGGGTTGTGTGTTACATTAGATTCACTAGTAGGAGTGAGAAAAACATCACGGGGTAGTGCGCCTTGTATGGGTGTGTGTTACATTAGATTCACTAGTAGGAGTGAGAAAAACATCACGTGGTGGTGCGCATTGTATGGGTGTGTGTTACATTACATTCACTTGTAGCAGTGAGAAAAACATCACGGGGTGGTGCGCATTGTATGGGTGTGTGTTACATTAGATTCACTAGTAGGAGTGAGAAAAACATCACGGGGTGGTGCGCCTTGTATGGGTGTGTGTTACATTACATTCACTAGTATGAGTGAGAAAAACATCACGGGGTGGTGCGCCTTGTATGGGTGTGTGTTACATTAGATTCACTAGTAGGAGTGAGAAAAACATCACGGGGTGGTGCGCATTGTATGGGTGTGTGTTACATTAGATTCACTAGTAGGAGTGAGAAAAACATCATGGGGTGGTGCGCATTGTATGGGTGTGTGTTACATTACATTCACTAGTAGGAGTGAGAAAATCATCACGGGGTGGTGCGCATTGTATGGGTGTGTGTTACATTACATTCACTAGTAGGAGTGAGAAAAACATCACGGGGTGGTGCGCATTGTATGGGTGTGTGTTACATTACATTCACTAGTAGGAGTGAGAAAAACATCACGGGGTGGTGCGCATTGTATGGGTGTGTGTTACGTTACATTCATTAGTAGGAGTGAGAAAAACATCACGGGGTGGTGCGCATTGTATGGGTGTGTGTTACGTTACATTCATTAGTAGGAGTGAGAAAAACATCACGGGGTGGTGCGCATTGTATGGGTGTGTGTTACATTACATTCACTAGTAGGAGTGAGAAAAACATCACGGGGTGGTGCGCATTGTATGGGTGTGTGTTACATTAGATTCACTAGTAGCAGTGAGAAAAACATCACGGGGTGGTGCGCATTGTATGGGTGTGTGTTACATTAGATTCACTAGTAGCAGTGAGAAAAAAATAACGGGGTGGTGCGCATTGTATGGGTGTGTGTTACTTTACATTCACTAGTAGGAGTGAGAAAAACATCACGGGGTGGTGCGCATTTTATGGGTGTGTGTTACATTAGATTCACTAGTAGTAGAGAGAAAAACATCACGGTGTGGTGCGCCTTGTATGGGTGTGTGTTACATTAGATTCACTAGTAGGAGTGAGAAAAACATCACGGGGTGGTGCGCCTTGTATGGGTGTGTGTTACATTAGATTCACTAGTAGGAGTGAGAAAAACATCACGGGGTGGTGCGCCTTGTATGGGTGTGTGTTTTACATTAGACTCACTAGTAGGAGTGAGAAAAACATCACGGGGTGGTGCGCCTTCTATGGGTGTGTGTTACATTAGATTCACTAGTAGGAGTGAGAAAAACATCACGGGGTGGTGCGCCTTGTATGGGTGTGTGTTACATTAGATTCACTAGTAGGAGTGAGAAAAACATCACGGGGTGGTGCGCCTTGTATGGGTGTGTGTTACATTAGATTCACTAGTAGGAGTGAGAAAAACATCACGGGGTGGTGCGCCTTATATGGGTGTGTGTTACATTAGATTCACTAGTAGGAGTGAGAAAAACATCACGGGGTGTTGCGCAATGTATGGGTGTGTGTTACATTACATTCACTAGTAGGAGTGAGAAAAACATCACGGGGTGGTGCGCATTGTATGGGTGTGTGTTACATTAGATTCACTAGTAGGAGTGAGAAAAATATCACGGGGTGGTGCGCATTGTATGGGTGTGTGTTACATTAGATTCACTAGTAGGAGTGAGAAAAACATCACGGGGTGGTGCGCATTGTATGGGTGTGTGTTACATTACATTCACTAGGAGGAGTGAGAAAAACATCACGGGGTGGTGCGCATTGGATGGGTGTGTGTTACATTACATTCACTAGTAGGAGTGAGAAAAACGTCACGGGGTGGTGCGCATTGTATGGGTGTGTGTTACATTAGATTCACTAGTAGGAGTGAGAAAATCGTCACGGGGTGGTGCGCATTGTATGGGTGTGTGTTACATTAGATTCACTAGTAGCAGTGAGAAAAACATCACGGGGTGGTGCGCATTGTATGGGTGTGTGTTACATTAGATTCACTAGTAGCAGTGAGAAAAACATCACGGGGTGGTGCGCATTGTATGGGTGTGTGTTACATTAGATTCACTAGTAGGAGTGAGAAAAACATCACGGGGTGGTGCGCATTGTATGGGTGTGTGTTACATTAGATTCACTAGTAGGAGTGAGAAAAACATCACGGGGTGGTGCGCATTGTATGGGTGTGTGTTACATTAGATTCACTAGTAGCAGTGAGAAAAACATCACGGGGTGGTGCGCATTGTATGGGTGTGTGTTACATTAGATTCACTAGTAGGAGTGAGAAAAACATCACGGGGTGGTGCGCATTGTATGGGTGTGTGTTACATTAGATTCACTAGTAGGAGTGAGAAAAACATCACGGGGTGGTGCGCATTGTATGGGTGTGTGTTACATTACATTCACTAGTAGGAGTGAGAAAAACATCACGGGGTGGTGCGCATTGTATGGGTGTGTGTTACATTACATTCACTAGTAGGAGTGAGAAAAACATCACGGGGTGGTGCGCATTGTATGGGTGTGTGTTACATTAGATTCACTAGTAGGAGTGAGAAAATCATCACGGGTGGTGCGCATTGTATGGGTGTGTGTTACATTAGATTCACTAGTAGCAGTGAGAAAAACATCACGGGGTGGTGCGCATTATATGGGTGTGTGTTACATTAGATTCACTACTAGCAGTGAGGAAAACATCACGGGGTGGTGCGCATTGTATGGGTGTGTGTTACATTAGATTCACTAGTAGCAGTGAGAAAAACATCACGGGGTGGTGCGCCTTGTATGGGTGTGTGTTACATTACATTCACTAGTAGGAGTGAGAAAAACATCACGGGGTGGTGCGCATTGTATGGGTGTGTGTTACATTACATTCACTAGTAGGAGTGAGAAAAACATCACGGGGTGGTGCGCATTGTATGGGTGTGTGTTACGTTACATTCATTAGTAGGAGTGAGAAAAACATCACGGGGTGGTGCGCATTGTATGGGTGTGTGTTACATTACATTCACTAGTAGGAGTGAGAAAAACATCAAGAGGTGGTGCGCATTGTATGGGTGTGTGTTACATTACATTCACTAGAAGGAGTGAGAAAAACATCACGGGGTGGTGCGCATTGTATGGGTGTGTGTTACATTACATTCACTAGTAGGAGTGAGAAAAACATCACGGGGTGGTGCGCATTGTATGGGTGTGTGTTACATTAGATTCACTAGTAGGAGTGAGAAAAACATCACGGGGTGGTGCGCATTGTATGAGAGTGTGTTACATTACATTCACTAGTAGCAGTGAGAAAAACATCACGGGGTGGTGCGCATTGTATGGGTGTGTGTTACATTAGATTCACTAGTAGCAGTGAGAAAAAAAATAACGGGGTGGTGCGCATTGTATGGGTGTGTGTTACTTTACATTCACTAGTAGGAGTGAGAAAAACATCACGGGGTGGTGCGCATTTTATGGGTGTGTGTTACATTAGATTCACTAGTAGGAGAGAGAAAAACATCACGGTGTGGTGCACCTTGTATGGGTGTGTGTTACATTAGATTCACTAGTAGGAGTGAGAAAAACATCACGGGGTGGTGCGCCTTGTATGGGTGTGTGTTACATTAGATTCACTAGTAGGAGTGAGAAAAACATCACGGGGTGGTGCGCCTTGTATGGGTGTGTGTTTTACATTAGATTCACTAGTAGGAGTGAGAAAAACATCACGGGGTGGTGCGCCTTCTATGGGTGTGTGTTACATTAGATTCACTAGTAGGAGTGAGAAAAACATCACGGGGTGGTGCGCCTTGTATGGGTGTGTGTTACATTAGATTCACTAGTAGGAGTGAGAAAAACATCACGGGGTGGTGCGCCTTGTATGGGTGTGTGTTACATTAGATTCACTAGTAGGAGTGAGAAAAACATCACGGGGTGGTGCGCCTTATATGGGTGTGTGTTACATTAGATTCACTAGTAGGAGTGAGAAAAACATCACGGGGTGTTGCGCAATGTATGGGTGTGTGTTACATTACATTCACTAGTAGGAGTGAGAAAAACATCACGGGGTGGTGCGCATTGTATGGGTGTGTGTTACATTAGATTCACTAGTAGGAGTGAGAAAAATATCACGGGGTGGTGCGCATTGTATGGGTGTGTGTTACATTAGATTCACTAGTAGGAGTGAGAAAAACATCACGGGGTGGTGCGCATTGTATGGGTGTGTGTTACATTACATTCACTAGGAGGAGTGAGAAAAACATCACGGGGTGGTGCGCATTGGATGGGTGTGTGTTACATTACATTCACTAGTAGGAGTGAGAAAAAAGTCACGGGGTGGTGCGCATTGTATGGGTGTGTGTTACATTAGATTCACTAGTAGGAGTGAGAAAATCGTCACGGGGTGGTGCGCATTGTATGGGTGTGTGTTACATTAGATTCACTAGTAGCAGTGAGAAAAACATCACGGGGTGGTGCGCATTGTATGGGTGTGTGTTACATTAGATTCACTAGTAGCAGTGAGAAAAACATCACGGGGTGGTGTGCATTGTATGGGTGTGTGTTACATTAGATTCACTAGTAGGAGTGAGAAAAACATCACGGGGTGGTGCGCATTGTATGGGTGTGTGTTACATTAGATTCACTAGTAGGAGTGAGAAAAACATCACGGGGTGGTGCGCATTGTATGGGTGTGTGTTACATTAGATTCACTAGTAGGAGTGAGAAAAACATCACGGGGTGGTGCGCATTGTATGGGTGTGTGTTACATTAGATTCACTAGTAGGAGTGAGAAAAACATCACGGGGTGGTGCGCATTGTATGGGTGTGTGTTACATTAGATTCACTAGTAGGAGTGAGAAAAACATCACGGGGTGGTGCGCATTGTATGGGTGTGTGTTACATTAGATTCACTAGTAGGAGTGAGAAAAACATCACGGGGTGGGGCGCATTGTATGGGTGTGTGTTACATTAGATTCACTAGTAGGAGTGAGAAAAACATCACGGGGTGGTGCGCATTGTATGGGTGTGTGTTACATTACATTCACTAGTAGGAGTGAGAAAAACATCACGGGGTGGTGCGCATTGTATGGGTGTGTGTTACATTACATTCACTAGTAGGAGTGAGAAAAACATCACGGGGTGGTGCGCATTGTATGGGTGTGTGTTACATTAGATTCACTAGTAGGAGTGAGAAAATCATCACGGGGTGGTGCGCATTGTATGGGTGTGTGTTACATTAGATTCACTAGTAGCAGTGAGAAAAACATCACGGGGTGGTGCGCATTATATGGGTGTGTGTTACATTAGATTCACTACTAGCAGTGAGGAAAACATCACGGGGTGGTGCGCATTGTATGGGTGTGTGTTACATTAGATTCACTAGTAGCAGTGAGAAAAACATCACGGGGTGGTGCGCCTTGTATGGGTGTGTGTTACATTACATTCACTAGTAGGAGTGAGAAAATCATCACGGCGTGGTGCGCCTTGTATGGGTGTGTGTTACATTAGATTCACTAGTAGCAGTGAGAAAAACATCACGGGGTGGTGCGCCTTGTATGGGTGTGTGTTACATTAGATTCACTAGTAGGAGTGAGAAAAACATCACGGGTGGTGCGCCATGTATGGGTGTGTGTTACATTACATTCACTAGTAGGAGTGAGAAAAACATCACGGTGTGGTGCGCCTTGTATGGGTGTGTGTTAAATTACATTCACTAGTAGGAGTGAGAAAAACATCACGGGGTGGTGCGCCTTGTATGGGTGTGTGTTACATTACATTCACTAGTAGGAGTGAGAAAAACATCACGGGGTGGTGCGCCTTGTATGGGTGTGTGTTACATTAGATTCACTAGTAGGAGTGAGAAAAACATCACGGGGTGGTGCGCATTGTATGGGTGTGTGTTACATTACATTCACTAGTAGGAGTGAGAAAAACATCACGGGGTGGTGCGCCTTGTATGGGTGTGTGTTACATTACATTCACTAGTAGGAGTGAGAAAAACATCACGGGGTGGTGCGCCTTGTATGGGTGTGTGTTACATTAGATTCAGTAGTAGGAGTGAGAAAAACATCACGAGGTGGTGCGCCTTGTATGGGTGTGTGTTACATTAGATACACTAGTAGGAGTGAGAAAAACATCACGGGGTGGTGCGCCTTGTATGGGTGTGTGTTACATTAGATTCACTAGTAGGAGTGAGAAAAACATCACGGGGTGGTGCGCCTTCTATGGGTGTGTGTTACATTAGATTCACTAGTAGGAGTGAGAAAAACATCACGGGGTGGTGCGCCTTGTATGGGTGTGTGTTACATTAGATTCACTAGTAGGAGTTAGAAAAACATCACGGGGTGGTGCGCCTTGTATGGGTGTGTGTTACATTAGATTCACTAGTAGGAGTGAGAAAAACATCACGGGGTGGTGCGCCTTGTATGGGTGTGTGTTACATTAGATTCACTAGTAGCAGTGAGAAAAACATCACGGGGTGGTGCGCATTGTATGGGTGTGTGTTACATTAGATTCACTAGTAGCAGTGAGAAAAACATCACGGGGTGGTGCGCATTGTATGGGTGTGTGTTACATTAGATTCACTAGTAGGAGTGAGAAAAACATCTCGGGGTGGTGCGCCTTGTATGGGTGTGTGTTATATTACATTCACTAGTAGGAGTGAGAAAAACATCACGGGGTGGTGCGCTTTATATGGGTGTGTGTTAAATTACATTCACTAGTAGGAGTGAGAAAAACATCACGGGGTGGTGCGCATTGTATGGGTGTGTGTTACATTAGATTCACTAGTAGGAGTGAGAAAAACATCACGGGGTGGTGCGCCTTGTATGGGTGTGTGTTACATTACATTCACTAGTAGGAGTGAGAAAAACATCACGGGGTGGTGCGCATTGTATGGGTGTGTGTTACATTACATTCACTTGTAGCAGTGAGAAAAACATCACGGGGTGGTGCGCATTGTATGGGTGTGTGTTACATTAGATTCACTAGTAGGAGTGAGAAAAACATCACAGGGTGGTGCGCATTGTATGGGTGTGTGTTACATTAGATTCACTAGTAGCAGTGAGAAAAACATCACGGGGTGGTGCGCATTGTATGGGTGTGTGTTACATTAGATTCACTAGTAGCAGGGAGAAAAACATCACGGGGTGGTGCGCATTGTATGGGTGTGTGTTACATTAGATTCACTAGTAGCAGTGAGAAAAACATCACGGGGTGGTGCGCCTTGTATGGGTGTGTGTTACATTACATTCACTAGTAGGAGTGAGAAAAACATCACGGGGTGGTGCGCCTTGTATGGGTGTGTGTTACATTACATTCACTAGTAGGAGTGAGAAAAACATCACGGGGTGGTGCGCATTGTATGGGTGTGTGTTACATTAGATTCACTAGTAGGAGTGAGAAAAACATCATGGGGTGGTGCGCATTGTATGGGTGTGTGTTACATTACATTCACTAGTAGGAGTGAGAAAATCATCACGGGGTGGTGCGCATTGTATGGGTGTGTGTTACATTACATTCACTAGTAGGAGTGAGAAAAACATCACGGGGTGGTGCGCATTGTATGGGTGTGTGTTACATTACATTCACTAGTAGGAGTGAGAAAAACATCACGGGGTGGTGCGCATTGTATGGGTGTGTGTTACGTTACATTCATTAGTAGGAGTGAGAAAAACATCACGGGGTGGTGCGCATTGTATGGGTGTGTGTTACATTACATTCACTAGTAGGAGTGAGAAAAACATCACGAGGTGGTGCGCATTGTATGGGTGTGTGTTACATTACATTCACTAGAAGGAGTGAGAAAAACATCACGGGGTGGTGCGCATTGTATGGGTGTGTGTTACATTACATTCACTAGTAGGAGTGAGAAAAACATCACGGGGTGGTGCGCATTGTATGGGTGTGTGTTACATTAGATTCACTAGTAGGAGTGAGAAAAACATCACGGGGTGGTGCGCATTGTATGGGTGTGTGTTACATTAGATTCACTAGTAGCAGTGAGAAAAACAGCACGGGGTGGTGCGCATTGTATGGGTGTGTGTTACATTAGATTCACTAGTAGCAGTGAGAAAAAAATAACGGGGTGGTGCGCATTGTATGGGTGTGTGTTACTTTACATTCACTAGTAGGAGTGAGAAAAACATCACGGGGTGGTGCGCATTGTATGGGTGTGTGTTACATTACATTCACTAGTAGGAGAGAGAAAAACATCACGGTGTGGTGCGCCTTGTATGGGTGTGTGTTACATTAGATTCACTAGTAGGAGTGAGAAAAACATCACGGGGTGGTGCGCCTTGTATGGGTGTGTGTTACATTAGATTCACTAGTAGGAGTGAGAAAAACATCACGGGGTGGTGCGCCTTGTATGGGTGTGTGTTTTACATTAGATTCACTAGTAGGAGTGAGAAAAACATCACGGGGTGGTGCGCCTTCTATGGGTGTGTGTTACATTAGATTCACTAGTAGGAGTGAGAAAAACATCACGGGGTGGTGCGCCTTGTATGGGTGTGTGTTACATTAGATTCACTAGTAGGAGTGAGAAAAACATCACGGGGTGGTGCGCCTTGTATGGGTGTGTGTTACATTACATTCACTAGTAGGAGTGAGAAAAACATCACGGGGTGGTGCGCATTGTATGGGTGTGTGTTACATTACATTCACTTGTAGCAGTGAGAAAAACATCACGGGGTGGTGCGCATTGTATGGGTGTGTGTTACATTAGATTCACTAGTAGGAGTGAGAAAAACATCACGGGGTGGTGCGCATTGTATGGGTGTGTGTTACATTAGATTCACTAGTAGCAGTGAGAAAAACATCACGGGGTGGTGCGCATTGTATGGGTGTGTGTTACATTAGATTCACTAGTAGCAGGGAGAAAAACATCACGGGGTGGTGCGCATTGTATGGGTGTGTGTTACATTAGATTCACTAGTAGCAGTGAGAAAAACATCACGGGGTGGTGCGCCTTATATGGGTGTGTGTTACATTACATTCACTAGTAGGAGTGAGAAAAACATCACGGGGTGGTGCGCCTTGTATGGGTGTGTGTTACATTACATTCACTAGTAGGAGTGAGAAAAACATCACGGGGTGGTGCGCATTGTATGGGTGTGTGTTACATTAGATTCACTAGTAGGAGTGAGAAAAACATCATGGGGTGGTGCGCATTGTATGGGTGTGTGTTACATTACATTCACTAGTAGGAGTGAGAAAATCATCACGGGGTGGTGCGCATTGTATGGGTGTGTGTTACATTACATTCACTAGTAGGAGTGAGAAAAACATCACGGGGTGGTGCGCATTGTATGGGTGTGTGTTACATTACATTCACTAGTAGGAGTGAGAAAAACATCACGGGGTGGTGCGCATTGTATGGGTGTGTGTTACGTTACATTCATTAATAGGAGTGAGAAAAACATCACGGGGTGGTGCGCATTGTATGGGTGTGTGTTACATTACATTCACTATTAGGAGTGAGAAAAACATCACGAGGTGGTGCGCATTGTATGGGTGTGTGTTACATTACATTCACTAGAAGGAGTGAGAAAAACATCACGGGGTGGTGCGCATTGTATGGGTGTGTGTTACATTACATTCACTAGTAGGAGTGAGAAAAACATCACGGGGTGGTGCGCATTGTATGGGTGTGTGTTACATTAGATTCACTAGTAGGAGTGAGAAAAACATCACGGGGTGGTGCGCATTGTATGGGTGTGTGTTACATTCGATTCACTAGTAGCAGTGAGAAAAACATCACGGGGTGGTGCGCATTGTATGGGTGTGTGTTACATTAGATTCACTAGTAGCAGTGAGAAAAAAATAACGGGGTGGTGCGCATTGTATGGGTGTGTGTTACTTTACATTCACTAGTAGGAGTGAGAAAAACATCACGGGGTGGTGCGCATTGTATGGGTGTGTGTTACATTAGATTCACTAGTAGGAGAGAGAAAAACATCACGGTGTGGTGCGCCTTGTATGGGTGTGTGTTACATTAGATTCACTAGTAGGAGTGAGAAAAACATCACGGGGTGGTGCGCCTTGTATGGGTGTGTGTTACATTAGATTCACTAGTAGGAGTGAGAAAAACATCACGGGGTGGTGCGCCTTGTATGGGTGTGTGTTTTACATTAGATTCACTAGTAGGAGTGAGAAAAACATCACGGGGTGGTGCGCCTTCTATGGGTGTGTGTTACATTAGATTCACTAGTAGGAGTGAGAAAAACATCACGGGGTGGTGTGCCTTGTATGGGTGTGTGTTACATTAGATTCACTAGTAGGAGTGAGAAAAACATCACGGGGTGGTGCGCCTTGTATGGGTGTGTGTTACATTAGATTCACTAGTAGGAGTGAGAAAAACATCACGGGGTGGTGCGCATTGTATGGGTGTGTGTTACATTAGATTCACTAGTAGGAGTGAGAAAAACATCACGGGGTGTTGCGCAATGTATGGGTGTGTGTTACATTACATTCACTAGTAGGAGTGAGAAAAACATCACGGGGTGGTGCGCATTGTATGGGTGTGTGTTACATTAGATTCACTAGTAGGAGTGAGAAAAACATCACGGGGTGGTGCGCATTGTATGGGTGTGTGTTACATTAGATTCACTAGTAGGAGTGAGAAAAACATCACGGGGTGGTGCGCATTGTATGGGTGTGTGTTACATTACATTCACTAGGAGGAGTGAGAAAAACGTCACGGGGTGGTGCGCATTGTATGGGTGTGTGTTACTATACATTCACTAGTAGGAGTGAGAAAAACGTCACGGGGTGGTGCGCATTGTATGGGTGTGTGTTACATTAGATTCACTAGTAGGAGTGAGAAAATCGTCACGGGGTGGTGCGCATTGTATGGGTGTGTGTTACATTAGATTCACTAGTAGCAGTGAGAAAAACATCACGGGGTGGTGCGCATTGTATGGGTGTGTGTTACATTAGATTCACTAGTAGCAGTGAGAAAAACGTCACGGGGTGGTGCGCATTGTATGGGTGTGTGTTACATTAGATTCACTAGTAGGAGTGAGAAAAACATCACGGGGTGGTGCGCATTGTATGGGTGTGTGTTACATTAGATTCACTAGTAGGAGTGAGAAAAACATCACGGGGTGGTGCGCATTGTATGGGTGTGTGTTACATTAGATTCACTAGTAGGAGTGAGAAAAACATCACGGGGTGGTGCGCATTGTATGGGTGTGTGTTACATTAGATTCACTAGTAGCAGTGAGAAAAACATCACGGGGTGGTGCGCATTGTATGGGTGTGTGTTACATTAGATTCACTAGTAGCAGTGAGAAAAACATCACGGGGTGGTGCGCATTGTATGGGTGTGTGTTACATTAGATTCACTAGTAGGAGTGAGAAAAACATCACGGGGTGGTGCGCATTTTATGGGTGTGTGTTACATTACATTCACTAGTAGGAGTGAGAAAAACATCACGGGGTGGTGCGCATTGTATGGGTGTGTGTTACTTTACATTCACTAGTAGGAGTGAGAAAAACATCACGGGGTGGTGCGCATTGTATGGGTGTGTGTTACATTAGATTCACTAGTAGGAGAGAGAAAAACATCACGGTGTGGTGCGCCTTGTATGGGTGTGTGTTACATTAGATTCACTAGTAGGAGTGAGAAAAACATCACGGGGTGGTGCGCCTTGTATGGGTGTGTGTTACATTAGATTCACTAGTAGGAGTGAGAAAAACATCACGGGGTGGTGCGCCTTGTATGGGTGTGTGTTTTACATTAGATTCACTAGTAGGAGTGAGAAAAACATCACGGGGTGGTGCGCCTTCTATGGGTGTGTGTTACATTAGATTCACTAGTAGGAGTGAGAAAAACATCACGGGGTGGTGCGCCTTGTATGGGTGTGTGTTACATTAGATTCACTAGTAGGAGTGAGAAAAACATCACGGGGTGGTGCGCCTTGTATGGGTGTGTGTTACATTAGATTCACTAGTAGGAGTGAGAAAAACATCACGGGGTGGTGCGCCTTATATGGGTGTGTGTTACATTAGATTCACTAGTAGGAGTGAGAAAAACATCACGGGGTGTTGCGCAATGTATGGGTGTGTGTTACATTACATTCACTAGTAGGAGTGAGAAAAACATCACGGGGTGGTGCGCATTGTATGGGTGTGTGTTACATTAGATTCACTAGTAGGAGTGAGAAAAACATCACGGGGTGGTGCGCATTGTATGGGTGTGTGTTACATTAGATTCACTAGTAGGAGTGAGAAAAACATCACGGGGTGGTGCGCATTGTATGGGTGTGTGTTACATTACATTCACTAGGAGGAGTGAGAAAAACATCACGGGGTGGTGCGCATTGTATGGGTGTGTGTTACATTACATTCACTAGTAGGAGTGAGAAAAACGTCACGGGGTGGTGCGCATTGTATGGGTGTGTGTTACATTAGATTCACTAGTAGGAGTGAGAAAATCGTCACGGGGTGGTGCGCATTGTATGGGTGTGTGTTACATTAGATTCACTAGTAGCAGTGAGAAAAACATCACGGGGTGGTGCGAATTGCATGGGTGTGTGTTACATTAGATTCACTAGTAGCAGTGAGAAAAACATCACGGGGTGGTGTGCATTGTATGGGTGTGTGTTACATTACATTCACTAGTAGGAGTGAGAAAAACATCACGGGGTGGTGCGCATTGTATGGGTGTGTGTTACATTAGATTCACTAGTAGGAGTGAGAAAAACATCACGGGGTGGTGCGCATTGTATGGGTGTGTGTTACATTAGATTCACTAGTAGGAGTGAGAAAAACATCACGGGGTGGTGCGCATTGTATGGGTGTGTGTTACATTAGATTCACTAGTAGGAGTGAGAAAAACATCACGGGGTGGTGCGCATTGTATGGGTGTGTGTTACATTAGATTCACTAGTAGGAGTGAGAAAAACATCACGGGGTGGTGCGCATTGTATGGGTGTGTGTTACATTAGATTCACTAGTAGGAGTGAGAAAAACATCACGGGGTGGTGCGCATTGTATGGGTGTGTGTTACATTAGATTCACTAGTAGGAGTGAGAAAAACATCACGGGGTGGTGCGCATTGTATGGGTGTGTGTTACATTACATTCACTAGTAGGAGTGAGAAAAACATCACGGGGTGGTGCGCATTGTATGGGTGTGTGTTACATTAGATTCACTAGTAGGAGTGAGAAAATCATCACGGGGTGGTGCGCATTGTATGGGTGTGTGTTACATTAGATTCACTAGTAGCAGTGAGAAAAACATCACGGGGTGGTGCGCATTATATGGGTGTGTGTTACATTAGATTCACTACTAGCAGTGAGGAAAACATCACGGGGTGGTGCGCATTGTATGGGTGTGTGTTACATTAGATTCACTAGTAGCAGTGAGAAAAACATCACGGGGTGGTGCGCCTTGTATGGGTGTGTGTTACATTAGATTCACTAGTAGGAGTGAGAAAATCATCACGGGGTGGTGCGCCTTGTATGGGTGTGTGTTACATTAGATTCACTAGTAGCAGTGAGAAAAACATCACGGGGTGGTGCGCCTTATATGGGTGTGTGTTACATTAGATTCACTAGTAGGAGTGAGAAAAACATCACGGGGTGGTGCGCCATGTATGGGTGTGTGTTACATTACATTCACTAGTAGGAGTGAGAAAAACATCACGGGGTGGTGCGCCTTGTATGGGTGTGTGTTAAATTACATTCACTAGTAGGAGTGAGAAAAACATCACGGGGTGGTGCGCCTTGTATGGGTGTGTGTTACATTACATTCACTAGTAGGAGTGAGAAAAACATCACGGGGTGGTGCGCCTTGTATGGGTGTGTGTTACATTAGATTCACTAGTAGGAGTGAGAAAAACATCACGGGGTGGTGCGCCTTGTATGGGTGTGTGTTACATTAGATTCACTAGTAGGAGTGAGAAAAACATCACGGGGTGGTGCGTCTTGTATGGGTGTGTGTTACATTACATTCACTAGTAGGAGTGAGAAAAACATCACGGGGTGGTGCGCCTTGTATGGGTGTGTGTTACATTACATTCACTAGTAGGAGTGAGAAAAACATCACGGGGTGGTGCGCCTTGTATGGGTGTGTGTTACATTAGATTCAGTAGTAGGAGTGAGAAAAACATCACGAGGTGGTGCGCCTTGTATGGGTGTGTGTTACATTAGATACACTAGTAGGAGTGAGAAAAACATCACGGGGTGGTGCGCCTTGTATGGGTGTGTGTTACATTAGATTCACTAGTAGGAGTGAGAAAAACATCACGGGGTGGTGCGCCTTCTATGGGTGTGTGTTACATTAGATTCACTAGTAGGAGTGAGAAAAACATCACGGGGTGGTGCGCCTTGTATGGGTGTGTGTTACATTAGATTCACTAGTAGGAGTGAGAAAAACATCACGGGGTGGTGCGCATTGTATGGGTGTGTGTTACATTAGATTCACTAGTAGGAGTGAGAAAAACATCACGGGGTGGTGCGCATTGTATGGGTGTGTGTTACATTAGATTCACTAGTAGGAGTGAGAAAAACATCACGGGGTGGTGCGCATTGTATGGGTGTGTGTTACATTAGATTCACTAGTAGCAGTGAGAAAAACAGCACGGGGTGGTGCGCATTGTATGGGTGTGTGTTACATTAGATTCACTAGTAGCAGTGAGAAAAAAATAACGGGGTGGTGCGCATTGTATGGGTGTGTGTTACTTTACATTCACTAGTAGGAGTGAGAAAAACATCACGGGGTGGTGCGCATTGTATGGGTGTGTGTTACATTACATTCACTAGTAGGAGAGAGAAAAACATCACGGTGTGGTGCGCCTTGTATGGGTGTGTGTTACATTAGATTCACTAGTAGGAGTGAGAAAAACATCACGGGGTGGTGCGCCTTGTATGGGTGTGTGTTACATTAGATTCACTAGTAGGAGTGAGAAAAACATCAAGGGGTGGTGCGCCTTGTATGGGTGTGTGTTTTACATTAGATTCACTAGTAGGAGTGAGAAAAACATCACGGGGTGGTGCGCCTTCTATGGGTGTGTGTTACATTAGATTCACTAGTAGGAGTGAGAAAAACATCACGGGGTGGTGCGCCTTGTATGGGTGTGTGTTACATTAGATTCACTAGTAGGAGTGAGAAAAACATCACGGGGTGGTGCGCCTTGTATGGGTGTGTGTTACATTAGATTCACTAGTAGGAGTGAGAAAAACATCACGGGGTGGTGCGTCTTGTATGGGTGTGTGTTACATTACATTCACTAGTAGGAGTGAGAAAAACATCACGGGGTGGTGCGCCTTGTATGGGTGTGTGTTACATTACATTCACTAGTAGGAGTGAGAAAAACATCACGGGGTGGTGCGCCTTGTATGGGTGTGTGTTACATTAGATTCAGTAGTAGGAGTGAGAAAAACATCACGAGGTGGTGCGCCTTGTATGGGTGTGTGTTACATTAGATACACTAGTAGGAGTGAGAAAAACATCACGGGGTGGTGCGCCTTGTATGGGTGTGTGTTACATTAGATTCACTAGTAGGAGTGAGAAAAACATCACGGGGTGGTGCGCCTTCTATGGGTGTGTGTTACATTAGATTCACTAGTAGGAGTGAGAAAAACATCACGGGGTGGTGCGCCTTGTATGGGTGTGTGTTACATTAGATTCACTAGTAGGAGTGAGAAAAACATCACGGGGTGGTGCGCATTGTATGGGTGTGTGTTACATTAGATTCACTAGTAGGAGTGAGAAAAACATCACGGGGTGGTGCGCATTGTATGGGTGTGTGTTACATTAGATTCACTAGTAGGAGTGAGAAAAACATCACGGGGTGGTGCGCATTGTATGGGTGTGTGTTACATTAGATTCACTAGTAGCAGTGAGAAAAACAGCACGGGGTGGTGCGCATTGTATGGGTGTGTGTTACATTAGATTCACTAGTAGCAGTGAGAAAAAAATAACGGGGTGGTGCGCATTGTATGGGTGTGTGTTACTTTACATTCACTAGTAGGAGTGAGAAAAACATCACGGGGTGGTGCGCATTGTATGGGTGTGTGTTACATTACATTCACTAGTAGGAGAGAGAAAAACATCACGGTGTGGTGCGCCTTGTATGGGTGTGTGTTACATTAGATTCACTAGTAGGAGTGAGAAAAACATCACGGGGTGGTGCGCCTTGTATGGGTGTGTGTTACATTAGATTCACTAGTAGGAGTGAGAAAAACATCAAGGGGTGGTGCGCCTTGTATGGGTGTGTGTTTTACATTAGATTCACTAGTAGGAGTGAGAAAAACATCACGGGGTGGTGCGCCTTCTATGGGTGTGTGTTACATTAGATTCACTAGTAGGAGTGAGAAAAACATCACGGGGTGGTGCGCCTTGTATGGGTGTGTGTTACATTAGATTCACTAGTAGGAGTGAGAAAAACATCACGGGGTGGTGCGCCTTGTATGGGTGTGTGTTACATTACATTCACTAGTAGGAGTGAGAAAAACATCACGGGGTGGTGCGCATTGTATGGGTGTGTGTTACATTACATTCACTTGTAGCAGTGAGAAAAACATCACGGGGTGGTGCGCATTGTATGGGTGTGTGTTACATTAGATTCACTAGTAGGAGTGAGAAAAACATCACGGGGTGGTGCGCATTGTATGGGTGTGTGTTACATTAGATTCACTAGTAGCAGTGAGAAAAACATCACGGGGTGGTGCGCATTGTATGGGTGTGTGTTACATTAGATTCACTAGTTGCAGGGAGAAAAACATCACGGGGTGGTGCGCATTGTATGGGTGTGTGTTACATTAGATTCACTAGTAGCAGTGAGAAAAACATCACGGGGTGGTGCGCCTTATATGGGTGTGTGTTACATTACATTCACTAGTAGGAGTGAGAAAAACATCACGGGGTGGTGCGCCTTGTATGGGTGTGTGTTACATTACATTCACTAGTAGGAGTGAGAAAAACATCACGGGGTGGTGCGCATTGTATGGGTGTGTGTTACATTAGATTCACTAGTAGGAGTGAGAAAAACATCATGGGGTGGTGCGCATTGTATGGGTGTGTGTTACATTACATTCACTAGTAGGAGTGAGAAAATCATCACGGGGTGGTGCGCATTGTATGGGTGTGTGTTACATTACATTCACTAGTAGGAGTGAGAAAAACATCATGGGGTGGTGCGCATTGTATGGGTGTGTGTTACATTACATTCACTAGTAGGAGTGAGAAAAACATCACGGGGTGGTGCGCATTGTATGGGTGTGTGTTACGTTACATTCATTAGTAGGAGTGAGAAAAACATCACGGGGTGGTGCGCATTGTATGGGTGTGTGTTACATTACATTCACTATTAGGAGTGAGAAAAACATCACGAGGTGGTGCGCATTGTATGGGTGTGTGTTACATTACATTCACTAGAAGGAGTGAGAAAAACATCACGGGGTGGTGCGCATTGTATGGGTGTGTGTTACATTACATTCACTAGTAGGAGTGAGAAAAACATCACGGGGTGGTGCGCATTGTATGGGTGTGTGTTACATTAGATTCACTAGTAGGAGTGAGAAAAACATCACGGGGTGGTGCGCATTGTATGGGTGTGTGTTACATTCGATTCACTAGTAGCAGTGAGAAAAACATCACGGGGTGGTGCGCATTGTATGGGTGTGTGTTACATTAGATTCACTAGTAGCAGTGAGAAAAAAATAACGGGGTGGTGCGCATTGTATGGGTGTGTGTTACTTTACATTCACTAGTAGGAGTGAGAAAAACATCACGGGGTGGTGCGCATTGTATGGGTGTGTGTTACATTAGATTCACTAGTAGGAGAGAGAAAAACATCACGGTGTGGTGCGCCTTGTATGGGTGTGTGTTACATTAGATTCACTAGTAGGAGTGAGAAAAACATCACGGGGTGGTGCGCCTTGTATGGGTGTGTGTTACATTAGATTCACTAGTAGGAGTGAGAAAAACATCACGGGGTGGTGCGCCTTGTATGGGTGTGTGTTTTACATTAGATTCACTAGTAGGAGTGAGAAAAACATCACGGGGTGGTGCGCCTTCTATGGGTGTGTGTTACATTAGATTCACTAGTAGGAGTGAGAAAAACATCACGGGGTGGTGCGCCTTGTATGGGTGTGTGTTACATTAGATTCACTAGTAGGAGTGAGAAAAACATCACGGGGTGGTGCGCCTTGTATGGGTGTGTGTTACATTAGATTCACTAGTAGGAGTGAGAAAAACATCACGGGGTGGTGCGCATTGTATGGGTGTGTGTTACATTAGATTCACTAGTAGGAGTGAGAAAAACATCACGGGGTGTTGCGCAATGTATGGGTGTGTGTTACATTACATTCACTAGTAGGAGTGAGAAAAACATCACGGGGTGGTGCGCATTGTATGGGTGTGTGTTACATTAGATTCACTAGTAGGAGTGAGAAAAACATCACGGGGTGGTGCGCATTGTATGGGTGTGTGTTACATTAGATTCACTAGTAGGAGTGAGAAAAACATCACGGGGTGGTGCGCATTGTATGGGTGTGTGTTACATTACATTCACTAGGAGGAGTGAGAAAAACGTCACGGGGTGGTGCGCATTGTATGGGTGTGTGTTACTATACATTCACTAGTAGGAGTGAGAAAAACGTCACGGGGTGGTGCGCATTGTATGGGTGTGTGTTACATTAGATTCACTAGTAGGAGTGAGAAAATCGTCACGGGGTGGTGCGCATTGTATGGGTGTGTGTTACATTAGATTCACTAGTAGCAGTGAGAAAAACATCACGGGGTGGTGCGCATTGTATGGGTGTGTGTTACATTAGATTCACTAGTAGCAGTGAGAAAAACGTCACGGGGTGGTGCGCATTGTATGGGTGTGTGTTACATTAGATTCACTAGTAGGAGTGAGAAAAACATCACGGGGTGGTGCGCATTGTATGGGTGTGTGTTACATTAGATTCACTAGTAGGAGTGAGAAAAACATCACGGGGTGGTGCGCATTGTATGGGTGTGTGTTACATTAGATTCACTAGTAGGAGTGAGAAAAACATCACGGGGTGGTGCGCATTGTATGGGTGTGTGTTACATTAGATTCACTAGTAGCAGTGAGAAAAACATCACGGGGTGGTGCGCATTGTATGGGTGTGTGTTACATTAGATTCACTAGTAGCAGTGAGAAAAACATCACGGGGTGGTGCGCATTGTATGGGTGTGTGTTACATTAGATTCACTAGTAGGAGTGAGAAAAACATCACGGGGTGGTGCGCATTTTATGGGTGTGTGTTACATTACATTCACTAGTAGGAGTGAGAAAAACATCACGGGGTGGTGCGCATTGTATGGGTGTGTGTTACATTAGATTCACTAGTAGGAGTGAGAAAATCATCACGGGGTGGTGCGCATTGTATGGGTGTGTGTTACATTAGATTCACTAGTAGCAGTGAGAAAAACATCACGGGGTGGTGCGCATTATATGGGTGTGTGTTACATTAGATTCACTACTCGCAGTGAGGAAAACATCACGGTGTGGTGCGCATTGTATGGGTGTGTGTTACATTAGATTCACTAGTAGCAGTGAGAAAAACATCTCGGGGTGGTGCGCCTTGTATGGGTGTGTGTTACATTAGATTCACTAGTAGGAGTGAGAAAATCATCACGGGGTGGTGCGCCTTGTATGGGTGTGTGTTACATTAGATTCACTAGTAGCAGTGAGAAAAACATCACGGGGTGGTGCGCCTTGTATGGGTGTGTGTTACATTAGATTCACTAGTAGGAGTGAGAAAATCATCACGGGGTGGTGCGCATTGTATGGGTGTGTTTTACTTTACATTCACTAGTAGGAGTGAGAAAAACATCACGGGGTGGTGCGCATTGTATGGGTGTGTGTTACATTAGATTCACTAGTAGGAGAGAGAAAAACATCCCGGTGTGGTGCGCCTTGTATGGGTGTGTGTTACATTAGATTCACTAGAAGGAGTGAGAAAAACATCACGGGGTGGTGCGCCTTGTATGGGTGTGTGTTACATTAGATTCACTAGTAGGAGTGAGAAAAACATCACGGGGTGGTGCGCCTTGTATGGGTGTGTGTTTTACATTAGATTCACTAGTAGGAGTGAGAAAAACATCACGGGGTGGTGCGCCTTCTATGGGTGTGTGTTACATTAGATTCACTAGTAGGAGTGAGAAAAACATCACGGGGTGGTGCGCCTTGTATGGGTGTGTGTTACATTAGATTCACTAGTAGGAGTGAGAAAAACATCACGGGGTGGTGCGCCTTGTATGGGTGTGTGTTACATTAGATTCACTAGTAGGAGTGAGAAAAACATCACGGGGTGGTGCGCCTTATATGGGTGTGTGTTACATTAGATTCACTAGTAGGAGTGAGAAAAACATCACGGGGTGTTGCGCAATGTATGGGTGTGTGTTACATTACATTCACTAGTAGGAGTGAGAAAAACATCACGGGGTGGTGCGCATTGTATGGGTGTGTGTTACATTAGATTCACTAGTAGGAGTGAGAAAAACATCACGGGGTGGTGCGCATTGTATGGGTGTGTGTTACATTAGATTCACTAGTAGGAGTGAGAAAAACATCACGGGGTGGTGCGCATTGTATGGGTGTGTGTTACATTACATTCACTAGGAGGAGTGAGAAAAACATCACGGGGTGGTGCGCATTGTATGGGTGTGTGTTACATTACATTCACTAGTAGGAGTGAGAAAAACGTCACGGGGTGGTGCGCATTGTATGGGTGTGTGTTACATTAGATTCACTAGTAGGAGTGAGAAAATCGTCACGGGGTGGTGCGCATTGTATGGGTGTGTGTTACATTAGATTCACTAGTAGCAGTGAGAAAAACATCACGGGGTGGTGCGCATTGCATGGGTGTGTGTTACATTAGATTCACTAGTAGCAGTGAGAAAAACATCACGGGGTGGTGTGCATTGTATGGGTGTGTGTTACATTACATTCACTAGTAGGAGTGAGAAAAACATCACGGGGTGGTGCGCATTGTATGGGTGTGTGTTACATTAGATTCACTAGTAGGAGTGAGAAAAACATCACGGGGTGGTGCGCATTGTATGGGTGTGTGTTACATTAGATTCACTAGTAGGAGTGAGAAAAACATCACGGGGTGGTGCGCATTGTATGGGTGTGTGTTACATTAGATTCACTAGTAGGAGTGAGAAAAACATCACGGGGTGGTGCGCATTGTATGGGTGTGTGTTACATTAGATTCACTAGTAGGAGTGAGAAAAACATCACGGGGTGGTGCGCATTGTATGGGTGTGTGTTACATTAGATTCACTAGTAGGAGTGAGAAAAACATCACGGGGTGGTGCGCATTGTATGGGTGTGTGTTACATTAGATTCACTAGTAGGAGTGAGAAAAACATCACGGGGTGGTGCGCATTGTATGGGTGTGTGTTACATTACATTCACTAGTAGGAGTGAGAAAAACATCACGGGGTGGTGCGCATTGTATGGGTGTGTGTTACATTAGATTCACTAGTAGGAGTGAGAAAATCATCACGGGGTGGTGCGCATTGTATGGGTGTGTGTTACATTAGATTCACTAGTAGCAGTGAGAAAAACATCACGGGGTGGTGCGCATTATATGGGTGTGTGTTACATTAGATTCACTACTAGCAGTGAGGAAAACATCACGGGGTGGTGCGCATTGTATGGGTGTGTGTTACATTAGATTCACTAGTAGCAGTGAGAAAAACATCACGGGGTGGTGCGCCTTGTATGGGTGTGTGTTACATTAGATTCACTAGTAGGAGTGAGAAAATCATCACGGGGTGGTGCGCCTTGTATGGGTGTGTGTTACATTAGATTCACTAGTAGCAGTGAGAAAAACATCACGGGGTGGTGCGCCTTATATGGGTGTGTGTTACATTAGATTCACTAGTAGGAGTGAGAAAAACATCACGGGGTGGTGCGCCATGTATGGGTGTGTGTTACATTACATTCACTAGTAGGAGTGAGAAAAACATCACGGGGTGGTGCGCCTTGTATGGGTGTGTGTTAAATTACATTCACTAGTAGGAGTGAGAAAAACATCACGGGGTGGTGCGCCTTGTATGGGTGTGTGTTACATTACATTCACTAGTAGGAGTGAGAAAAACATCACGGGGTGGTGCGCCTTGTATGGGTGTGTGTTACATTAGATTCACTAGTAGGAGTGAGAAAAACATCACGGGGTGGTGCGCCTTGTATGGGTGTGTGTTACATTAGATTCACTAGTAGGAGTGAGAAAAACATCACGGGGTGGTGCGTCTTGTATGGGTGTGTGTTACATTACATTCACTAGTAGGAGTGAGAAAAACATCACGGGGTGGTGCGCCTTGTATGGGTGTGTGTTACATTACATTCACTAGTAGGAGTGAGAAAAACATCACGGGGTGGTGCGCCTTGTATGGGTGTGTGTTACATTAGATTCAGTAGTAGGAGTGAGAAAAACATCACGAGGTGGTGCGCCTTGTATGGGTGTGTGTTACATTAGATACACTAGTAGGAGTGAGAAAAACATCACGGGGTGGTGCGCCTTGTATGGGTGTGTGTTACATTAGATTCACTAGTAGGAGTGAGAAAAACATCACGGGGTGGTGCGCCTTCTATGGGTGTGTGTTACATTAGATTCACTAGTAGGAGTGAGAAAAACATCACGGGGTGGTGCGCCTTGTATGGGTGTGTGTTACATTAGATTCACTAGTAGGAGTGAGAAAAACATCACGGGGTGGTGCGCATTGTATGGGTGTGTGTTACATTAGATTCACTAGTAGGAGTGAGAAAAACATCACGGGGTGGTGCGCATTGTATGGGTGTTTGTTACATTAGATTCACTAGTAGGAGTGAGAAAAACATCACGGGGTGGTGCGCATTGTATGGGTGTGTGTTACATTACATTCACTAGTAGGAGTGAGAAAAACATCACGGCGTGGTGCGCATTGTATGGGTGTGTGTTACATTACATTCACTAGTAGGAGTGAGAAAAACATCACGGGGTGGTGCGCATTGTATGGGTGTGTGTTACATTAGATTCACTAGTAGCAGTGAGAAAAACATCACGGGGTGGTGCGCATTGTATGGGTGTGTGTTACATTAGATTCACTAGTAGCAGTGAGAAAAACATCACGGGGTGGTGCGCATTGTATGGGTGTGTGTTACATTAGATTCACTAGTAGCAGTGAGAAAAACATCACGGGGTGGTGCGCATTGTATGGGTGTGTGTTACATTAGATTCACTAGTAGGAGTGAGAAAAACATCACGGGGTGGTGCGCATTGTATGGGTGTGTGTTACATTAGATTCACTAGTAGGAGTGAGAAAAACATCACGGGGTGGTGCGCATTGTATGGGTGTGTGTTACATTAGATTCACTAGTAGGAGTGAGAAAAACATCACGGGGTGGTGCGCATTGTATGGGTGTGTGTTACATTAGATTCACTAGTAGGAGTGAGAAAAACATCACGGGGTGGTGCGCATTGTATGGGTGTGTGTTACATTAGATTCACTAGTAGCAGTGAGAAAAACATCACGGGGTGGTGCGCATTGTATGGGTGTGTGTTACATTAGATTCACTAGTAGGAGTGAGAAAAACATCACGGGGTGGTGCGCATTGTATGGGTGTGTGTTACATTACATTCACTAGTAGGAGTGAGAAAAACATCACGGGGTGGTGCGCATTGTATGGGTGTGTGTTACATTAGATTCACTAGTAGGAGTGAGAAAATCATCACGGGGTGGTGCGCATTGTATGGGTGTGTGTTACGTTAGATTCACTAGTAGCAGTGAGAAAAACATCACGGGGTGGTGCGCCTTGTATGGGTGTGTGTTACATTAGATTCACTAGTAGGAGTGAGAAAATCATCACGGGGTGGTGCGCATTGTATGGGTGTGTGTTACTTTACATTCACTAGTAGGAGTGAGAAAAACATCACGGGGTGGTGCGCATTGTATGGGTGTGTGTTACATTAGATTCACTAGTAGGAGAGAGAAAAACATCACGGTGTGGTGCGCCTTGTATGGGTGTGTGTTACATTAGATTCACTAGTAGGAGTGAGAAAAACATCACGGGGTGGTGCGCCTTGTATGGGTGTGTGTTACATTAGATTCACTAGTAGGAGTGAGAAAAACATCACGGGGTGGTGCGCCTTGTATGGGTGTGTGTTTTACATTAGATTCACTAGTAGGAGTGAGAAAAACATCACGGGGTGGTGCGCCTTCTATGGGTGTGTGTTACATTAGATTCACTAGTAGGAGTGAGAAAAACATCACGGGGTGGTGCGCCTTGTATGGGTGTGTGTTACATTAGATTCACTAGTAGGAGTGAGAAAAACATCACGGGGTGGTGCGCCTTGTATGGGTGTGTGTTACATTAGATTCACTAGTAGGAGTGAGAAAAACATCACGGGGTGGTGCGCCTTATATGGGTGTGTGTTACATTAGATTCACTAGTAGGAGTGAGAAAAACATCACGGGGTGTTGTGCAATGTATGGGTGTGTGTTACATTACATTCACTAGTAGGAGTGAGAAAAACATCACGGGGTGGTGCGCATTGTATGGGTGTGTGTTACATTAGATTCACTAGTAGGAGTGAGAAAAACATCACGGGGTGGTGCGCATTGTATGGGTGTGTGTTACATTAGATTCACTAGTAGGAGTGAGAAAAACATCACGGGGTGGTGCGCATTGTATGGGTGTGTGTTACATTACATTCACTAGGAGGAGTGAGAAAAACATCACGGGGTGGTGCGCATTGTATGGGTGTGTGTTACATTACATTCACTAGTAGGAGTGAGAAAAACGTCACGGGGTGGTGCGCATTGTATGGGTGTGTGTTACATTAGATTCACTAGTAGGAGTGAGAAAATCGTCACGGGGTGGTGCGCATTGTATGGGTGTGTGTTACATTAGATTCACTAGTAGCAGTGAGAAAAACATCACGGGGTGGTGCGCATTGTATGGGTGTGTGTTACATTAGATTCACTAGTAGCAGTGAGAAAAACATCACGGGGTGGTGCGCATTGTATGGGTGTGTGTTACATTACATTCACTAGTAGGAGTGAGAAAAACATCACGGGGTGGTGCGCATTGTATGGGTGTGTGTTACATTAGATTCACTAGTAGGAGTGAGAAAAACATCACGGGGTGGTGCGCATTGTATGGGTGTGTGTTACATTAGATTCACTAGTAGGAGTGAGAAAAACATCACGGGGTGGTGCGCATTGTATGGGTGTGTGTTACATTAGATTCACTAGTAGGAGTGAGAAAAACATCACGGGGTGGTGCGCATTGTATGGGTGTGTGTTACATTAGATTCACTAGTAGGAGTGAGAAAAACATCACGGGGTGGTGCGCATTGTATGGGTGTGTGTTACATTAGATTCACTAGTAGGAGTGAGAAAATCATCACGGGGTGGTGCGCATTGTATGGGTGTGTGTTACATTAGATTCACTAGTAGCAGTGAGAAAAACATCACGGGGTGGTGCGCATTATATGGGTGTGTGTTACATTAGATTCACTACTAGCAGTGAGGAAAACATCACGGGGTGGTGCGCATTGTATGGGTGTGTGTTACATTAGATTCACTAGTAGCAGTGAGAAAAACATCACGGGGTGGTGCGCCTTGTATGGGTGTGTGTTACATTAGATTCACTAGTAGGAGTGAGAAAATCATCACGGGGTGGTGCGCCTTGTATGGGTGTGTGTTACATTAGATTCACTAGTAGCAGTGAGAAAAACATCACGTGGTGGTGCGCCTTGTATGGGTGTGTGTTACATTAGATTCACTAGTAGGAGTGAGAAAAACATCACGGGGTGGTGCGCCATGTATGGGTGTGTGTTACATTACATTCACTAGTAGGAGTGAGAAAAACATCACGGGGTGGTGCGCCTTGTATGGGTGTGTGTTAAATTACATTCACTAGTAGGAGTGAGAAAAACATCACAGGGTGGTCCGCCTTGTATGGGTGTGTGTTACATTACATTCACTAGTAGGAGTGAGAAAAACATCACGGGGTGGTGCGCCTTGTATGGGTGTGTGTTACATTAGATTCACTAGTAGGAGTGAGAAAAACATCACGGGGTGGTGCGTCTTGTATGGGTGTGTGTTACATTACATTCACTAGTAGGAGTGAGAAAAACATCACGGGGTGGTGCACCTTGTATGGGTGTGTGTTACATTACATTCACTAGTAGGAGTGAGAAAAACATCACGGGGTGGTGCGCCTTGTATGGGTGTGTGTTACATTACATTCACTAGTAGGAGTGAGAAAAACATCACGGGGTGGTGCGCCTTGTATGGGTGTGTGTTACATTAGATTCACTAGTAGGAGTGAGAAAAACATCACGGGGTGGTGCGCCTTGTATGGGTGTGTGTTACATTAGATTCACTAGTAGGAGTGAGAAAAACATCACGGGGTGGTGCGTCTTGTATGGGTGTGTGTTACATTACATTCACTAGTAGGAGTGAGAAAAACATCACGGGGTGGTGCGCCTTGTATGGGTGTGTGTTACATTACATTCACTAGTAGGAGTGAGAAAAACATCACGGGGTGGTGCGCCTTGTATGGGTGTGTGTTACATTAGATTCAGTAGTAGGAGTGAGAAAAACATCACGAGGTGGTGCGCCTTGTATGGGTGTGTGTTACATTAGATACACTAGTAGGAGTGAGAAAAACATCACGGGGTGGTGCGCCTTGTATGGGTGTGTGTTACATTAGATTCACTAGTAGGAGTGAGAAAAACATCACGGGGTGGTGCGCCTTCTATGGGTGTGTGTTACATTAGATTCACTAGTAGGAGTGAGAAAAACATCACGGGGTGGTGCGCCTTGTATGGGTGTGTGTTACATTAGATTCACTAGTAGGAGTGAGAAAAACATCACGGGGTGGTGCGCATTGTATGGGTGTGTGTTACATTAGATTCACTAGTAGGAGTGAGAAAAACATCACGGGGTGGTGCGCATTGTATGGGTGTTTGTTACATTAGATTCACTAGTAGGAGTGAGAAAAACATCACGGGGTGGTGCGCATTGTATGGGTGTGTGTTACATTACATTCACTAGTAGGAGTGAGAAAAACATCACGGCGTGGTGCGCATTGTATGGGTGTGTGTTACATTACATTCACTAGTAGGAGTGAGAAAAACATCACGGGGTGGTGCGCATTGTATGGGTGTGTGTTACATTAGATTCACTAGTAGCAGTGAGAAAAACATCACGGGGTGGTGCGCATTGTATGGGTGTGTGTTACATTAGATTCACTAGTAGCAGTGAGAAAAACATCACGGGGTGGTGCGCATTGTATGGGTGTGTGTTACATTAGATTCACTAGTAGCAGTGAGAAAAACATCACGGGGTGGTGCGCATTGTATGGGTGTGTGTTACATTAGATTCACTAGTAGGAGTGAGAAAATCATCACGGGGTGGTGCGCATTGTATGGGTGTGTGTTACATTAGATTCACTAGTAGGAGTGAGAAAAACATCACGGGGTGGTGCGCATTGTATGGGTGTGTGTTACATTAGATTCACTAGTAGGAGTGAGAAAAACATCACGGGGTGGTGCGCATTGTATGGGTGTGTGTTACATTAGATTCACTAGTAGGAGTGAGAAAAACATCACGGGGTGGTGCGCATTGTATGGGTGTGTGTTACATTAGATTCACTAGTAGCAGTGAGAAAAACATCACGGGGTGGTGCGCATTGTATGGGTGTGTGTTACATTAGATTCACTAGTAGGAGTGAGAAAAACATCACGGGGTGGTGCGCATTGTATGGGTGTGTGTTACATTACATTCACTAGTAGGAGTGAGAAAAACATCACGGGGTGGTGCGCCTTGTATGGGTGTGTGTTACATTACATTCACTAGTAGGAGTGAGAAAAACATCACGGGGTGGTGCGCCTTGTATGGGTGTGTGTTACATTAGATTCACTAGTAGGAGTGAGAAAAACATCACGGGGTGGTGCGCCTTGTATGGGTGTGTGTTACATTAGATTCACTAGTAGGAGTGAGAAAAACATCACGGGGTGGTGCGTCTTGTATGGGTGTGTGTTACATTACATTCACTAGTAGGAGTGAGAAAAACATCACGGGGTGGTGCGCCTTGTATGGGTGTGTGTTACATTACATTCACTAGTAGGAGTGAGAAAAACATCACGGTGTGGTGCGCCTTGTATGGGTGTGTGTTACATTAGATTCAGTAGTAGGAGTGAGAAAAACATCACGAGGTGGTGCGCCTTGTATGGGTGTGTGTTACATTAGATACACTAGTAGGAGTGAGAAAAACATCACGGGGTGGTGCGCCTTGTATGGGTGTGTGTTACATTAGATTCACTAGTAGGAGTGAGAAAAACATCACGGGGTGGTGCGCCTTCTATGGGTGTGTGTTACATTAGATTCACTAGTAGGAGTGAGAAAAACATCACGGGGTGGTGCGCCTTGTATGGGTGTGTGTTACATTAGATTCACTAGTAGGAGTGAGAAAAACAACACGGGGTGGTGCGCATTGTATGGGTGTGTGTTACATTAGATTCACTAGTAGGAGTGAGAAAAACATCACGGGGTGGTGCGCATTGTATGGGTGTTTGTTACATTAGATTCACTAGTAGGAGTGAGAAAAACATCAAGGGGTGGTGCGCATTGTATGGGTGTGTGTTACATTACATTCACTAGTAGGAGTGAGAAAAACATCACGGCGTGGTGCGCATTGTATGGGTGTGTGTTACATTACATTCACTAGTAGGAGTGAGAAAAACATCACGGGGTGGTGCGCATTGTATGGGTGTGTGTTACATTAGATTCACTAGTAGCAGTGAGAAAAACATCACGGGGTGGTGCGCATTGTATGGGTGTGTGTTACATTAGATTCACTAGTAGCAGTGAGAAAAACATCACGGGGTGGTGCGCATTGTATGGGTGTGTGTTACATTAGATTCACTAGTAGCAGTGAGAAAAACATCACGGGGTGGTGCGCATTGTATGGGTGTGTGTTACATTAGATTCACTAGTAGGAGTGAGAAAAACATCACGGGGTGGTGCGCATTGTATGGGTGTGTGTTACATTAGATTCACTAGTAGGAGTGAGAAAAACATCACGGGGTGGTGCGCATTGTATGGGTGTGTGTTACATTAGATTCACTAGTAGGAGTGAGAAAAACATCACGGGGTGGTGCGCATTGTATGGGTGTGTGTTACATTAGATTCACTAGTAGGAGTGAGAAAAACATCACGGGGTGGTGCGCATTGTATGGGTGTGTGTTACATTAGATTCACTAGTAGCAGTGAGAAAAACATCACGGGGTGGTGCGCATTGTATGGGTGTGTGTTACATTAGATTCACTAGTAGGAGTGAGAAAAACATCACGGGGTGGTGCGCATTGTATGGGTGTGTGTTACATTACATTCACTAGTAGGAGTGAGAAAAACATCACGGGGTGGTGCGCATTGTATGGGTGTGTGTTACATTAGATTCACTAGTAGGAGTGAGAAAATCATCACGGGGTGGTGCGCATTGTATGGGTGTGTGTTACATTAGATTCACTAGTAGCAGTGAGAAAAACATCACGGGGTGGTGCGCATTATATGGGTGTGTGTTACATTAGATTCACTACTAGCAGTGAGGAAAACATCACGGGGTGGTGCGCATTGTATGGGTGTGTGTTACATTAGATTCACTAGTAGCAGTGAGAAAAACATCTCGGGGTGGTGCGCCTTGTATGGGTGTGTGTTACATTAGATTCACTAGTAGGAGTGAGAAAATCATCACGGGGTGGTGCGCCTTGTATGGGTGTGTGTTACATTAGATTCACTAGTAGCAGTGAGAAAAACATCACGGGGTGGTGCGCCTTGTATGGGTGTGTGTTACATTAGATTCACTAGTAGGAGTGAGAAAATCATCACGGGGTGGTGCGCATTGTATGGGTGTGTGTTACTTTACATTCACTAGTAGGAGTGAGAAAAACATCACGGGGTGGTGCGCATTGTATGGGTGTGTGTTACATTAGATTCACTAGTAGGAGAGAGAAAAACATCACGGTGTGGTGCGCCTTGTATGGGTGTGTGTTACATTAGATTCACTAGTAGGAGTGAGAAAAACATCACGGGGTGGTGCGCCTTGTATGGGTGTGTGTTACATTAGATTCACTAGTAGGAGTGAGAAAAACATCACGGGGTGGTGCGCCTTGTATGGGTGTGTGTTTTACATTAGATTCACTAGTAGGAGTGAGAAAAACATCACGGGGTGGTGCGCCTTCTATGGGTGTGTGTTACATTAGATTCACTAGTAGGAGTGAGAAAAACATCACGGGGTGTTGTGCAATGTATGGGTGTGTGTTACATTACATTCACTAGTAGGAGTGAGAAAAACATCACGGGGTGGTGCGCATTGTATGGGTGTGTGTTACATTAGATTCACTAGTAGGAGTGAGAAAAACATCACGGGGTGGTGCGCATTGTATGGGTGTGTGTTACATCAGATTCACTAGTAGGAGTGAGAAAAACATCACGGGGTGGTGCGCATTGTATGGGTGTGTGTTACATTAGATTCACTAGTAGGAGTGAGAAAAACATCACGGGGTGGTGCGCATTGTATGGGTGTGTGTTACATTAGATTCACTAGTAGGAGTGAGAAAAACATCACGGGGTGGTGCGCATTGTATGGGTGTGTGTTACATTACATTCACTAGGAGGAGTGAGAAAATCGTCACGGGGTGGTGCGCATTGTATGGGTGTGTGTTACATTACATTCACTAGTAGGAGTGAGAAAAACGTCACGGGTTGGTGCGCATTGTATGGGTGTGTGTTACATTAGATTCACTAGTAGGAGTGAGAAAATCGTCACGGGGTGGTGCGCATTGTATGGGTGTGTGTTACATTAGATTCACTAGTAGCAGTGAGAAAAACATCACGGGGTGGTGCGCATTGTATGGGTGTGTGTTACATTAGATTCACTAGTAGCAGTGAGAAAAACATCACGGGGTGGTGCGCATTGTATGGGTGTGTGTTACATTACATTCACTAGTAGGAGTGAGAAAAACATCACGGGGTGGTGCGCATTGTATGGGTGTGTGTTACATTAGATTCACTAGTAGGAGTGAGAAAAACATCACGGGGTGGTGCGCATTGTATGGGTGTGTGTTACATTAGATTCACTAGTAGGAGTGAGAAAAACATCACGGGGTGGTGCGCATTGTATGGGTGTGTGTTACATTAGATTCACTAGTAGGAGTGAGAAAAACATCACGGGGTGGTGCGCATTGTATGGGTGTGTGTTACATTAGATTCACTAGTAGGAGTGAGAAAAACATCACGGGGTGGTGCGCATTGTATGGGTGTGTGTTACATTAGATTCACTAGTAGGAGTGAGAAAAACATCACGGGGTGGTGCGCATTGTATGGGTGTGTGTTACATTAGATTCACTAGTAGGAGTGAGAAAAACATCACGGGGTGGTGCGCATTGTATGGGTGTGTGTTACATTACATTCACTAGTAGGAGTGAGAAAAACATCACGGGGTGGTGCGCATTGTATGGGTGTGTGTTACATTAGATTCACTAGTAGGAGTGAGAAAATCATCACGGGGTGGTGCGCATTGTATGGGTGTGTGTTACATTAGATTCACTAGTAGCAGTGAGCAAAACATCACGGGGTGGTGCGCCTTGTATGGGTGTGTGTTACATTAGATTCACTACTAGCAGTGAGGAAAACATCACGGGGTGGTGCGCATTGTATGGGTGTGTGTTACATTAGATTCACTAGTAGCAGTGAGAAAAACATCACGGGGTGGTGCGCCTTGTATGGGTGTGTGTTACATTAGATTCACTAGTAGGAGTGAGAAAATCATCACGGGGTGGTGCGCCTTGTATGGGTGTGTGTTACATTAGATTCACTAGTAGCAGTGACAAAAACATCACGTGGTGGTGCGCCTTGTATGGGTGTGTGTTACATTAGATTCACTAGTAGGCGTGAGAAAAACATCACGGGGTCGTGCGCCATGTATGGGTGTGTGTTACATTACATTCACTAGTAGGAGTGAGAAAAACATCACGGGGTGGTGCGCCTTGTATGGGTGTGTGTTAAATTACATTCACTAGTAGGAGTGAGAAAAACATCACGGGGTGGTGCGCCTTGTATGGGTGTGTGTTACATTACATTCACTAGTAGGAGTGAGAAAAACATCACGGGGTGGTGCGCCTTGTATGGGTGTGTGTTACATTAGATTCACTAGTAGGAGTGAGAAAAACATCACGGGGTGGTGCGCCTTGTATGGGTGTGTGTTACATTAGATTCACTAGTAGGAGTGAGAAAAACATCACGGGGTGGTGCGTCTTGTATGGGTGTGTGTTACATTACATTCACTAGTAGGAGTGAGAAAAACATCACGGGGTGGTGCACCTTGTATGGGTGTGTGTTACATTACATTCACTAGTAGGAGTGAGAAAAACATCACGGGGTGGTGCGCCTTGTATGGGTGTGTGTTACATTACATTCACTAGTAGGAGTGAGAAAAACATCACGGGGTGGTGCGCCTTGTATGGGTGTGTGTTACATTAGATTCACTAGTAGGAGTGAGAAAAACATCACGGGGTGGTGCGCCTTGTATGGGTGTGTGTTACATTAGATTCACTAGTAGGAGTGAGAAAAACATCACGGGGTGGTGCGTCTTGTATGGGTGTGTGTTACATTACATTCACTAGTAGGAGTGAGAAAAACATCACGGGGTGGTGCGCCTTGTATGGGTGTGTGTTACATTACATTCACTAGTAGGAGTGAGAAAAACATCACGGGGTGGTGCGCCTTGTATGGGTGTGTGTTACATTAGATTCAGTAGTAGGAGTGAGAAAAACATCACGAGGTGGTGCGCCTTGTATGGGTGTGTGTTACATTAGATACACTAGTAGGAGTGAGAAAAACATCACGGGGTGGTGCGCCTTGTATGGGTGTGTGTTACATTAGATTCACTAGTAGGAGTGAGAAAAACATCACGGGGTGGTGCGCCTTCTATGGGTGTGTGTTACATTAGATTCACTAGTAGGAGTGAGAAAAACATCACGGGGTGGTGCGCCTTGTATGGGTGTGTGTTACATTAGATTCACTAGTAGGAGTGAGAAAAACATCACGGGGTGGTGCGCATTGTATGGGTGTGTGTTACATTAGATTCACTAGTAGGAGTGAGAAAAACATCACGGGGTGGTGCGCATTGTATGGGTGTTTGTTACATTAGATTCACTAGTAGGAGTGAGAAAAACATCACGGGGTGGTGCGCATTGTATGGGTGTGTGTTACATTACATTCACTAGTAGGAGTGAGAAAAACATCACGGCGTGGTGCGCATTGTATGGGTGTGTGTTACATTACATTCACTAGTAGGAGTGAGAAAAACATCACGGGGTGGTGCGCATTGTATGGGTGTGTGTTACATTAGATTCACTAGTAGGAGTGAGAAAAACATCACGGGGTGGTGCGCATTGTATGGGTGTGTGTTACATTAGATTCACTAGTAGCAGTGAGAAAAACATCACGGGGTGGTGCGCATTGTATGGGTGTGTGTTACATTAGATTCACTAGTAGCAGTGAGAAAAACATCACGGGGTGGTGCGCATTGTATGGGTGTGTGTTACATTAGATTCACTAGTAGGAGTGAGAAAAACATCACGGGGTGGTGCGCATTGTATGGGTGTGTGTTACATTAGATTCACTAGTAGGAGTGAGAAAAACATCACGGGGTGGTGCGCATTGTATGGGTGTGTGTTACATTAGATTCACTAATAGGAGTGAGAAAAACATCACGGGGTGGTGCGCATTGTATGGGTGTGTGTTACATTAGATTCACTAGTAGGAGTGAGAAAAACATCACGGGGTGGTGCGCATTGTATGGGTGTGTGTTACATTAGATTCACTAGTAGCAGTGAGAAAAACATCACGGGGTGGTGCGCATTGTATGGGTGTGTGTTACATTAGATTCACTAGTAGGAGTGAGAAAAACATCACGGGGTGGTGCGCATTGTATGGGTGTGTGTTACATTACATTCACTAGTAGGAGTGAGAAAAACATCACGGGGTGGTGCGCCTTGTATGGGTGTGTGTTACATTAGATTCAGTAGTAGGAGTGAGAAAAACATCACGAGGTGGTGCGCCTTGTATGGGTGTGTGTTACATTAGATACACTAGTAGGAGTGAGAAAAACATCACGGGGTGGTGCGCCTTGTATGGGTGTGTGTTACATTAGATTCACTAGTAGGAGTGAGAAAAACATCACGGGGTGGTGCGCCTTCTATGGGTGTGTGTTACATTAGATTCACTAGTAGGAGTGAGAAAAACATCACGGGGTGGTGCGCCTTGTATGGGTGTGTGTTACATTAGATTCACTAGTAGGAGTGAGAAAAACATCACGGGGTGGTGCGCATTGTATGGGTGTGTGTTACATTAGATTCACTAGTAGGAGTGAGAAAAACATCACGGGGTGGTGCGCATTGTATGGGTGTTTGTTACATTAGATTCACTAGTAGGAGTGAGAAAAACATCACGGGGTGGTGCGCATTGTATGGGTGTGTGTTACATTACATTCACTAGTAGGAGTGAGAAAAACATCACGGCGTGGTGCGCATTGTATGGGTGTGTGTTACATTACATTCACTAGTAGGAGTGAGAAAAACATCACGGGGTGGTGCGCATTGTATGGGTGTGTGTTACATTAGATTCACTAGTAGCAGTGAGAAAAACATCACGGGGTGGTGCGCATTGTATGGGTGTGTGTTACATTAGATTCACTAGTAGCAGTGAGAAAAACATCACGGGGTGGTGCGCATTGTATGGGTGTGTGTTACATTAGATTCACTAGTAGCAGTGAGAAAAACATCACGGGGTGGTGCGCATTGTATGGGTGTGTGTTACATTAGATTCACTAGTAGGAGTGAGAAAAACATCACGGGGTGGTGCGCATTGTATGGGTGTGTGTTACATTAGATTCACTAGTAGGAGTGAGAAAAACATCACGGGGTGGTGCGCATTGTATGGGTGTGTGTTACATTAGATTCACTAGTAGGAGTGAGAAAAACATCACGGGGTGGTGCGCATTGTATGGGTGTGTGTTACATTAGATTCACTAGTAGGAGTGAGAAAAACATCACGGGGTGGTGCGCATTGTATGGGTGTGTGTTACATTAGATTCACTAGTAGCAGTGAGAAAAACATCACGGGGTGGTGCGCATTGTATCGGTGTGTGTTACATTAGATTCACTAGTAGGAGTGAGAAAAACATCACGGGGTGGTGCGCATTGTATGGGTGTGTGTTACATTACATTCACTAGTAGGAGTGAGAAAAACATCACGGGGTGGTGCGCATTGTATGGGTGTGTGTTACATTAGATTCACTAGTAGGAGTGAGAAAATCATCACGGGGTGGTGCGCATTGTATGGGTGTGTGTTACATTAGATTCACTAGTAGCAGTGAGAAAAACATCACGGGGTGGTGCGCATTATATGGGTGTGTGTTACATTAGATTCACTACTAGCAGTGAGGAAAACATCACGGGGTGGTGCGCATTGTATGGGTGTGTGTTACATTAGATTCACTAGTAGCAGTGAGAAAAACATCTCGGGGTGGTGCGCCTTGTATGGGTGTGTGTTACATTAGATTCACTAGTAGGAGTGAGAAAATCATCACGGGGTGGTGCGCCTTGTATGGGTGTGTGTTACATTAGATTCACTAGTAGCAGTGAGAAAAACATCACGGGGTGGTGCGCCTTGTATGGGTGTGTGTTACATTAGATTCACTAGTAGGAGTGAGAAAATCATCACGGGGTGGTGCGCATTGTATGGGTGTGTGTTACTTTACATTCACTAGTAGGAGTGAGAAAAACATCACGGGGTGGTGCGCATTGTATGGGTGTGTGTTACATTAGATTCACTAGTAGGAGAGAGAAAAACATCACGGTGTGGTGCGCCTTGTATGGGTGTGTGTTACATTAGATTCACTAGTAGGAGTGAGAAAAACATCACGGGGTGGTGCGCCTTGTATGGGTGTGTGTTACATTAGATTCACTAGTAGGAGTGAGAAAAACATCACGGGGTGGTGCGCCTTGTATGGGTGTGTGTTTTACATTAGATTCACTAGTAGGAGTGAGAAAAACATCACGGGGTGGTGCGCCTTCTATGGGTGTGTGTTACATTAGATTCACTAGTAGGAGTGAGAAAAACATCACGGGGTGTTGTGCAATGTATGGGTGTGTGTTACATTACATTCACTAGTAGGAGTGAGAAAAACATCACGGGGTGGTGCGCATTGTATGGGTGTGTGTTACATTAGATTCACTAGTAGGAGTGAGAAAAACATCACGGGGTGGTGCGCATTGTATGGGTGTGTGTTACATCAGATTCACTAGTAGGAGTGAGAAAAACATCACGGGGTGGTGCGCATTGTATGGGTGTGTGTTACATTAGATTCACTAGTAGGAGTGAGAAAAACATCACGGGGTGGTGCGCATTGTATGGGTGTGTGTTACATTAGATTCACTAGTAGGAGTGAGAAAAACATCACGGGGTGGTGCGCATTGTATGGGTGTGTGTTACATTACATTCACTAGGAGGAGTGAGAAAATCGTCACGGGGTGGTGCGCATTGTATGGGTGTGTGTTACATTACATTCACTAGTAGGAGTGAGAAAAACGTCACGGGTTGGTGCGCATTGTATGGGTGTGTGTTACATTAGATTCACTAGTAGGAGTGAGAAAATCGTCACGGGGTGGTGCGCATTGTATGGGTGTGTGTTACATTAGATTCACTAGTAGCAGTGAGAAAAACATCACGGGGTGGTGCGCATTGTATGGGTGTGTGTTACATTAGATTCACTAGTAGCAGTGAGAAAAACATCACGGGGTGGTGCGCATTGTATGGGTGTGTGTTACATTACATTCACTAGTAGGAGTGAGAAAAACATCACGGGGTGGTGCGCATTGTATGGGTGTGTGTTACATTAGATTCACTAGTAGGAGTGAGAAAAACATCACGGGGTGGTGCGCATTGTATGGGTGTGTGTTACATTAGATTCACTAGTAGGAGTGAGAAAAACATCACGGGGTGGTGCGCATTGTATGGGTGTGTGTTACATTAGATTCACTAGTAGGAGTGAGAAAAACATCACGGGGTGGTGCGCATTGTATGGGTGTGTGTTACATTAGATTCACTAGTAGGAGTGAGAAAAACATCACGGGGTGGTGCGCATTGTATGGGTGTGTGTTACATTAGATTCACTAGTAGGAGTGAGAAAAACATCACGGGGTGGTGCGCATTGTATGGGTGTGTGTTACATTAGATTCACTAGTAGGAGTGAGAAAAACATCACGGGGTGGTGCGCATTGTATGGGTGTGTGTTACATTACATTCACTAGTAGGAGTGAGAAAAACATCACGGGGTGGTGCGCATTGTATGGGTGTGTGTTACATTAGATTCACTAGTAGGAGTGAGAAAATCATCACGGGGTGGTGCGCATTGTATGGGTGTGTGTTACATTAGATTCACTAGTAGCAGTGAGCAAAACATCACGGGGTGGTGCGCCTTCTATGGGTGTGTGTTACATTAGATTCACTACTAGCAGTGAGGAAAACATCACGGGGTGGTGCGCATTGTATGGGTGTGTGTTACATTAGATTCACTAGTAGCAGTGAGAAAAACATCACGGGGTGGTGCGCCTTGTATGGGTGTGTGTTACATTAGATTCACTAGTAGGAGTGAGAAAATCATCACGGGGTGGTGCGCCTTGTATGGGTGTGTGTTACATTAGATTCACTAGTAGCAGTGAGAAAAACATCACGTGGTGGTGCGCCTTGTATGGGTGTGTGTTACATTAGATTCACTAGTAGGCGTGAGAAAAACATCACGGGGTGGTGCGCCATGTATGGGTGTGTGTTACATTACATTCACTAGTAGGAGTGAGAAAAACATCACGGGGTGGTGCGCCTTGTATGGGTGTGTGTTACATTAGATTCACTAGTAGGAGTGAGAAAAACATCACGGGGTGGTGCGCCTTGTATGGGTGTGTGTTACATTAGATTCACTAGTAGGAGTGAGAAAAACATCACGGGGTGGTGCGTCTTGTATGGGTGTGTGTTACATTACATTCACTAGTAGGAGTGAGAAAAACATCACGGGGTGGTGCGCCTTGTATGGGTGTGTGTTACATTACATTCACTAGTAGGAGTGAGAAAAACATCACGGGGTGGTGCGCCTTGTATGGGTGTGTGTTACATTAGATTCACTAGTAGGAGTGAGAAAAACATCACGGGGTGGTGCGCCTTGTATGGGTGTGTGTTACATTAGATTCACTAGTAGGAGTGAGAAAAACATCACGGGGTGGTGCGTCTTGTATGGGTGTGTGTTACATTACATTCACTAGTAGGAGTGAGAAAAACATCACGGGGTGGTGCACCTTGTATGGGTGTGTGTTACATTACATTCACTAGTAGGAGTGAGAAAAACATCACGGGGTGGTGCGCCTTGTATGGGTGTGTGTTACATTACATTCACTAGTAGGAGTGAGAAAAACATCACGGGGTGGTGCGCCTTGTATGGGTGTGTGTTACATTAGATTCACTAGTAGGAGTGAGAAAAACATCACGGGGTGGTGCGCCTTGTATGGGTGTGTGTTACATTAGATTCACTAGTAGGAGTGAGAAAAACATCACGGGGTGGTGCGTCTTGTATGGGTGTGTGTTACATTACATTCACTAGTAGGAGTGAGAAAAACATCACGGGGTGGTGCGCCTTGTATGGGTGTGTGTTACATTACATTCACTAGTAGGAGTGAGAAAAACATCACGGGGTGGTGCGCCTTGTATGGGTGTGTGTTACATTAGATTCAGTAGTAGGAGTGAGAAAAACATCACGAGGTGGTGCGCCTTGTATGGGTGTGTGTTACATTAGATACACTAGTAGGAGTGAGAAAAACATCACGGGGTGGTGCGCCTTGTATGGGTGTGTGTTACATTAGATTCACTAGTAGGAGTGAGAAAAACATCACGGGGTGGTGCGCCTTCTATGGGTGTGTGTTACATTAGATTCACTAGTAGGAGTGAGAAAAACATCACGGGGTGGTGCGCCTTGTATGGGTGTGTGTTACATTAGATTCACTAGTAGGAGTGAGAAAAACATCACGGGGTGGTGCGCATTGTATGGGTGTGTGTTACATTAGATTCACTAGTAGGAGTGAGAAAAACATCACGGGGTGGTGCGCATTGTATGGGTGTTTGTTACATTAGATTCACTAGTAGGAGTGAGAAAAACATCACGGGGTGGTGCGCATTGTATGGGTGTGTGTTACATTACATTCACTAGTAGGAGTGAGAAAAACATCACGGCGTGGTGCGCATTGTATGGGTGTGTGTTACATTACATTCACTAGTAGGAGTGAGAAAAACATCACGGGGTGGTGCGCATTGTATGGGTGTGTGTTACATTAGATTCACTAGTAGGAGTGAGAAAAACATCACGGGGTGGTGCGCATTGTATGGGTGTGTGTTACATTAGATTCACTAGTAGCAGTGAGAAAAACATCACGGGGTGGTGCGCATTGTATGGGTGTGTGTTACATTAGATTCACTAGTAGCAGTGAGAAAAACATCACGGGGTGGTGCGCATTGTATGGGTGTGTGTTACATTAGATTCACTAGTAGGAGTGAGAAAAACATCACGGGGTGGTGCGCATTGTATGGGTGTGTGTTACATTAGATTCACTAGTAGGAGTGAGAAAAACATCACGGGGTGGTGCGCATTGTATGGGTGTGTGTTACATTAGATTCACTAATAGGAGTGAGAAAAACATCACGGGGTAGTGCGCATTGTATGGGTGTGTGTTACATTAGATTCACTAGTAGGAGTGAGAAAAACATCACGGGGTGGTGCGCATTGTATGGGTGTGTGTTACATTAGATTCACTAGTAGCAGTGAGAAAAACATCACGGGGTGGTGCGCATTGTATGGGTGTGTGTTACATTAGATTCACTAGTAGGAGTGAGAAAAACATCACGGGGTGGTGCGCATTGTATGGGTGTGTGTTACATTACATTCACTAGTAGGAGTGAGAAAAACATCACGGGGTGGTGCGCATTGTATGGGTGTGTGTTACATTAGATTCACTAGTAGGAGTGAGAAAATCATCACGGGGTGGTGCGCATTGTATGGGTGTGTGTTACATTAGATTCACTAGTAGCAGTGAGAAAAACATCACGGGGTGGTGCGCATTATATGGGTGTGTGTTACATTAGATTCACTACTAGCAGTGAGGAAAACATCACGGGGTGGTGCGCATTGTATGGGTGTGTGTTACATTAGATTCACTAGTAGCAGTGAGAAAAACATCTCGGGGTGGTGCGCCTTGTATGGGTGTGTGTTACATTAGATTCACTAGTAGGAGTGAGAAAATCATCACGGGGTGGTGCGCCTTGTATGGGTGTGTGTTACATTAGATTCACTAGTAGCAGTGAGAAAAACATCACGGGGTGGTGCGCCTTGTATGGGTGTGTGTTACATTAGATTCACTAGTAGGAGTGAGAAAATCATCACGGGGTGGTGCGCATTGTATGGGTGTGTGTTACTTTACATTCACTAGTAGGAGTGAGAAAAACATCACGGGGTGGTGCGCATTGTATGGGTGTGTGTTACATTAGATTCACTAGTAGGAGAGAGAAAAACATCACGGTGTGGTGCGCCTTGTATGGGTGTGTGTTACATTAGATTCACTAGTAGGAGTGAGAAAAACATCACGGGGTGGTGCGCCTTGTATGGGTGTGTGTTACATTAGATTCACTAGTAGGAGTGAGAAAAACATCACGGGGTGGTGCGCCTTGTATGGGTGTGTGTTTTACATTAGATTCACTAGTAGGAGTGAGAAAAATATCACGGGGTGGTGCGCCTTCTATGGGTGTGTGTTACATTAGATTCACTAGTAGGAGTGAGAAAAACTTCACGGGGTGGTGCGCCTTGTATGGGTGTGTGTTACATTAGATTCACTAGTAGGAGTGAGAAAAACATCACGGGGTGGTGCGCCTTGTATGGGTGTGTGTTACATTAGATTCACTAGTAGGAGTGAGAAAAACATCACGGGGTGGTGCGCCTTATATGGGTGTGTGTTACATTAGATTCACTAGTAGGAGTGAGAAAAACATCACGGGGTGTTGTGCAATGTATGGGTGTGTGTTACATTACATTCACTAGTAGGAGTGAGAAAAACATCACGGGGTGGTGCGCATTGTATGGGTGTGTGTTACATTAGATTCACTAGTAGGAGTGAGAAAAACATCACGGGGTGGTGCGCATTGTATGGGTGTGTGTTACATTAGATTCACTAGTAGGAGTGAGAAAAACATCACGGGGTGGTGCGCATTGTATGGGTGTGTGTTACATTACATTCACTAGGAGGAGTGAGAAAAACATCACGGGGTGGTGCACATTGTATGGGTGTGTGTTACATTACATTCACTAGTAGGAGTGAGAAAAACGTCACGGGGTGGTGCGCATTGTATGGGTGTGTGTTACATTAGATTCACTAGTAGGAGTGAGAAAATCGTCACGGGGTGGTGCGCATTGTATGGGTGTGTGTTACATTAGATTCACTAGTAGCAGTGAGAAAAACATCACGGGGTGGTGCGCATTGTATGGGTGTGTGTTACATTAGATTCACTAGTAGCAGTGAGAAAAACATCACGGGGTGGTGCGCATTGTATGGGTGTGTGTTACATTACATTCACTAGTAGGAGTGAGAAAAACATCACGGGGTGGTGCGCATTGTATGGGTGTGTGTTACATTAGATTCACTAGTAGGAGTGAGAAAAACATCACGGGGTGGTGCGCATTGTATGGGTGTGTGTTACATTAGATTCACTAGTAGGAGTGAGAAAAACATCACGGGGTGGTGCGCATTGTATGGGTGTGTGTTACATTAGATTCACTAGTAGGAGTGAGAAAAACATCACGGGGTGGTGCGCCTTGTATGGGTGTGTGTTTTACATTAGATTCACTAGTAGGAGTGAGAAAAATATCACGGGGTGGTGCGCCTTCTATGGGTGTGTGTTACATTAGATTCACTAGTAGGAGTGAGAAAAACTTCACGGGGTGGTGCGCCTTGTATGGGTGTGTGTTACATTAGATTCACTAGTAGGAGTGAGAAAAACATCACGGGGTGGTGCGCCTTGTATGGGTGTGTGTTACATTAGATTCACTAGTAGGAGTGAGAAAAACATCACGGGGTGGTGCGCCTTATATGGGTGTGTGTTACATTAGATTCACTAGTAGGAGTGAGAAAAACATCACGGGGTGTTGTGCAATGTATGGGTGTGTGTTACATTACATTCACTAGTAGGAGTGAGAAAAACATCACGGGGTGGTGCGCATTGTATGGGTGTGTGTTACATTAGATTCACTAGTAGGAGTGAGAAAAACATCACGGGGTGGTGCGCATTGTATGGGTGTGTGTTACATTAGATTCACTAGTAGGAGTGAGAAAAACATCACGGGGTGGTGCGCATTGTATGGGTGTGTGTTACATTACATTCACTAGGAGGAGTGAGAAAAACATCACGGGGTGGTGCACATTGTATGGGTGTGTGTTACATTACATTCACTAGTAGGAGTGAGAAAAACGTCACGGGGTGGTGCGCATTGTATGGGTGTGTGTTACATTAGATTCACTAGTAGGAGTGAGAAAATCGTCACGGGGTGGTGCGCATTGTATGGGTGTGTGTTACATTAGATTCACTAGTAGCAGTGAGAAAAACATCACGGGGTGGTGCGCATTGTATGGGTGTGTGTTACATTAGATTCACTAGTAGCAGTGAGAAAAACATCACGGGGTGGTGCGCATTGTATGGGTGTGTGTTACATTACATTCACTAGTAGGAGTGAGAAAAACATCACGGGGTGGTGCGCATTGTATGGGTGTGTGTTACATTAGATTCACTAGTAGGAGTGAGAAAAACATCACGGGGTGGTGCGCATTGTATGGGTGTGTGTTACATTAGATTCACTAGTAGGAGTGAGAAAAACATCACGGGGTGGTGCGCATTGTATGGGTGTGTGTTACATTAGATTCACTAGTAGGAGTGAGAAAAACATCACGGGGTGGTGCGCATTGTATGGGTGTGTGTTACATTAGATTCACTAGTAGGAGTGAGAAAAACATCACGGGGTGGTGCGCATTGTATGGGTGTGTGTTACATTAGATTCACTAGTAGGAGTGAGAAAAACATCACGGGGTGGTGCGCATTGTATGGGTGTGTGTTACATTAGATTCACTAGTAGGAGTGAGAAAAACATCACGGGGTGGTGCGCATTGTATGGGTGTGTGTTACATTACATTCACTAATAGGAGTGAGAAAAACATCACGGGGTGGTGCGCATTGTATGGGTGTGTGTTACATTAGATTCACTAGTAGGAGTGAGAAAATCATCACGGGGTGGTGCGCATTGTATGGGTGTGTGTTACATTAGATTCACTAGTAGCAGTGAGAAAAACATCACGGGGTGGTGCGCATTATATGGGTGTGTGTTACATTAGATTCACTACTAGCAGTGAGGAAAACATCACGGGGTGGTGCGCATTGTATGGGTGTGTGTTACATTAGATTCACTAGTAGCAGTGAGAAAAACATCACGGGGTGGTGCGCCTTGTATGGGTGTGTGTTACATTAGATTCACTAGTAGGAGTGAGAAAATCATCACGGGGTGGTGCGCCTTGTATGGGTGTGTGTTACATTAGATTCACTAGTAGCAGTGAGAAAAACATCACGTGGTGGTGCGCCTTGTATGGGTGTGTGTTACATTAGATTCACTAGTAGGAGTGAGAAAAACATCACGGGGTGGTGCGCCATGTATGGGTGTGTGTTACATTACATTCACTAGTAGGAGTGAGAAAAACATCACGGGGTGGTGCGCCTTGTATGGGTGTGTGTTAAATTACATTCACTAGTAGGAGTGAGAAAAACATCACGGGGTGGTGCGCCTTGTATGGGTGTGTGTTACATTACATTCACTAGTAGGAGTGAGAAAAACATCACGGGGTGGTGCGCCTTGTATGGGTGTGTGTTACATTAGATTCACTAGTAGGAGTGAGAAAAACATCACGGGGTGGTGCGCCTTGTATGGGTGTGTGTTACATTAGATTCACTAGTAGGAGTGAGAAAAACATCACGGGGTGGTGCGTCTTGTATGGGTGTGTGTTACATTACATTCACTAGTAGGAGTGAGAAAAACATCACGGGGTGGTGCACCTTGTATGGGTGTGTGTTACATTACATTCACTAGTAGGAGTGATAAAAACATCACGGGGTGGTGCGCCTTGTATGGGTGTGTGTTACATTAGATTCAGTAGTAGGAGTGAGAAAAACATCACGAGGTGGTGCGCCTTGTATGGGTGTGTGTTACATTAGATACACTAGTAGGAGTGAGAAAAACATCACGGGGTGGTGCGCCATGTATGGGTGTGTGTTACATTAGATTCACTAGTAGGAGTGAGAAAAACATCACGGGGTGGTGCGCCTTCTATGGTGTGTGTTACATTAGATTCACTAGTAGGAGTGAGAAAAACATCACGGGGTGGTGCGCCTTGTATGGGTGTGTGTTACATTAGATTCACTAGTAGGAGTGAGAAAAACATCACGGGGTGGTGCGCCTTGTATGGGTGTGTGTTACATTAGATTCACTAGTAGGAGTGAGAAAATCATCACGGGGTGGTGCGCCTTGTATGGGTGTGTGTTACATTAGATTCACTAGTAGCAGTGAGAAAAACATCACGGGGTGGTGCGCCTTGTATGGGTGTGTGTTACATTAGATTCACTAGTAGGAGTGAGAAAATCATCACGGGGTGGTGCGCATTGTATGGGTGTGTGTTACTTTACATTCACTAGTAGGAGTGAGAAAAACATCACGGGGTGGTGCGCATTGTATGGGTGTGTGTTACATTAGATTCACTAGTAGGAGAGAGAAAAACATCACGGTGTGGTGCGCCTTGTATGGGTGTGTGTTACATTAGATTCACTAGTAGGAGTGAGAAAAACATCACGGGGTGGTGCGCCTTGTATGGGTGTGTGTTACATTAGATTCACTAGTAGGAGTGAGAAAAACATCACGGGGTGGTGCGCCTTGTATGGGTGTGTGTTTTACATTAGATTCACTAGTAGGAGTGAGAAAAATATCACGGGGTGGTGCGCCTTCTATGGGTGTGTGTTACATTAGATTCACTAGTAGGAGTGAGAAAAACATCACGGGGTGGTGCGCCTTGTATGGGTGTGTGTTACATTAGATTCACTAGTAGGAGTGAGAAAAACATCACGGGGTGGTGCGCCTTGTATGGGTGTGTGTTACATTAGATTCACTAGTAGGAGTGAGAAAAACATCACGGGGTGGTGCGCCTTATATGGGTGTGTGTTACATTAGATTCACTAGTAGGAGTGAGAAAAACATCACGGGGTGGTGCGCATTGTATGGGTGTGTTACATTAGATTCACTAGTAGGAGTGAGAAAATCATCACGGGGTGGTGCGCATTGTATGGGTGTGTGTTACATTAGATTCACTAGTAGGAGTGAGAAAAACATCACGGGGTGGTGCGCATTGTATGGGTGTGTGTTACATTAGATTCACTAGTAGGAGTGAGAAAAACATCACGGGGTGGTGCGCATTGTATGGGTGTGTGTTACATTAGATTCACTAGTAGGAGTGAGAAAAACATCACGGGGTGGTGCGCATTGTATGGGTGTGTGTTACATTACATTCACTAGGAGGAGTGAGAAAAACATCACGGGGTGGTGCGCATTGTATGGGTGTGTGTTACATTACATTCACTAGTAGGAGTGAGAAAAACGTCACGGGGTGGTGCGCATTGTATGGGTGTGTGTTACATTAGATTCACTAGTAGGAGTGAGAAAATCGTCACGGGGTGGTGCGCATTGTATGGGTGTGTGTTACATTAGATTCACTAGTAGCAGTGAGAAAAACATCACGGGGTGGTGCGCATTGTATGGGTGTGTGTTACATTAGATTCACTAGTAGCAGTGAGAAAAACATCACGGGGTGGTGCGCATTGTATGGGTGTGTGTTACATTACATTCACTAGTAGGAGTGAGAAAAACATCACGGGGTGGTGCGCATTGTATGGGTGTGTGTTACATTAGATTCACTAGTAGGAGTGAGAAAAACATCACGGGGTGGTGCGCATTGTATGGGTGTGTGTTACATTAGATTCACTAGTAGGAGTGAGAAAAACATCACGGGGTGGTGCGCATTGTATGGGTGTGTGTTACATTAGATTCACTAGTAGGAGTGAGAAAAACATCACGGGGTGGTGCGCATTGTATGGGTGTGTGTTACATTAGATTCACTAGTAGGAGTGAGAAAAACATCACGGGGTGGTGCGCATTGTATGGGTGTGTGTTACATTAGATTCACTAGTAGGAGTGAGAAAAACATCACGGGGTGGTGCGCATTGTATGGGTGTGTGTTACATTAGATTCACTAGTAGGAGTGAGAAAAACATCACGGGGTGGTGCGCATTGTATGGGTGTGTGTTACATTACATTCACTAATAGGAGTGAGAAAAACATCACGGGGTGGTGCGCATTGTATGGGTGTGTGTTACATTAGATTCACTAGTAGGAGTGAGAAAATCATCACGGGGTGGTGCGCATTGTATGGGTGTGTGTTACATTAGATTCACTAGTAGCAGTGAGAAAAACATCACGGGGTGGTGCGCATTATATGGGTGTGTGTTACATTAGATTCACTACTAGCAGTGAGGAAAACATCACGGGGTGGTGCGCATTGTATGGGTGTGTGTTACATTAGATTCACTAGTAGCAGTGAGAAAAACATCACGGGGTGGTGCGCCTTGTATGGGTGTGTGTTACATTAGATTCACTAGTAGGAGTGAGAAAATCATCACGGGGTGGTGCGCCTTGTATGGGTGTGTGTTACATTAGATTCACTAGTAGCAGTGAGAAAAACATCACGTGGTGGTGCGCCTTGTATGGGTGTGTGTTACATTAGATTCACTAGTAGGAGTGAGAAAAACATCACGGGGTGGTGCGCCATGTATGGGTGTGTGTTACATTACATTCACTAGTAGGAGTGAGAAAAACATCACGGGGTGGTGCGCCTTGTATGGGTGTGTGTTAAATTACATTCACTAGTAGGAGTGAGAAAAACATCACGGGGTGGTGCGCCTTGTATGGGTGTGTGTTACATTACATTCACTAGTAGGAGTGAGAAAAACATCACGGGGTGGTGCGCCTTGTATGGGTGTGTGTTACATTAGATTCACTAGTAGGAGTGAGAAAAACATCACGGGGTGGTGCGCCTTGTATGGGTGTGTGTTACATTAGATTCACTAGTAGGAGTGAGAAAAACATCACGGGGTGGTGCGTCTTGTATGGGTGTGTGTTACATTACATTCACTAGTAGGAGTGAGAAAAACATCACGGGGTGGTGCACCTTGTATGGGTGTGTGTTACATTACATTCACTAGTAGGAGTGAGAAAAACATCACGGGGTGGTGCGCCTTGTATGGGTGTGTGTTACATTAGATTCAGTAGTAGGAGTGAGAAAAACATCACGAGGTGGTGCGCCTTGTATGGGTGTGTGTTACATTAGATACACTAGTAGGAGTGAGAAAAACATCACGGGGTGGTGCGCCTTGTATGGGTGTGTGTTACATTAGATTCACTAGTAGGAGTGAGAAAAACATCACGGGGTGGTGCGCCTTCTATGGGTGTGTGTTACATTAGATTCACTAGTAGGAGTGAGAAAAACATCACGGGGTGGTGCGCCTAGTATGGGTGTGTGTTACATTAGATTCACTAGTAGGAGTGAGAAAAACATCACGGGGTGGTGCGCATTGTATGGGTGTGTGTTACATTAGATTCACTAGTAGGAGTGAGAAAAACATCACGGGGTGGTGCGCATTGTATGGGTGTTTGTTACATTAGATTCACTAGTAGGAGTGAGAAAAACATCACGGGGTGGTGCGCATTGTATGGGTGTGTGTTACATTACATTCACTAGTAGGAGTGAGAAAAACATCACGGCGTGGTGCGCATTGTATGGGTGTGTGTTACATTACATTCACTAGTAGGAGTGAGAAAAACATCACGGGGTGGTGCGCATTGTATGGGTGTGTGTTACATTAGATTCACTAGTAGCAGTGAGAAAAACATCACGGGGTGGTGCGCATTGTATGGGTGTGTGTTACATTACATTCATTAGTAGGAGTGAGAAAAACATCACGGGGTGGTGCGCATTGTATGGGTGTGTGTTACATTACATTTACTAGTAGGAGTGAGAAAAACCTCACGGGGTGGTGCGCATTGTATGGGTGTGTGTTACATTAGATTCACTAGTAGGAGTGAGAAAAACATCACGGGGTGGTGCGCATTGTATGGGTGTGTGTTACATTAGATTCACTAGTAGCAGTGAGAAAAACATCACGGGGTGGTGCGCATTGTATGGGTGTGTGTTACATTAGATTCACTAGTAGGAGTGAGAAAAACATCACGGGGTGGTGCGCATTGTATGGGTGTGTGTTACATTAGATTCACTAGTAGGAGTGAGAAAAACATCACGGGGTGGTGCGCATTGTATGCGTGTGTGTTACATTAGATTCACTAGTAGGAGTGAGAAAAACATCACGGGGTGGTGCGCCTTGTATGGGTGTGTGTTACATTAGATTCAATAGTAGGAGTGAGAAAAACATCACGGGGTGGTGCGCATTGTATTGGGTGTGTGTTACATTAGATTCACTAGTAGGAGTGAGAAAAACATCACGGGGTGGTGCGCATTGTATGCGTGTGTGTTACATTAGATTCACTAGTAGGAGTTAGAAAAACATCACGGGGTGGTGCGCATTGTATGGGTGTGTGTTACATTAGATTCACTAGTAGGAGTGAGAAAAACATCACGGGGTGGTGCGCATTGTATGGGTGTGTGTTACATTACATTCACTAGTACGAGTGAGAAAAACATCACGGGGTGGTGCGCATTGTATGGGTGTGTATTACATTAGATTCACTAGTAGGAGTGAGAAAAACATCACGGGGTGGTGCGCATTGTATGGGTGTGTGTTACATTAGATTGACTAGTAGGAGTGAGAAAAACATCACGGGGTGGTGAGCGTTGTATGGGTGTGTGTTACATTAGATTCACTAGTAGGAGTGAGAAAATCATCACGGGGTGGTGCGCATTGTATGGGTGTGTGTTACATTAGATTCACTAGTAGGAGTGAGAAAATCATCACGGGGTGGTGCGCATTGTATGGGTGTGTGTTACATTAGATTCACTAGTAGCAGTGAGAAAAACATCACGGGGTGGTGCGCATTGTATGGGTGTGTGTTACATTAGATTCACTAGTAGCAGTGAGAAAAACATCACGGGGTGGTGCGCATTGTATGGGTGTGTGTTACATTAGATTCACTAGTAGGAGTGAGAAAAACATCACGGGTTGGTGCGCATTGTATTGGTGTGTGTTACATTAGATTCTCTAGTAGGAGTGAGAAAAACATCACGGGGTGGTGCGCATTGTATGGGTGTGTGTTACATTAGATTCACTAGTAGCAGTGAGAAAAACATCACGGGGTGGTGAGCATTGTATGGGTGTGTGTTACATTAGATTCACTAGTAGCAGTGAGAAAAACATCACGGGGTGGTGCGCATTGTATGGGTGTGTGTTACATTAGATTCACTAGTAGGAGTGAGAAAAACATCACGGGGTGGTGCGCATTGTACGGGTGTGTGTTACATTAGATTCACTAGTAGCAGTGAGAAAAACATCACGGGGTGGTGCGCATTGTATGGGTGTGTGTTACATTAGATTCACTAGTAGCAGTGAGAAAAACATCACGGGGTGGTGCGCATTGTATGGGTGTGTGTTACATTAGATTCACTAGTAGCAGTGAGAAAAACATCACGGGGTGGTGCGCATTGTATGGGTGTGTGTCACATTAGATTCACTAGTAGCAGTGAGAAAAACATCACGGGGTGGTGCGCATTGTATGGGTGTGTGTCAAATTAGATTCACTAGTAGGAGTGAGAAAAACATCACGGGGTGGTGCGCATTGTATGGGTGTGTGTCACATTAGATTCACTAGTAGGAGTGAGAAAAACATCACGGGGTGGTGCGCCTTGTATGGGTGTGTGTCACATTAGATTCACTAGTAGGAGTGAGAAAAACATCACGGTGTGGTGCGCCTTGTATGGGTGTGTGTCACATTACATTCACTAGTAGGAGTGAGAAAAACATCACGGGGTGGTGCGCCTTGTATGGGTGTGTGTCACATTACATTCACTAGTAGGAGTGAGGAAAACATCACGGGGTGGTGCGCCTTGTATGGGTGTGTGTCACATTACATTCACTAGTAGGAGTGAGGAAAACATCACGGGGTGGTGCGCCTTGTATGGGTGTGTGTCACATTAGATTCACTAGTATGATTGAGAAAAACATCACGGGGTGGTGCGCATTGTATGGGTGTGTGTCACATTAGATTCACTAGTAGGAGTCAGAAAAACATCACGGGGTGGTGCGCATTGTATGGGTGTGTGTCACATTAGATTCACTATTTGGAGTGAGAAAAACATCACGGGGTGGTGAGAATTGTATGGGTGTGTGTTACATTACATTCACTAGTAGGAGTGAGAAAAACATCACGGGGTGGTGCGCCTTGTATGGGTGTGTGTTACATTACATTCACTAGTAGGAGTGAGAAAAACATCACGGGGTGGTGCGCCTTGTATGGGTGTGTGTTACATTAGAATCACTAGTAGGAGTGAGAAAAACATCACGGGGTGGTGCGCATTGTATGGGTGTGTGTTACATTAGATTCACTAGTAGGAGTGAGAAAAACATCACGGGGTGGTGGGCATTGTATGTTTGTGTGTTACATTAGATTCACTAGTAGGAGTGAGAAAAACATCACGGGGTGGTGGGCATTGTATGGGTGTGTGTTACATTAGATTCACTAGTAGGAGTGAGAAAAACATCACGGGGTGGTGCGCATTGTATGGGTGTGTGTTACATTAGATTCACTAGTAGGAGTGAGAAAAACATCACGGGGTGGTGCGCATTGTATGGGTGTGTGTTACATTAGATTCACTAGAAGGAGTGAGAAAAACATCACGGGGTGGTGCGCATTGTATGGGTGTGTGTTACATTAGATTCACTACTAGGAGTGAGAAAAACATCACGGGGTGGTGCGCATTGTATGGGTGTGTGTTACATTAGATTCACTAGTAGGAGTGAGAAAAACATCACGGGGTGGTGCGCATTGTATGGGTGTGTGTTACATTAGATTCACTAGTAGGAGTGAGAAAAACATCACGGGGTGGTGCGCATTGTATGGGTGTGTGTTACATTACAATCCCTAGTAGGAGTGAGAAAAACATCACGGGGTGGTGCGCATTGTATGGGTGTGTGTTACATTACATTCACTAGTAGGTGTGAGAAAAACATCACGTGGTGGTGTGCATTGTATGGGTGTGTGTTACATTACATTCACTAGTAGGAGTGAGAAAAACATCACGGGGTGGTGCGCATTGTATGGGTGTGTGTTACATTAGATTCACTAGTAAGAGTGAGAAAAACATCACGGGGTGGTGCGCATTGTATGGGTGTGTGTTACTTTACATTCACTAGTAGGAGTGAGAAAAACATCACGGGGTGGTGCGCATTGTATGGGTGTGTGTTACATTACATTCACTAGTAGGAGTGAGAAAAACATCACGGGGTGGTGCGCATTGTATGTTTGTGTGTTACGTTAGATTCACTAGTAGGAGTGAGAAAAACATCACGGGGTGGTGGGCATTGTATGGGTGTGTGTTACATTAGATTCACTAGTAGCAGTGAGAAAAACATCACGGGGTGGTGCGCATTGTATGGGTGTGTGTTACATTAGATTCACTAGTAGGAGTGAGAAAAACATCACGGGGTGGTGCGCATTGTATGGGTGTGTGTTACATTAGATTCACTAGAAGGAGTGAGAAAAACATCACGGGGTGGTGCGCATTGTATGGGTGTGTGTTACATTAGATTCACTAGTAGGAGTGAGAAAAACATCACGGGGTGGTGCGCATTGTATGGGTGTTTGTTACATTAGATTCACTAGTAGGAGTGAGAAAAACATCACGGGGTGGTGCGCATTGTATGGGTGTGTGTTACATTACATTCCCTAGTAGGAGTGAGAAAAACATCACGGGGTGGTGCGCATTGTATGGGTGTGTGTTACATTACATTCACTAGTAGGTGTGAGAAAAACATCACGGGGTGGTGCGCATTGTATGGGTGTGTGTTACATTACATTCACTAGTAGGAGTGAGAAAAACATCACGGGGTGGTGCGCATTGTATGGGTGTGTGTTACATTACATTCACTAGTAGGAGTGAGAAAAACCTCACGGGGTGGTGCGCATTGTATGGGTGTGTGTTACATTACATACACTAGTAGGAGTGAGAAAAACATCACGGGGTGGTGCGCATTGTATGGGTGTGTGTTACATTACATTCACTAGTAGGAGTGAGAAAAACATCACGGCGTGGTGCGCATTGTATGGGTGTGTGTTACATTAGATTCACAAGTAGGAGTGAGAAAATCATCACGGGGTGGTGTGCATTGTATGGGTGTGTGTTACATTAGATTCACTAGTAGCAGTGAGAAAAACATCACGGGGTGGTGCGCATTGTATGGGTGTGTGTTACATTAGATTCACTAGTAGCAGTGAGAAAAACATCACGGGGTGGTGCGCATTGTATGGGTGTGTGTTACATTAGATTCACTAGTACCAGTGAGAAAAACATCACGGGGTGGTGCGCTTTGGATGGGTGTGTGTTACATTAGATTCACTAGTAGGAGTGAGAAAATCATCACGGGGTGGTGCACATTGTATGGGTGTGTGTTACATTAGATTCACCAGTAGCAGTGAGAAAAACATCACGGGGTGGTGCGCCTTGCATGGGTGTGTGTTACATTAGATTCACTAGTAGCAGTGAGTAAAACATCACGGGGTGGTGCGCCTTGTATGGGTGTGTGTTACATTAGATTCACTAGTAGCAGTGAGAAAAACATCACGGGGTGGTGCGCTTTGTATGGGTGTGTGTTACATTACATTCACTAGTAGGAGTGAGAAAAACATCACGGGGTGGTGCGCCTTGTATGGGTGTGTGTTACATTAGATTCACTAGTAGGAGTGAGAAAAACATCACGGGGTGGTGCGCCTTGTATGGGTGTGTGTTACATTAGATTCACTAGTAGGAGTGAGAAAAACATCATGGGGTGGTGCGCATTGTATGGGTGTGTGTTACATTACATTCCCTAGTAGGAGTGAGAAAAACATCACGGGGTGGTGCGCATTGTATGGGTGTGTGTTACATTACATTCACTAGTAGGTGTGAGAAAAACCTCACGGGGTGGTGCGCATTGTATGGGTGTGTGTTACATTACATACACTAGTAGGAGTGAGAAAAACATCACGGGGTGGTGCGCATTGTATGGGTGTGTGTTACATTACATTCACTAGTAGGAGTGAGAAAAACATCACGGCGTGGTGCGCATTGTATGGGTGTGTGTTACATTAGATTCACAAGTAGGAGTGAGAAAATCATCACGGGGTGGTGTGCATTGTATGGGTGTGTGTTACATTAGATTCACTAGTAGCAGTGAGAAAAACATCACGGGGTGGTGCGCATTGTATGGGTGTGTGTTACATTAGATTCACTAGTAGCAGTGAGAAAAACATCACGGGGTGGTGCGCATTGTATGGGTGTGTGTTACATTAGATTCACTAGTACCAGTGAGAAAAACATCACGGGGTGGTGCGCTTTGGATGGGTGTGTGTTACATTAGATTCCCTAGTAGGAGTGAGAAAATCATCACGGGGTGGTGCACATTGTATGGGTGTGTGTTACATTAGATTCACCAGTAGCAGTGAGAAAAACATCACGGGGTGGTGCGCCTTGTATGGGTGTGTGTTACATTAGATTCACTAGTAGCAGTGAGTAAAACATCACGGGGTGGTGCGCCTTGTATGGGTGTGTGTTACATTAGATTCACTAGTAGCAGTGAGAAAAACATCACGGGGTGGTGCGCTTTGTATGGGTGTGTGTTACATTACATTCACTAGTAGGAGTGAGAAAAACATCACGGGGTGGTGCGCCTTGTATGGGTGTGTGTTACATTAGATTCACTAGTAGGAGTGAGAAAAACATCACGGGGTGGTGCGCCTTGTATGGGTGTGTGTTACATTAGATTCACTAGTAGGAGTGAGAAAAACATCACGGGGTGGTGCGCATTGTATGGGTGTGTGTTACATTACATTCACTAGTAGGAGTGAGAAAAACATCACGGGGTGGTGCGCCTTGTATGGGTGTGTGTTACATTAGATTCACTAGTAGGAGTGAGAAAAACATCACGGGGTGGTGCGCATTGTATGGGTGTGTGTTACATTAGATTCACTAGTAGGAGTGAGAAAAACATCACGGGGTGGTGCGCCTTGTATGGGTGTGTGTTACATTAGATTCACTAGTAGGAGTGAGAAAAACATCACGGGGTGGTGCGCCTTCTATGGGTGTGTGTTACATTAGATTCACTAGTAGGAGTGAGAAAAACATCACGGGGTGGTGCGCCTTGTATGGGTGTGTGTTACATTAGATTCACTAGTAGGAGTGAGAAAAACATCACGGGGTGGTGCGCCTTGTATGGGTGTGTGTTACATTAGATTCACTAGTAGGAGTGAGAAAAACATCACGGGGTGGTGCGCCTTGTATGGGTGTGTGTTACATTGGATTCACTAGTAGGAGTGAGAAAAACATCACGGGGTGGTGCGCATTGTATGGGTGTGTGTTACATTACATTCACTAGTAGGAGTGAGAAAAACATCACGGGGTGGTGCGCAATGTATGGGTGTGTGTTACATTACATTCACTAGTAGGAGTGAGAAAAACATCACGGGGTGGTGCGCATTGTATGGGTGTGTGTTACATTACATTCACTAGTAGGAGTGAGAAAAACATCACGGGGTGGTGCGCATTGTATGGGTGTGTGTTACATTAGATTCACTAGTAGCAGTGAGAAAAACATCACGGGGTGGTTCGCATTGTATGGGTGTGTGTTACATTAGATTCACTAGTAGGAGTGAGAAAAACATCACGGGGTGGTGCGCATTGTATGGGTGTGTGTTACATTAGATTCACTAGTAGGAGTGAGAAAAACATCACGGGGTGGTGCGCATTGTATGGGTGTGTGTTACATTAGATTCACTAGTAGGAGTGAGAAAAACATCACGGGGTGGTGCGCATTGTATGGGTGTGTGTTACATTACATTCACTAGTAGGAGTGAGAAAAACATCACGGGGTGGTGCGCATTGTATGGGTGTGTGTTACATTACATTCACTAGTAGGAGTGAGAAAACATCACGGGGTGGTGCGCATTGTATGGGTGTGTGTTACATTACATTCACTAGTAGGAGTGAGAAAAACATCACGGGGTGGTGCGCATTGTATGGGTGTGTGTTACATTAGATTCACTAGTAGGAGTGAGAAAATCATCACGGGGTGGTGCGCATTGTATGGGTGTGTGTTACATTAGATTCACTAGTAGCAGTGAGAAAAACATCACGGGGTGGTGCGCATTGTATGGGTGTGTGTTACATTAGATTCACTAGTAGCAGTGAGAAAAACATCACGGGGTGGTGCGCATTGTATGGGTGTGTGTCACATTAGATTCACTAGTAGGAGTGAGAAAAACATCACGGGGTGGTGCGCATTGTATGGGTGTGTGTCACATTAGATTCACTAGTAGGAGTGAGAAAAACATCACGGGGTGGTGCGCCTTGTATGGGTGTGTGTCACATTAGATTCACTAGTAGGAGTGAGAAAAACATCACGGTGTGGTGCGCCTTGTATGGGTGTGTGTCACATTACATTCACTAGTAGGAGTGAGAAAAACATCACGGGGTGGTGCGCCTTGTATGGGTGTGTGTCACATTACATTCACTAGTAGGAGTGAGGAAAACATCACGGGGTGGTGCGCCTTGTATGGGTGTGTGTCACATTACATTCACTAGTAGGAGTGAGGAAAACATCACGGGGTGGTGCGCCTTGTATGGGTGTGTGTCACATTAGATTCACTAGTATGATTGAGAAAAACATCACGGGGTGGTGCGCATTGTATGGGTGTGTGTCACATTAGATTCACTAGTAGGAGTCAGAAAAACATCACGGGGTGGTGCGCATTGTATGGGTGTGTGTCACATTAGATTCACTATTTGGAGTGAGAAAAACATCACGGGGTGGTGAGCATTGTATGGGTGTGTGTTACATTACATTCACTAGTAGGAGTGAGAAAAACATCACGGGGTGGTGCGCCTTGTATGGGTGTGTGTTACATTACATTCACTAGTAGGAGTGAGAAAAACATCACGGGGTGGTGCGCCTTGTATGGGTGTGTGTTACATTATAATCACTAGTAGGAGTGAGAAAAACATCACGGGGTGGTGCGCATTGTATGGGTGTGTGTTACATTAGATTCACTAGTAGGAGTGAGAAAAACATCACGGGGTGGTGGGCATTGTATGTTTGTGTGTTACATTAGATTCACTAGTAGGAGTGAGAAAAACATCACGGGGTGGTGGGCATTGTATGGGTGTGTGTTACATTAGATTCACTAGTAGGAGTGAGAAAAACATCACGGGGTGGTGCGCATTGTATGGGTGTGTGTTACATTAGATTCACTAGTAGGAGTGAGAAAAACATCACGGGGTGGTGCGCATTGTATGGGTGTGTGTTACATTAGATTCACTAGAAGGAGTGAGAAAAACATCACGGGGTGGTGCGCATTGTATGGGTGTGTGTTACATTAGATTCACTAGTAGGAGTGAGAAAAACATCACGGGGTGGTGCGCATTGTATGGGTGTGTGTTACATTAGATTCACTAGTAGGAGTGAGAAAAACATCACGGGGTGGTGCGCATTGTATGGGTGTGTGTTACATTAGATTCACTAGTAGGAGTGAGAAAAACATCACGGGGTGGTGCACATTGTATGGGTGTGTGTTACATTACAATCCCTAGTAGGAGTGAGAAAAACATCACGGGGTGGTGCGCATTGTATGGGTGTGTGTTACATTACATTCACTAGTAGGTGTGAGAAAAACATCACGTGGTGGTGTGCATTGTATGGGTGTGTGTTACATTACATTCACTAGTAGGAGTGAGAAAATCATCACGGGGTGGTGCGCATTGTATGGGTGTGTGTTACATTAGATTCACTAGTAGGAGTGAGAAAAACATCACGGTGTGGTGCGCATTGTATGGGTGTGTGTTACTTTACATTCACTAGTAGGAGTGAGAAAAACATCACGGGGTGGTGCGCATTGTATGGGTGTGTGTTACATTACATTCACTAGTAGGAGTGAGAAAAACATCACGGGGTGGTGCGCATTGTATGTTTGTGTGTTACGTTAGATTCACTAGTAGGAGTGAGAAAAACATCACGGGGTGGTGGGCATTGTATGGGTGTGTGTTACATTAGATTCACTAGTAGCAGTGAGAAAAACATCACGGGGTGGTGCGCATTGTATGGGTGTGTGTTACATTAGATTCACTAGTAGGAGTGAGAAAAACATCACGGGGTGGTGCGCATTGTATGGGTGTGTGTTACATTAGATTCACTAGAAGGAGTGAGAAAAACATCACGGGGTGGTGCGCATTGTATGGGTGTGTGTTACATTAGATTCACTAGTAGGAGTGAGAAAAACATCACGGGGTGGTGCGCATTGTATGGGTGTTTGTTACATTAGATTCACTAGTAGGAGTGAGAAAAACATCACGGGGTGGTGCGCATTGTATGGGTGTGTGTTACATTACATTCCCTAGTAGGAGTGAGAAAAACATCACGGGGTGGTGCGCATTGTATGGGTGTGTGTTACATTACATTCACTAGTAGGTGTGAGAAAAACATCACGGGGTGGTGCGCATTGTATGGGTGTGTGTTACATTACATTCACTAGTAGGAGTGAGAAAAACATCACGGGGTGGTGCGCATTGTATGGGTGTGTGTTACATTACATTCACTAGTAGGAGTGAGAAAAACCTCACGGGGTGGTGCGCATTGTATGGGTGTCTGTTACATTACATACACTAGTAGGAGTGAGAAAAACATCACGGGGTGGTGCGCATTGTATGGGTGTGTGTTACATTACATTCACTAGTAGGAGTGAGAAAATCATCACGGGGTGGTGTGCATTGTATGGGTGTGTGTTACATTAGATTCACTAGTAGCAGTGAGAAAAACATCACGGGGTGGTGCGCATTGTATGGGTGTGTGTTACATTAGATTCACTAGTAGCAGTGAGAAAAACATCACGGGGTGGTGCGCATTGTATGGGTGTGTGTTACATTAGATTCAGTAGTACCAGTGAGAAAAACATCACGGGGTGGTGCGCTTTGGATGGGTGTGTGTTACATTAGATTCACTAGTAGGAGTGAGAAAATCATCACGGGGTGGTGCACATTGTATGGGTGTGTGTTACATTAGATTCACCAGTAGCAGTGAGAAAAACATCACGGGGTGGTGCGCCTTGTATGGGTGTGTGTTACATTAGATTCACTAGTAGCAGTGAGTAAAACATCACGGGGTGGTGCGCCATGTATGGGTGTGTGTTACATTAGATTCACTAGTAGCAGTGAGAAAAACATCACGGGGTGGTGCGCTTTGTATGGGTGTGTGTTACATTACATTCACTAGTAGAAGTGAGAAAAACATCACGGGGTGGTGCGCCTTGTATGGGTGTGTGTTACATTAGATTCACTAGTAGGAGTGAGAAAAACATCACGGGGTGGTGCGCCTTGTATGGGTGTGTGTTACATTAGATTCACTAGTAGGAGTGAGAAAAACATCACGGGGTGGTGCGCATTGTATGGGTGTGTGTTACATTACATTCACTAGTAGGAGTGAGAAAAACATCACGGGGTGGTGCGCCTTGTATGGGTGTGTGTTACATTAGATTCACTAGTAGGAGTGAGAAAAACATCACGGGGTGGTGCGCATTGTATGGGTGTGTGTTACATTAGATTCACTAGAAGGAGTGAGAAAAACATCACGGGGTGGTGCGCATTGTATGGGTGTGTGTTACATTAGATTCACTAGTAGGAGTGAGAAAAACATCACGGGGTGGTGCGCATTGTATGGGTGTGTGTTACATTAGATTCACTAGTAGGAGTGAGAAAAACATCACGGGGTGGTGCGCATTGTATGGGTGTGTGTTACATTAGATTCACTAGTAGGAGTGAGAAAAACATCACGGGGTGGTGCACATTGTATGGGTGTGTGTTACATTACAATCCCTAGTAGGAGTGAGAAAAACATCACGGGGTGGTGCGCATTGTATGGGTGTGTGTTACATTACATTCACTAGTAGGTGTGAGAAAAACATCACGTGGTGGTGTGCATTGTATGGGTGTGTGTTACATTACATTCACTAGTAGGAGTGAGAAAATCATCACGGGGTGGTGCGCATTGTATGGGTGTGTGTTACATTAGATTCACTAGTAGGAGTGAGAAAAACATCACGGTGTGGTGCGCATTGTATGGGTGTGTGTTACTTTACATTCACTAGTAGGAGTGAGAAAAACATCACGGGGTGGTGCGCATTGTATGGGTGTGTGTTACATTACATTCACTAGTAGGAGTGAGAAAAACATCACGGGGTGGTGCGCATTGTATGTTTGTGTGTTACGTTAGATTCACTAGTAGGAGTGAGAAAAACATCACGGGGTGGTGGGCATTGTATGGGTGTGTGTTACATTAGATTCACTAGTAGCAGTGAGAAAAACATCACGGGGTGGTGCGCATTGTATGGGTGTGTGTTACATTAGATTCACTAGTAGGAGTGAGAAAAACATCACGGGGTGGTGCGCATTGTATGGGTGTGTGTTACATTAGATTCACTAGAAGGAGTGAGAAAAACATCACGGGGTGGTGCGCATTGTATGGGTGTGTGTTACATTAGATTCACTAGTAGGAGTGAGAAAAACATCACGGGGTGGTGCGCATTGTATGGGTGTTTGTTACATTAGATTCACTAGTAGGAGTGAGAAAAACATCACGGGGTGGTGCGCATTGTATGGGTGTGTGTTACATTACATTCCCTAGTAGGAGTGAGAAAAACATCACGGGGTGGTGCGCATTGTATGGGTGTGTGTTACATTACATTCACTAGTAGGTGTGAGAAAAACATCACGGGGTGGTGCGCATTGTATGGGTGTGTGTTACATTACATTCACTAGTAGGAGTGAGAAAAACATCACGGGGTGGTGCGCATTGTATGGGTGTGTGTTACATTACATTCACTAGTAGGAGTGAGAAAAACCTCACGGGGTGGTGCGCATTGTATGGGTGTGTGTTACATTAGATTCACTAGTAGCAGTGAGTAAAACATCACGGGGTGGTGCGCCATGTATGGGTGTGTGTTACATTAGATTCACTAGTAGCAGTGAGAAAAACATCACGGGGTGGTGCGCTTTGTATGGGTGTGTGTTACATTACATTCACTAGTAGAAGTGAGAAAAACATCACGGGGTGGTGCGCCTTGTATGGGTGTGTGTTACATTAGATTCACTAGTAGGAGTGAGAAAAACATCACGGGGTGGTGCGCCTTGTATGGGTGTGTGTTACATTAGATTCACTAGTAGGAGTGAGAAAAACATCACGGGGTGGTGCGCCTTGTATGGGTGTGTGTTACATTAGATTCACTAGTAGGAGTGAGAAAAACATCACGGGGTGGTGCGCCTTGTATGGGTGTGTGTTACATTAGATTCACTAGTAGGAGTGAGAAAAACATCACGGGGTGGTGGGCCTTCTATGGGTGTGTGTTACATTAGATTCACTAGTAGGAGTGAGAAAAACATCACGGGGTGGTGCGCCTTGTATGGGTGTGTGTTACATTAGATTCACTAGTAGGAGTGAGAAAAACATCACGGGGTGGTGCGCCTTGTATGGGTGTGTGTTACATTGGATTCACTAGTAGGAGTGAGAAAAACATCACGGGGTGGTGCGCATTGTATGGGTGTGTGTTACATTACATTCACTAGTAGGAGTGAGAAAAACATCACGGGGTGGTGCGCAATGTATGGGTGTGTGTTACATTACATTCACTAGTAGGAGTGAGAAAAACATCACGGGGTGGTGCGCATTGTATGGGTGTGTGTTACATTACATTCACTACTAGGAGTGAGAAAAACATCACGGGGTGGTGCGCATTGTATGGGTGTGTGTTACATTAGATTCACTAGTAGCAGTGAGAAAAACATCACGGGGTGGTTCGCATTGTATGGGTGTGTGTTACATTAGATTCACTAGTAGGAGTGATAAAAACATCACGGGGTGGTGCGCATTGTATGGGTGTGTGTTACATTAGATTCACTAGTAGGAGTGAGAAAAACATCACGGGGTGGTGCGCATTGTATGGGTGTGTGTTACATTAGATTCACTAGTAGGAGTGAGAAAAACATCACGGGGTGGTGCGCATTGTATGGGTGTGTGTTACATTAGATTCACTAGTAGGAGTGAGAAAAACATCACGGGGTGGTGCGCATTGTATGGGTGTGTGTTACGTTACATTCACTAGTAGGAGTGAGAAAAACATCACGGGGTGGTGCGCATTGTATGGGTGTGTGTTACATTACATTCACTAGTAGGAGTGAGAAAAACATCACGGGGTGGTGCGCATTGTATGGGTGTGTGTTACATTAGATTCACTAGTAGGAGTGAGAAAATCATCACGGGGTGGTGCGCATTGTATGGGTGTGTGTTACATTAGATTCACTAGTAGCAGTGAGAAAAACATCACGGGGTGGTGCGCATTGTATGGGTGTGTGTTACATTAGATTCACTAGTAGCAGTGAGAAAAACATCACGGGGTGGTGCGCATTGTATGGGTGTGTGTTACATTAGATTCACTAGTAGCAGTGAGAAAAACATCACGGGGTGGTGCGCCTTGTATGGGTGTGTGTTACATTAGATTCACTAGTAGGAGTGAGAAAATCATCACGGGGTGGTGCGCCTTGTATGGGTGTGTGTTACATTAGATTCACTAGTAGCAGTGAGAAAAACATCACGGGGTGGTGCGCCTTGTATGGGTGTGTGTTACATTAGATTCACTAGTAGGAGTGAGAAAAACATCACGGGGTGGTGCGCCATGTATGGGTGTGTGTTACATTACATTCACTAGTAGGAGTGAGAAAAACATCACGGGGTAGTGCGCCTTTTATGGGTGTGTGTTAAATTACATTCACTAGTAGGAGTGAGAAAAACATCACGGGGTGGTGCGCCTCGTATGGGTGTGTGTTACATTACATTCACTAGTAGGAGTGAGAAAAACATCACGGGGTGGTGCGCCTTGTATGGGTGTGTGTTACATTAGATTCACTAGTAGGAGTGAGAAAAACATCACGGGGTGGTGCGCCTTGTATGGGTGTGTGTTACATTAGATTCACTAGTAGGAGTGAGAAAAACATCACGGGGTGGTGCGCCTTGTATGGGTGTGTGTTACATTACATTCACTAGTAGGAGTGAGAAAAACATCACGGGGTGGTGCGCCTTGTATGGGTGTGTGTTACATTACATTCACTAGTAGGAGTGAGAAAAACATCACCGGGTGGTGCGCCTTGTATGGGTGTGTGTTACATTAGATTCACTAGTAGGAGTGAGAAAAACATCACGGGGTGGTGCGCCTTGTATGGGTGTGTGTTACATTAGATACACTAGTAGGAGTGAGAAAAACATCACGGGGTGGTGCGCCTTGTATGGGTGTGTGTTACATTAGATTCCCTAGTAGGAGTGAGAAAAACATCACGGGGTGGTGCGCCTTGTATGGGTGTGTGTCACATTACATTCGCTAGTAGGAGTGAGAAAAACATCACGGGGTGGTGCGCCTTGTATGGGTGTGTGTCACATTACATTCACTAGTAGGAGTGAGAAAAACATCACGGGGTGGTGCGCATTGTATGGGTGTGTGTTACATTAGATTCACTAGTAGGAGTGAGAAAAACATCACGGGGTGGTGCGCATTGTATGGGTGTGTGTCACATTTGATTCACTATTAGGAGTGAGAAAAACATCACGGGGTGGTGCGCATTGTATCGGTGTGTGTTACATTACATTCACTAGTAGGAGTGAGAAAAACATCACGGGGTGGTGCGCATTGTATGGGTGTGTGTTACATTAGATTCACTAGTAGCAGTGAGAAAAAACATCACGGGGTGGTGCGCATTGTATGGGTGTGTGTTACATTACATTCACTAGTAGGAGTGAGAAAAACATCACGGGGTGGTGCGCATTGTATGGGTGTGTGTTACATTACATTCACTAGTAGGAGTGAGAAAAACATCACGGGGTGGTGCGCATTGTATGGGTGTGTGTTACATTACATTCACTAGTAGGAGTGAGAAAAACATCACGGGGTGGTGCGCATTGTATGGGTGTGTGTTACATTAGATTCACTAGTAGCAGTGAGAAAAACATCACGGGGTGGTGCGCATTGTATGGGTGTGTGTTACATTACATTCACTAGTAGGAGTGAGAAAAACATCACGGGGTGGTGCGCATTGTATGGGTGTGTGTTACATTACATTCACTAGTAGGAGTGAGAAAAACATCACGGGGTGGTGCGCATTGTATGGGTGTGTGTTACATTAGATTCACTAGTAGGAGTGAGAAAAACATCACGGGGTGGTGCGCATTGTATGGGTGTGTGTTACATTAGATTCACTAGTAGCAGTGAGAAAAACATCACGGGGTGGTGCGCATTGTATGGGTGTGTGTTACATTAGATTCACTAGTAGGAGTGAGAAAAACATCACGGGGTGGTGCGCATTGTATGGGTGTGTGTTACATTAGATTCACTAGTAGGAGTGAGAAAAACATCACGGGGTGGTGCGCATTGTATGGGTGTGTGTTACATTAGATTCACTAGTAGGAGTGAGAAAAATATCACGGGGTGGTGCGCATTGTATGGGTGTGTGTTACATTACATTCACTAGTAGGAGTGAGAAAAACATCACGGGGTGGTGCGCATTGTATGGGTGTGTGTTACATTAGATTCACTAGTAGCAGTGAGAAAAACATCACGGGGTGGTGCGCATTGTATGGGTGTGTGTTACATTACATTCACTAGTAGGAGTGAGAAAAACATCACGGGGTGGTGCGCATTGTATGGGTGAGTGTTACATTACATTCACTAGTAGGAGTGAGAAAAACATCACGGGGTGGTGCGCATTGTATGGGTGTGTTTTACATTAGATTCACTAGTAGGAGTGAGAAAAACATCACGGGGTGGTGCGCATTGTATGGGTGTGTGTTACATTAGATTCACTAGTAGCAGTGAGAAAAACATCACGGGGTGGTGCGCCTTGTATGGGTGTGTGTTACATTAGATTCACTAGTAGGAGTGAGAAAAACATCACGGGGTGGTGCGCCTTATATGGGTGTGTGTTACATTACATTCACTAGTAGGAGTGAGAAAAACATCACGGGGTGGTGCGCATTGTATGGGTGTGTGTTACATTAGATTCACTAGTAGGAGTGAGAAAAACATCACGGGGTGGTGCGCATTGTATGGGTGTGTGTTACATTAGATTCACTAGTAGGAGTGAGAAAAACATCACGGGGTGTTGCGCATTGTATGGGTGTGTGTTACATTACATTCACTAGTAGGAGTGAGAAAAACATCACGGGGTGGTGCGCATTGTATGGGTGTGTGTTACATTAGATTCACTAGTAGCAGTGAGAAAAACATCACGGGGTGGTGCGCATTGTATGGGTGTGTGTTACATTACATTCACTAGTAGGAGTGAGAAAAACATCACGGGGTGGTGCGCATTGTATGGGTGTGTGTTACATTACATTCACTAGTAGGAGTGAGAAAAACATCACGGGGTGGTGCGCATTGTATGGGTGTGTGTTACATTAGATTCACTAGTAGGAGTGAGAAAAACATCACGGGGTGGTGCGCATTGTATGGGTGTGTGTTACATTAGATTCACTAGTAGCAGTGAGAAAAACATCACGGGGTGGTGCGCATTGTATGGGTGTGTGTTACATTAGATTCACTAGTAGGAGTGAGAAAAACATCACGGGGTGGTGCGCATTGTATGGGTGTGTGTTACATTAGATTCACTAGTAGGAGTGAGAAAAACATCACGGGGTGGTGCGCATTGTATGGGTGTGTGTTACATTAGATTCACTAGTAGCAGTGAGAAAAACATCACGGGGTGGTGCGCATTGTATGGGTGTGTGTTACATTAGATTCACTAGTAGCAGTGAGAAAAACATCACGGTGTGGTGCGCATTGTATGGGTGTGTGTTACATTAGATTCACTAGTAGGAGTGAGAAAAACATTACGGGGTGGTGCACATTGTATGGGTGTGTGTCACATTAGATTCACTAGTAGGAGTGAGAAAAACATCACGGGGTGGTGCGCATTGTATGGGTATGTGTCACATTAGATTCACTAGTAGGAGTGAGAAAAACATCACGGTGTGGTGCGCCTTGTATGTGTGTGTGTCACATTACATTCACTAGTAGGAGTGAGAAAAACATCACGGGGTGGTGCGCCTTGTATGGGTGTGTGTCACATTACATTCGCTAGTAGGAGTGAGAAAAACATCACGGGGTGGTGCGCCTTGTATGGGTGTGTGTCACATTACATTCACTAGTAGGAGTGAGGAAAACATCACGGGGTGGTGCGCCTTGTATGGGTGTGTGTCACATTAGATTCACTAGTATGATTGAGAAAAACATCACGGGGTGGTGCGCATTATATGGGTGTGTGTCACATTAGATTCACTAGTAGGAGTCAGAAAAACATCACGGGGTGGTGCGCATTGTATGGGTGTGTGTCACATTTGATTCACTATTAGGAGTGAGAAAAACATCACGGGGTGGTGAGCATTGAATGGGTGTTTGTCACATTAGATTCACTAGTAGGAGTGAGAAAAACATCACGGGGTGGTGCGCATTGTATGGGTGTGTGTTACATTAGATTCACTAGTAGGAGTGAGAAAAACATCACGGGGTGGTGCGCATTGTATGGGTGTGTGTTACATTACATTCACTAGTAGGAGTGAGAAAAACATCACGGGGTGGTGCGCCTTGTATGGGTGTGTGTTACATTACATTCACTAGTAGGAGTGAGAAAAACATCACGGGGTGGTGCGCCTTGTATGGGTGTGTGTTACATTAGAATCACTAGTAGGAGTGAGAAAAACATCACGGGGTGGTGCGCATTGTATGGGTGTGTGTTACTTTAGATTCACTAGTAGGAGTGAGAAAAACATCACGGAGTGGTGGGCATTGTATGTTTGTGTGTTATATTAGATTAACTAGTAGGAGTGAGAGAAACATCACGGGGTGGTGGGCATTGTATGGGTGTGTGTTACATTAGATTCACTAGTAGGAGTGAGAAAAACATCACAGGGTGGTGCGCCTTGTATGGGTGTGTGTTACATTAGATTCACTAGTAGGAGTGAGAAAAACATCACGGGGTGGTGCGCCTTGTATGGGTGTGTGTTACATTAGATACACTAGTAGGAGTGAGAAAAACATCACGGGGTGGTGCGCCTTGTATGGGTGTGTGTTACATTAGATTCCCTAGTAGGAGTGAGAAAAACATCACGGGGTGGTGCGCCTTCTATGGGTGTGTGTTACATTAGATTCACTAGTAGGAGTGAGAAAAACATCACGGGGTGGTGCGCCTTGTATGGGTGTGTGTTACATTAGATTCACTAGTAGGAGTGAGAAAAACATCACGGGGTGGTGCGCATTGTATGGGTGTGTGTTACATTAGATTCACTAGTAGGAGTGAGAAAAACATCACGGGGTGGTGCGCATTGTATGGGTGTGTGTTACATTACATTCACTAGTAGGAGTGAGAAAAACATCACGGGGTGGTGCGCATTGTATGGGTGTGTGTTACATTACATTCACTAGTAGGAGTGAGAAAAACATCACGGGGTGGTGCGCATTGTATGGGTGTGTGTTACATTACATTCACTAGTAGGAGTGAGAAAAACTTCACGGGGTGGTGCGCATTGTATGGGTGTGTGTTACATTACATTCACTAGTAGCAGTGAGAAAAACATCACGGGGTGGTGCGCATTGTATGGGTGTGTGTTACATTACATTCACTAGTAGGAGTGAGAAAAACATCACGGGGTGGTGCGCATTGTATGGGTGTGTGTTACATTACATTCACTAGTAGGAGTGAGAAAAACATTACGGGGTGGTGCGCATTGTATGGGTGTGTGTTACATTAGATTCACTAGTAGGAGTGAGAAAAACATCACGGGGTGGTGCGCATTGTATGGGTGTGTGTTACATTACATTCACTAGTAGCAGTGAGAAAAACATCACGGGGTGGTGCGCATTGTATGGGTGTGTGTTACATTACATTCACTAGTAGGAGTGAGAAAAACATCACGGGGTGGTGCGCATTGTATGGGTGTGTGTTACATTAGATTCACTAGTAGGAGTGAGAAAAACATCACGGGGTGGTGCGCATTGTATGGGTGTGTGTTACATTAGATTCACTAGTAGGAGTGAGAAAAACATCACGGGGTGGTGCGCATTGTATCGGTGTGTGTTACATTAGATTCACTAGTAGGAGTGAGAAAAACATCACGGGGTGGTGCGCATTGTATGGGTGTGTGTTACATTATATTCACTAGTAGCAGTGAGAAAAACATCACGGGGTGGTGCGCATTGTATGGGTGTGTGTTACATTAGATTCACTAGTAGCAGTGAGAAAAACATCACGGTGTGGTGCGCATTGTATGGGTGTGTGTTACATTAGATTCACTAGTAGGAGTGAGAAAAACATCACGGGGTGGTGCGCATTGTATGGGTGTGTGTCACATTAGATTCACTAGTAGGAGTGAGAAAAACATCACGGGGTGGTGCGCAGTGTATGGGTATGTGTCACATTAGATTCACTAGTAGGAGTGAGAAAAACATCACGGTGTGGTGCGCCTTGTATGTGTGTGTGTCACATTACATTCACTAGTAGGAGTGAGAAAAACATCACGGGGTGGTGCGCCTTGTATGGGTGTGTGTCACATTACATTCGCTAGTAGGAGTGAGAAAAACATCACGGGGTGGTGCGCCTTGTATGGGTGTGTGTCACATTACATTCACTAGTAGGAGTGAGGAAAACATCACGGGGTGGTGCGCCTTGTATGGGTGTGTGTCACATTAGATTCACTAGTATGATTGAGAAAAACATCACGGGGTGGTGCGCATTATATGGGTGTGTGTCACATTAGATTCACTAGTAGGAGTCAGAAAAACATCACGGGGTGGTGCGCATTGTATGGGTGTGTGTCACATTTGATTCACTATTAGGAGTGAGAAAAACATCACGGGGTGGTGAGCATTGAATGGGTGTTTGTCACATTAGATTCACTAGTAGGAGTGAGAAAAACATCACGGGGTGGTGCGCATTGTATGGGTGTGTGTTACATTACATTCACTAGTAGGAGTGAGAAAAACATCACGGGGTGGTGCGCATTGTATGGGTGTGTGTTACATTACATTCACTAGTAGGAGTGAGAAAAACATCACGGGGTGGTGCGCATTGTATGGGTGTGTGTTACATTAGATTCACTAGTAGGAGTGAGAAAAACATCACGGGGTGGTGCGCATTGTATGGGTGTGTGTTACATTTGATTCACTAGTAGCAGTGAGAAAAACATCACGGGGTGGTGCGCATTGTATGGGTGTGTGTTACATTACATTCACTAGTAGGAGTGAGAAAAACATCACGGGGTGGTGCGCATTGTATGGGTGTGTGTTACATTAGATTCACTAGTAGGAGTGAGAAAAACATCACGGGGTGGTGCGCATTGTATGGGTGTGTGTTACATTAGATTCACTAGTAGGAGTGAGAAAAACATCACGGGGTGGTGCGCATTGTATGGGTGTGTGTTACATTAGATTCACTAGTAGGAGTGAGAAAAACATCACGGGGTGGTGCGCATTGTATGGGTGTGTGTTACATTACATTCACTAGTAGGAGTGAGAAAAACATCACGGGGTGGTGCGCATTGTATGGGTGTGTGTTACATTAGATTCACTAGTAGCAGTGAGAAAAACATCACGGGGTGGTGCGCATTGTATGGGTGTGTGTTACATTAGATTCACTAGTAGGAGTGAGAAAAACATCACGGGGTGGTGCGCATTGTATGGGTGTGTGTTACATTACATTCACTAGTAGGAGTGAGAAAAACATCACGGGGTGGTGCGCATTGTATGGGTGTGTGTTACATTAGATTCACTAGTAGGAGTGAGAAAAACATCACGGGGTGGTGCGCATTGTATGGGTGTGTGTTACATTAGATTCACTAGTAGCAGTGAGAAAAACATCACGGGGTGGTGCGCATTGTATGGGTGTGTGTTACACTAGATTCACTAGTAGGAGTGAGAAAAACATCACGGGGTGGTGCGCATTGTATGGGTGTGTGTTACATTAGATTCACTAGTAGGAGTGAGAAAAACATCACGGGGTGGTGCGCATTGTATGGGTGTGTGTTACATTATATTCACTAGTAGCAGTGAGAAAAACATCACGGGGTGGTGCGCATTGTATGGGTGTGTGTTACATTAGATTCACTAGTAGCAGTGAGAAAAACATCACGGTGTGGTGCGCATTGTATGGGTGCGTGTTACATTAGATTCACTAGTAGGAGTGAGAAAAACATCACGGGGTGGTGCGCATTGTATGGGTGTGTGTCACATTAGATTCACTAGTAGGAGTGAGAAAAACATCACGGGGTGGTGCGCATTGTATGGGTATGTGTCACATTAGATTCACTAGTAGGAGTGAGAAAATCATCACGGTGTGGTGCGCCTTGTATGTGTGTGTGTCACATTACATTCACTAGTAGGAGTGAGAAAAACATCACGGGGTGGTGCGCCTTGTATGGGTGTGTGTCACATTACATTCGCTAGTAGGAGTGAGAAAAACATCACGGGGTGGTGCGCCTTGTATGGGTGTGTGTCACATTACATTCACTAGTAGGAGTGAGGAAAACATCACGGGGTGGTGCGCCTTGTATGGGTGTGTGTCACATTAGATTCACTAGTATGATTTAGAAAAACATCACGGGGTGGTGCGCATTATATGGGTGTGTGTCACATTAGATTCACTAGTAGGAGTCAGAAAAACATCACGGGGTGGTGCGCATTGTATGGGTGTGTGTCACATTTGATTCACTATTAGGAGTGAGAAAAACATCACGGGGTGGTGAGCATTGAATGGGTGTTTGTCACATTAGATTCACTAGTAGGAGTGAGAAAAACATCACGGGGTGGTGCGCATTGTATGGGTGTGTGTTACATTAGATTCACTAGTAGGAGTGAGAAAAACATCACGGGGTGGTGCGCATTGTATGGGTGTGTGTTACATTACATTCACTAGTAGGAGTGAGAAAAACATCACGGGGTGGTGCGCCTTGTATGGGTGTGTGTTACATTACATTCACTAGTAGGAGTGAGAAAAACATCACGGGGTGGTGCGCCTTGTATGGGTGTGTGTTACATTAGAATCACTAGTAGGAGTGAGAAAAACATCACGGGGTGGTGCGCATTGTATGGGTGTGTGTTACTTTAGATTCACTAGTAGGAGTGAGAAAAACATCACGGAGTGGTGGGCATTGTATGTTTGTGTGTTATATTAGATTCACTAGTAGGAGTGAGAGAAACATCACGGGGTGGTGGGCATTGTATGGGTGTGTGTTACATTAGATTCACTAGTAGGAGTGAGAAAAAAATCACGGGGTGGTGCGCCTTGTATGGGTGTGTGTTACATTAGATTCATTAGTAGGAGTGAGAAAAACATCACGGGGTGGTGCGCCTTGTATGGGTGTGTGTTACATTAGATACACTAGTAGGAGTGAGAAAAACATCACGGGGTGGTGCGCCTTGTATGGGTGTGTGTTACATTAGATTCCCTAGTAGGAGTGAGAAAAATATCACGGGGTGGTGCGCCTTCTATGGGTGTGTGTTACATTAGATTCACTAGTAGGAGTGAGAAAAACATCACGGGGTGGTGCGCCTTGTATGGGTGTGTGTTACATTAGATTCACTAGTAGGAGTGAGAAAAACATCACGGGGTGGTGCGCATTGTATGGGTGTGTGTTACATTAGATTCACTAGTAGGAGTGAGAAAAACATCACGGGGTGGTGCGCATTGTATGGGTGTGTGTTACATTAGATTCACTAGTAGGAGTGAGAAAAACATCACGGGGTGGTGCGCATTGTATGGGTGTGTGTTACATTACATTCACTAGTAGGAGTGAGAAAAACATCACGGGGTGGTGCGCATTGTATGGGTGTGTGTTACATTACATTCACTAGTAGGAGTGAGAAAAACATCACGGGGTGGTGCGCATTGTATGGGTGTGTGTTACATTAGATTCACTAGTAGCAGTGAGAAAAACATCACGGGGTGGTGCGCATTGTATGGGTGTGTGTTACATTACATTCACTAGTAGGAGTGAGAAAAACATCACGGGGTGGTGCGCATTGTATGGGTGTGTGTTACATTACATTCACTAGTAGGAGTGAGAAAAACATCACGGGGTGGTGCGCATTGTATGGGTGTGTGTTACATTAGATTCACTAGTAGGAGTGAGAAAAACATCACGGGGTGGTGCGCATTGTATGGGTGTGTGTTACATTAGATTCACTAGTAGCAGTGAGAAAAACATCACGGGGTGGTGCGCATTGTATGGGTGTGTGTTACATTACATTCACTAGTAGGAGTGAGAAAAACATCACGGGGTGGTGCGCATTGTATGGGTGTGTGTTACATTAGATTCACTAGTAGGAGTGAGAAAAACATCACGGGGTGGTGCGCATTGTATGGGTGTGTGTTACATTAGATTCACTAGTAGGAGTGAGAAAAACATCACGGGGTGGTGCGCATTGTATCGGTGTGTGTTACATTAGATTCACTAGTAGGAGTGAGAAAAACATCACGGGGTGGTGCGCATTGTATGGGTGTGTGTTACATTATATTCACTAGTAGCAGTGAGAAAAACATCACGGGGTGGTGCGCATTGTATGGGTGTGTGTTACATTAGATTCACTAGTAGCAGTGAGAAAAACATCACGGTGTGGTGCGCATTGTATGGGTGTGTGTTACATTAGATTCACTAGTAGGAGTGAGAAAAACATCACGGGGTGGTGCGCATTGTATGGGTGTGTGTCACATTAGATTCACTAGTAGGAGTGAGAAAAACATCACGGGGTGGTGCGCATTGTATGGGTATGTGTCACATTAGATTCACTAGTAGGAGTGAGAAAAACATCACGGTGTGGTGCGCCTTGTATGTGTGTGTGTCACATTACATTCACTAGTAGGAGTGAGAAAAACATCACGGGGTGGTGCGCCTTGTATGGGTGTGTGTCACATTACATTCGCTAGTATGAGTGAGAAAAACATCACGGGGTGGTGCGCCTTGTATGGGTGTGTGTCACATTACATTCACTATTAGGAGTGAGGAAAACATCACGGGGTGGTGCGCCTTGTATGGGTGTGTGTCACATTAGATTCACTAGTATGATTGAGAAAAACATCACGGGGTGGTGCGCATTATATGGGTGTGTGTCACATTAGATTCACTAGTAGGAGTCAGAAAAACATCACGGGGTGGTGCGCATTGTATGGGTGTGTGTCACATTTGATTCACTATTAGGAGTGAGAAAAACATCACGGGGTGGTGAGCATTGAATGGGTGTTTGTCACATTAGATTCACTAGTAGGAGTGAGAAAAACATCACGGGGTGGTGCGCATTGTATGGGTGTGTGTTACATTAGATTCACTAGTAGGAGTGAGAAAAACATCACGGGGTGGTGCGCATTGCATGGGTGTGTGTTACATTACATTCACTAGTAGGAGTGAGAAAAACATCACGGGGTGGTGCGCCTTGTATGGGTGTGTGTTACATTAGATTCACTAGTAGGAGTGAGAAAAACATCACGGGGTGGTGCGCCTTGTATGGGTGTGTGTTACATTAGAATCACTAGTAGGAGTGAGAAAAACATCACGGGGTGGTGCGCATTGTATGGGTGTGTGTTACTTTAGATTCACTAGTAGGAGTGAGAAAAACATCACGGGGTGGTGGGCATTGTATGTTTGTGTGTTATATTAGATTCACTAGTAGGAGTGAGAGAAACATCACGGGGTGGTGGGCATTGTATGGGTGTGTGTTACATTAGATTCACTAGTAGGAGTGAGAAAAACATCACGGGGTGGTGCGCATTGTATGGGTGTGTGTTACATTAGATTCACTAGTAGGAGTGAGAAAAACATCACGGGGTGGTGCGCATTGTATGGCTGTGTGTTACATTAGATTCACTAGAAGGAGTGAGAAAAACATCACGGGGTGGTGCGCATTGTATGGGTGTGTGTTACATTAGATTCACTAGTAGGAGTGAGAAAAACATCACGGGGTGGTGCGCATTGTATGGGTGTGTGTTACATTACATTCACTAGTAGGAGTGAGAAAAACATCACGGGGTGGTGCGCATTGTATGGGTGTGTGTTACATTACATTCACTAGTAGGAGTGAGAAAAACATCACGGGGTGGTGCGCATTGTATGGGTGTGTGTTACATTACATTCACTAGTAGGAGTGAGAAAAACATCACGGGGTGGTGCGCATTGTATGGGTGTGTTACATTAGATTCACTAGTAGGAGTGAGAAAATCATCACGGGGTGGTGCGCATTGTATGGGTGTGTGTTACATTAGATTCACTAGTAGCAGTGAGAAAAACATCACGGGGTGGTGCGCATTGTATGGGTGTGTGTTACATTAGATTCACTAGTAGCAGTGAGAAAAACATCACGGGGTGGTGCGCCTTGTATGGGTGTGTGTTACATTAGATTCACTAGTAGCAGTGAGAAAAACATCACGGGGTGGTGCGCCTTGTATGGGTGTGTGTTACATTAGATTCACTAGTAGGAGTGAGAAAATCATCACGGGGTGGTGCGCCTTGTATGGGTGTGTGTTACATTAGATTCACTAGTAGCAGTGAGAAAAACATCACGGGGTGGTGCGCCTTGTATGGGTGTGTGTTACATTAGATTCACTAGTAGGAGTGAGAAAAACATCACGGGGTGGTGCGCCATGTATGGGTGTGTGTTACATTACATTCACTAGTAGGAGTGAGAAAAACATCACGGGGTGGTGCGCCTTTTATGGGTGTGTGTTAAATTACATTCACTAGTAGGAGTGAGAAAAACATCACGGGGTGGTGCGCCTTGTATGGGTGTGTGTTACATTACATTCACTAGTAGGAGTGAGAAAAACATCACGGGGTGGTGCGCCTTGTATGGGTGTGTGTTACATTAGATTCACTAGTAGGAGTGAGAAAAACATCACGGGGTGGTGCGCCTTGTATGGGTGTGTGTTACATTAGATTCACTAGTAGGAGTGAGAAAAACATCACGGGGTGGTGCGCCTTGTATGGGTGTGTGTTACATTACATTCACTAGTAGGAGTGAGAAAAACATCACGGGGTGGTGCGCCTTGTATGGGTGTGTGTTACATTACATTCACTAGTAGGATGGAGAAAAACATCACGGGGTGGTGCGCCTTGTATGGGTGTGTGTTACATTAGATTCACTAGTAGGAGTGAGAAAAACATCACGGGGTGGTGCGCCTTGTATGGGTGTGTGTTACATTAGATACACTAGTAGGAGTGAGAAAAACATCACGGGGTGGTGCGCCTTGTATGGGTGTGTGTTACATTAGATTCCCTAGTAGGAGTCAGAAAAACATCACGGGGTGGTGCGCCTTCTATGGGTGTGTGTTACATTAGATTCACTAGTAGGAGTGAGAAAAACATCACGGGGTGGTGCGCCTTGTATGGGTGTGTGTTACATTAGATTCACTAGTAGGAGTGACAAAAACATCACGGGGTGGTGCGCATTGTATGGGTGTGTGTTACATTAGATTCACTAGTAGGAGTGAGAAAAACATCACGGGGTGGTGCGCATTGTATGGGTGTGTGTTACATTAGATTCACTAGTAGGAGTGAGAAAAACATCACAGTGTGGTGCGCATTGTATGGGTGTGTGTTACATTACATTCACTAGTAGGAGTGAGAAAAACCTCACGGGGTGGTGCGCATTGTATGGGTGTGTTTTACATTACATTCACTAGTAGGAGTGAGAAAAACATCACGGGGTGGTGCGCATTGTATGGGTGTGTGTTACATTAGATTCACTAGTAGGAGTGAGAAAAACATCACGGGGTGGTGCGCATTGTATGGGTGTGTGTTACATTACATTCACTAGTAGGAGTGAGAAAAACATCACGGGGTGGTGCGCATTGTATGGGTGTGTGTTACATTAGATTCACTAGTAGCAGTGAGAAAAACATCACGGGGTGGTGCGCATTGTATGGGTGTGTGTTACATTACATTCACTAGTAGGAGTGAGAAAAACATCACGGGGTGGTGCGCATTGTATGGGTGTGTGTTACATTACATTCACTAGTAGGAGTGAGAAAAACATCACGGGGTGGTGCGCATTGTATGGGTGTGTGTTACTTTACATTCATTAGTAGGAGTGAGAAAAACATCACGGGGTGGTGCGCATTGTATGGGTGTGTGTTACATTAGATTCACTAGTAGGAGTGAGAAAAACATCACGGGGTGGTGCGCATTGTATATGTGTGTGTCACATTAGATTCACTAGTAGGAGTGAGAAAAACATCACGGGGTGGTGCGCATTGTATGGGTATGTGTCACATTAGATTCACTAGTAGGAGTGAGAAAAACATCACGGTGTGGTGCGCCTTGTATGTGTGTGTGTCACATTACATTCACTAGTAGGAGTGAGAAAAACATCACGGGGTGGTGCGCCTTGTATGGGTGTGTGTCACATTACATTCGCTAGTAGGAGTGAGAAAAACATCACGGGGTGGTGCGCCTTGTATGGGTGTGTGTCACATTACATTCACTAGTAGGAGTGAGGAAAACATCACGGGGTGGTGCGCCTTGTATGGGTGTGTGTCACATTAGATTCACTAGTATGATTGAGAAAAACATCACGGGGTGGTGCGCATTATATGGGTGTGTGTCACATTAGATTCACTAGTAGGAGTCAGAAAAACATCACGGGGTGGTGCGCATTGTATGGGTGTGTGTCACATTTGATTCACTATTAGGAGTGAGAAAAACATCACGGGGTGGTGAGCATTGAATGGGTGTTTGTCACATTAGATTCACTAGTAGGAGTGAGAAAAACATCACGGGGTGGTGCGCATTGTATGGGTGTGTGTTACATTAGATTCACTAGTAGGAGTGAGAAAAACATCACGGGGTGGTGCGCATTGTATGGGTGTGTGTTACATTACATTCACTAGTAGGAGTGAGAAAAACATCACGGGGTGGTGCGCCTTGTATGGGTGTGTGTTACATTACATTCACTAGTAGGAGTGAGAAAAACATCACGGGGTGGTGCGCCTTGTATGGGTGTGTGTTACATTAGAATCACTAGTAGGAGTGAGAAAAACATCACGGGGTGGTGCGCATTGTATGGGTGTGTGTTACTTTAGATTCACTAGTAGGAGTGAGAAAAACATCACGGAGTGGTGGGCATTGTATGTTTGTGTGTTATATTAGATTCACTAGTAGGAGTGAGAAAAACATCACGGGGTGGTGGGCATTGTATGGGTGTGTGTTACATTAGATTCACTAGTAGGAGTGAGAAAAACATCACGGGGTGGTGCGCATTGTATGGGTGTGTGTTACATTAGATTCACTAGTAGGAGTGAGAAAAACATCACGTGGTGGAGCGCATTGTATGGCTGTGTGTTACATTAGATTCACTAGAAGGAGTGAGAAAAACATCACGGGGTGGTGCGCATTGTATGGGTGTGTGTTACATTAGATTCACTAGTAGGAGTGAGAAAAACATCACGGGGTGGTGCGCATTGTATGGGTGTGTGTTACATTACATTCACTAGTAGGAGTGAGAAAAACATCACGGTGTGGTGCGCCTTGTATGTGTGTGTGTCACATTACATTCACTAGTAGGAGTGAGAAAAACATCACGGGGTGGTGCGCCTTGTATGGGTGTGTGTCACATTACATTCGCTAGTAGGAGTGAGAAAAACATCACGGGGTGGTGCGCATTGTATGGGTGTGTGTTACATTAGATTCACTAGTAGGAGTGAGAAAAACATCACGGGGTGGTGCGCATTGTATGGGTGTGTGTTACTTTACATTCACTAGTAGGAGTGAGAAAAACATCACGGGGTGGTGCGCATTGTATGGGTGTGTGTTACATTACATTCACTAGTAGGAGTGAGAAAAACATCACGGGGTGGTGCGCATTGTATGGGTGTGTGTTACATTACATACACTAGTAGGAGTGAGAAAAACATCACGGGGTGGTGCGCATTGTATGGGTGTGTGTTACATTACATTCACTAGTAGGAGTGAGAAAAACATCACGGCGTGGTGCGCATTGTATGGGTGTGTGTTACATTAGATTCACAAGTAGGAGTGAGAAAATCATCTCGGGGTGGTGTGCATTGTATGGGTGTGTGTTACATTAGATTCACTAGTAGCAGTGAGAAAAACATCACCGGGTGGTGCGCATTGTATGGGTGTGTGTTACATTAGATTCACTAGTAGCAGTGAGAAAAACATCACGGGGTGGTGCGCATTGTATGGGTGTGTGTTACATTAGATTCACTAGTAGGAGTGAGAAAATCATCACGGGGTGGTGCACATTGTATGGGTGTGTGTTACATTAGATTCACCAGTAGCAGTGAGAAAAACATCACGGGGTGGTGCGCCTTGTATGGGTGTGTGTTACATTAGATTCACCAGTAGCAGTGAGAAAAACATCACGGGGTGGTGCGCCTTGTATGGGTGTGTGTTACATTAGATTCACTAGTAGGAGTGAGAAAAACATCACGGGGTGGTGCGCCTTGTATGGGTGTGTGTTACATTAGATTCACTAGTAGGAGTGAGAAAAACATCACGGGGTGGTGCGCCTTGTATGGGTGTGTCTTACATTAGATTCACTAGTAGGAGTGAGCAAAACATCACGGGGTGGTGCGCCTTGTATGGGTGTGTGTTACATTACATTCACTAGTAGGAGTGAGAAAAACATCACGGGGTGGTGCGCCTTGTATGGGTGTGTGTTACATTAGATTCACTAGTAGGAGTGAGAAAAACATCACGGGGTGGTGCGCCTTGTATGGGTGTGTGTTATATTACATTCACTATTAGGAGTGAGAAAAACATCACGGTGTGGTGCGCATTGTATGGGTGTGTGTTACATTACATTCACTAGTAGGAGTGAGAAAAACATCACGGGGTGGTGCGCCTTGTATGGGTGTGTGTTACATTAGATTCACTAGTAGGAGTGATAAAAATATCACGGGGTGGTGCGCCTTGTATGGGTGTGTGTTACATTAGATTCACTAGTAGGAGTGAGAAAAACATCACGGGGTGGTGCGCATTGTATGGGTGTGTGTTACATTACATTCACTAGTAGGAGTGAGAAAAACATCACGGGGTGGTGCGCATTGTATGGGTGTGTGTTACATTACATTCACTAGTAGCAGTGAGAAAAACATCACGGGGTGGTGCGCATTGTATGGGTGTGTGTTACATTACATTCACTAGTAGGAGTGAGAAAAACATCACGGGGTGGTGCGCATTGTATGGGTGTGTGTTACATTACATTCACTAGTAGGAGTGAGAAAAACATCACGGGGTGGTGCGCATTGTATGGGTGTGTGTTACATTAGATTCACTAGTAGGAGTGAGAAAAACATCACGGGGTGGTGCGCATTGTATGGGTGTGTGTTACATTAGATTCACTAGTAGCAGTGAGAAAAACATCAAGGGGTGGTGCGCATTGTATGGGTGTGTGTTACATTACATTCACTAGTAGGAGTGAGAAAAACATCACGGGGTGGTGCGCATTGTATGGGTGTGTGTTACATTAGATTCACTAGTAGGAGTGAGAAAAACATCACGGGGTGGTGCGCATTGTATGGGTGTGTGTTACATTAGATTCACTAGTAGGAGTGAGAAAAACATCACGGGGTGGTGCGCATTGTATGGGTGTGTGTTACATTAGATTCACTAGTAGGAGTGAGAAAAACATCACGGGGTGGTGCGCATTGTATCGGTGTGTGTTACATTAGATTCACTAGTAGCAGTGAGAAAAACATCACGGGGTGGTGCGCATTGTATGGGTGTGTGTTACATTAGATTCACTAGTAGCAGTGAGAAAAACATCACGGGGTGGTGCGCCTTGTATGGGTGTGTGTTACATTAGATTCACTAGTAGGAGTGAGAAAAACATCACGGGGTGTTTCGCATTGTATGGGTGTGTGTTACATTAGATTCACTAGTAGGAGTGAGAAAAACATCACGGGGTGGTGCGCATTGTATGGGTGTGTGTCACATTAGATTCACTAGTAGGAGTGAGAAAAACATCACGGGGTGGTGCGCATTGTATGGGTATGTGTCACATTAGATTCACTAGTAGGAGTGAGAAAAACATCACGGTGTGGTGCGCCTTGTATGTGTGTGTGTCACATTACATTTACTAGTAGGAGTGAGGAAAACATCACGGGGTGGTGCGCCTTGTATGGGTGTGTGTCACATTACATTCACTAGTAGGAGTGAGGAAAACATCACGGGGTGGTGCGCCTTGTATGGGTGTGTGTCACATTAGATTCACTAGTATGATTGAGAAAAACATCACGGGGTGGTGCGCATTATATGGGTGTGTGTCACATTAGATTCACTAGTAGGAGTCAGAAAAACATCACGGGGTGGTGCGCATTGTATGGGTGTGTGTCACATTAGATTCACTATTAGGAGTGAGAAAAACATCACGGGGTGGTGAGCATTGAATGGGTGTTTGTCACATTAGATTCACTAGTAGGAGTGAGAAAAACATCACGGGGTGGTGCGCATTGTATGGGTGTGTGTTACATTAGATTCACTAGTAGGAGTGAGAAAAACATCACGGGGTGGTGCGCATTGTATGGGTGTGTGTTACATTACATTCACTAGTAGGAGTGAGAAAAACATCACGGGGTGGTGCGCCTTGTATGGGTGTGTGTTACATTACATTCACTAGTAGGAGTGAGAAAAACATCACGGGGTGGTGCGCCTTGTATGGGTGTGTGTTACATTACATTCACTAGTAGGAGTGAGAAAAACATCACGGGGTGGTGCGCATTGTATGGGTGTGTGTTACTTTAGATTCACTACTAGGAGTGAGAAAAACATCACGGAGTGGTGGGCATTGTATGTTTGTGTGTTATATTAGATTCACTAGTAGGAGTGAGAAAAACATCACGGGGTGGTGGGCATTGTATGCGTGTGTGTTACATTAGATTCACTAGTAGGAGTGAGAAAAACATCACGGGGTGGTGCGCATTGTATGGGTGTGTGTTACATTACATTCACTACTAGGAGTGAGAAAAACATCACGGGGTGGTGCGCATTGTATGGGTGTGTGTTACATTACATTCACTAGTAGCAGTGAGAAAAACATCACGGGGTGGTGCGCATTGTATGGGTGTGTGTTACATTACATTCACTAGTAGGAGTGAGAAAAACATCACGGGGTGGTGCGCATTGTATGGGTGTGTGTTACATTACATTCACTAGTAGGAGTGAGAAAAACATCACGGGGTGGTTCGCATTGTATGGGTGTGTGTTACATTACATACACTAGTAGGAGTGAGAAAAACATCACGGGGTGGTGCGCATTGTATGGGTGTGTGTTACGTTAGATTCACAAGTAGGAGTGAGAAAATCATCACGGGGTGGTGTGCATTGTATGGGTGTGTGTTACATTAGATTCACTAGTAGCAGTGAGAAAAACATCACGGGGTGGTGCGCATTGTATGGGTGTGTGTTACATTAGATTCACTAGTAGCAGTGAGAAAAACATCACGGGGTGGTGCGCATTGTATGGGTGTGTGTTACATTAGATTCACTAGTAGGAGTGAGAAAAACATCACGGGGTGGTGCGCATTGTATGGGTGTGTGTTACTTTACATTCACTAGTAGGAGTGAGAAAAACATCACGGGGTCGTGTGCATTGTATGGGTGTGTGTTACATTACATTCACTAGTAGGAGTGAGAAAAACATCACGGGGTGGTGCGCATTGTATGGGTGTGTGTTACATTACATTCACTAGTAGGAGTGAGAAAAACATCACGGGGTGGTGTGAATTGTATGGGTGTGTGTTACATTACATACACTAGTAGGAGTGAGAAAAACATCACGGGGTGGTGCGCATTGTATGGGTGTGTGTTACATTACATTCACTAGTAGGAGTGAGAAAAACATCACGGCGTGGTGCGCATTGTATGGGTGTGTGTTACGTTAGATTCACAAGTAGGAGTGAGAAAATCATCACGGGGTGGTGTGCATTGTATGGGTGTGTGTTACATTAGATTCACTAGTAGCAGTGAGAAAAACATCACGGGGTGGTGCGCATTGTATGGGTGTGTGTTACATTAGATTCACTAGTAGCAGTGAGAAAAACATCACGGGGTGGTGCGCATTGTATGGGTGTGTGTTACATTAGATTCACTAGTAGCAGTGAGAAACACATCACGGGGTGGTGCGCATTGGATGGGTGTGTGTTACATTAGATTCACTAGTAGGAGTGAGAAAATCATCACGGGGTGGTGCACATTGTATGGGTGTGTGTTACATTAGATTCACCAGTAGCAGTGAGAAAAACATCACGGGGTGGTGCGCCTTGTATGGGTGTGTGTTACATTAGATTCACTAGTAGCAGTGAGAAAAACATCACGGGGTGGTGCGCCTTGTATGGGTGTGTGTTACATTAGATTCACTAGTAGGAGTGAGAAAAACATCACGGGGTGGTGCGCCTTGTATGGGTGTGTGTTACATTAGATTCACTAGTAGGAGTGAGAAAAACATCACGGGGTGGTGCGTCTTGTATGGGTGTGTCTTACATTAGATTCACTAGTAGGAGTGAGCAAAACATCACGGGGTGGTGCGCCTTGTATGGGTGTGTGTTACATTACATTCACTAGTAGGAGTGAGAAAAACATCACGGGGTGGTGCGCCTTGTATGGGTGTGTGTTACATTACATTCACTAGTAGGAGTGAGAAAAACATCACGGGGTGGTGCGCCTTGTATGGGTGTGTGTTACATTACATTCACTAGTAGGAGTGAGAAAAACATCACGGGGTGGTGCGCCTTGTATGGGTGTGTGTTACATTAGATTCACTAGTAGGAGTGATAAAAACATCACGGGGTGGTGCGCCTTGTATGGGTGTGTGTTACATTAGATTCACTAGTAGGAGTGAGAAAAACATCACGGGGTGGTGCGCATTGTATGGGTGTGTGTTACATTACATTCACTAGTAGGAGTGAGAAAAACATCACGGGGTGGTGCGCATTGTATGGGTGTGTGTTACATTACAGTCACTAGTAGGAGTGAGAAAAACATCACGGGGTGGTGCGCATTGTATGGGTGTGTGTTACATTACATACACTAGTAGGAGTGAGAAAAACATCACGGGGTGGTGCGCATTGTATGGGTGTGTGTTACATTACATTCACTAGTAGGAGTGAGAAAAACATCATGGCGTGGTGCGCATTGTATGGGTGTGTGTTACGTTAGATTCACAAGTAGGAGTGAGAAAATCATCACGGGGTGGTGTGCATTGTATGGGTGTGTGTTACATTAGATTCACTAGTAGCAATGAGAAAAACATCACGGGGTGGTGCGCATTGTATGGATGTGTGTTACATTAGATTCACTAGTAGCAGTGAGAAAAACATCACGGGGTGGTGCGCATTGTATGGGTGTGTGTTACATTAGATTCACTAGTAGGAGTGAGAAAAACATCACGGGGTGGTGCGCATTGTATGGGTGTGTGTTACTTTACATTCACTAGTAGGAGTGAGAAAAACATCACGGGGTGGTTCGCATTGTATGGGTGTGTGTTACATTACATTCACTAGTAGGAGTGAGAAAAACATCACGGGGTGGTGCGCATTGTATGGGTGTGTGTTACATTACATTCACTAGTAGGAGTGAGAAAAACATCACGGGGTGGTGCGCATTGTATGGGTGTGTGTTACATTACATACACTAGTAGGAGTGAGAAAAACATCACGGGGTGGTGCGCATTGTATGGGTGTGTGTTACATTACATTCACAAGTAGGAGTGAGAAAAACATCACGGCGTGGTGCGCATTGTATGGGTGTGTGTTACGTTAGATTCACAAGTAGGAGTGAGAAAATCATCACGGGGTGGTGTGCATTGTATGGGTGTGTGTTACATTAGATTCACTAGTAGCAGTGAGAAAAACATCACGGGGTGGTGCGCATTGTATGGGTGTGTGTTACATTAGATTCACTAGTAGCAGTGAGAAAAACATCACGGGGTGGTGCGCATTGTATGGGTGTGTGTTACATTAGATTCACTAGTAGCAGTGAGAAAAACATCACGAGGTGGTGCGCATTGGATGGGTGTGTGTTACATTAGATTCACTAGTAGGAGTGAGAAAATCATCACGGGGTGGTGCACATTGTATGGGTGTGTGTTACATTAGATTCACCAGTAGCAGTGAGAAAAACATCACGGGGTGGTGCGCCTTGTATGGGTGTGTGTTACATTAGATTCACTAGTAGCAGTGAGAAAAACATCACGGGGTGGTGCGCCTTGTATGGGTGTGTGTTACATTAGATTCACTAGTAGGAGTGAGAAAAACATCACGGGGTGGTGCGCCTTGTATGGGTGTGTGTTACATTAGATTCACTAGTAGGAGTGAGAAAAACATCACGGGTTGGTGCGCCTTGTATGGGTGTGTCTTACATTAGATTCACTAGTAGTAGTGAGCAAAACATCACGGGGTGGTGCGCCTTGTATGGGTGTGTGTTACATTACATTCACTAGTAGGAGTGAGAAAAACATCACGGGGTGGTGCGCCTTGTATGGGTGTGTGTTACATTAGATTCACTAGTAGGAGTGAGAAAAACATCACGGGGTGGTGCGTCTTGTATGGGTGTGTCTTACATTAGATTCACTAGTAGGAGTGAGCAAAACATCACGGGGTGGTGCGCCTTGTATGGGTGTGTGTTACATTAGATTCACTAGTAGGAGTGATAAAAACATCACGGGGTGGTGCGCCTTGTATGGGTGTGTGTTACATTAGATTCACTAGTAGGAGTGAGAAAAACATCACGGGGTGGTGCGCATTGTATGGGTGTGTGTTACATTACATTCACTAGTAGGAGTGAGAAAAACATCACGGGGTGGTGCGCATTGTATGGGTGTGTGTTACATTACATTGACTAGTAGGAGTGAGAAAAACATCACGGGGTGGTGCGCATTGTATGTGTGTGTTACATTACATACACTAGTAGGAGTGAGAAAAACATCACGGGGTGGTGCGCATTGTATGGGTGTGTGTTACTTTACATTCACTAGTAGGAGTGAGAAAAACATCACGGGGTGGTGCGCATTGTATGGGTGTGTGTTACATTACATTCACTAGTAGGAGTGAGAAAAACATCACGGGGTGGTGCGCATTGTATGGGTGTGTGTTACATTACATACACTAGTAGGAGTGAGAAAAACATCACGGGGTGGTGCGCCTTGTATGGGTGTGTGTTACATTACATTCACAAGTAGGAGTGAGAAAAACATCACGGCGTGGTGCGCATTGTATGGGTGTGTGTTACGTTAGATTCACAAGTAGGAGTGAGAAAATCATCACGGGGTGGTGTGCATTGTATGGGTGTGTGTTACATTACATTCACTAGTAGGAGTGAGAAAAACATCACGGGGTGGTGCGCATTGTATGGGTGTGTGTTACATTACATTCACTAGTAGGAGTGAGAAAAACATCACGGGGTGGTGCGCATTGTATGGGTGTGTGTTACATTACATTCACTAGTAGGAGTGAGAAAAACATCACGGGGTGGTGAGCATTGTATGGGTGTGTGTTACATTACATACACTAGTAGGAGTGAGAAAAACATCACGGGGTGGTGCGCCTTGTATGGGTGTGTGTTACGTTAGATTCACAAGTAGGAGTGAGAAAATCATCACGGGGTGGTGTGCATTGTATGGGTGTGTGTTACATTAGATTCACTAGTAGCAGTGAGAAAAACATCACGGGGTGGTGCGCATTGTATGGGTGTGTGTTACATTAGATTCACTAGTAGGAGTGAGAAAAACATCACGGGGTGGTGCGCATTGTATGGGTGTGTGTTACATTAGATTCACTAGTAGCAGTGAGAAAAACATCACGAGGTGGTGCGCATTGGATGGGTGTGTGTTACATTAGATTCACCAGTAGGAGTGAGAAAATCATCACGGGGTGGTGCACATTGTATGGGTGTGTGTTACATTAGATTCACCAGTAGCAGTGAGAAAAACATCACGGGGTGGTGCGCCTTGTATGGGTGTGTGTTACATTAGATTCACTAGTAGCAGTGAGAAAAACATCACGGGGTGGTGCGCCTTGTATGGGTGTGTGTTACATTAGATTCACTAGTAGGAGTGAGAAAAACATCACGGGGTGGTGCGCCTTGTATGGGTGTGTGTTACATTAGATTCACTAGTAGGAGTGAGAAAAACATCACGGGGTGGTGCGCCTTGTATGGGTGTGTCTTACATTAGATTCACTAGTAGGAGTGAGCAAAACATCACGGGGTGGTGCGCCTTGTATGGGTGTGTGTTACATTACATTCACTAGTAGGAGTGAGAAAAACATCACGGGGTGGTGCGCCTTGTATGGGTGTGTGTTACATTACATTCACTAGTAGGAGTGAGAAAAACATCACGGGGTGGTGCGCCTTGTATGGGTGTGTGTTACATTAGATTCACTAGTAGGAGTGATAAAAACATCACGGGGTGGTGCGCCTTGTATGGGTGTGTGTTACATTAGATTCACTAGTAGGAGTGAGAAAAACATCACGGGGTGGTGCGCCTTTTATGGGTGTGTGTTACATTAGATTCACTAGTAGGAGTGAGAAAAACATCACGGGGTGGTGCGCCTTGTATGGGTGTGTGTTACATTAGATTCACTAGTAGGAGTGAGAAAAACATCACGGGTTGGTACGCCTTGTATGGGTGTGTGTTACATTAGATTCACTAGTAGGAGTGAGAAAAACATCACCGGGTGGTGCGCATTGTATGGGTGTGTGTTACATTACATTCACTAGTATGGGTGAGAAAAACATCACGGGGTGGTGCGCATTGTATGGGTGTGTGTTACGTTAGATTCACAAGTAGGAGTGAGAAAATCATCACGGGGTGGTGTGCATTGTATGGGTGTGTGTTACATTAGATTCACTAGTAGCAGTGAGAAAAACATCACGGGGTGGTGCGCATTGTATGGGTGTGTCTTACATTAGATTCACTAGTAGCAGTGAGAAAAACATCACGGGGTGGTGCGCATTGTATGGGTGTGTGTTACATTAGATTCACTAGTAGCAGTGAGAAAAACATCACGAGGTGGTGCGCATTGGATGGGTGTGTGTTACATTAGATTCACTAGTAGGAGTGAGAAAATCATCACGGGGTGGTGCACATTGTATGGGTGTGTGTTACATTAGATTCACCAGTAGCAGTGAGAAAAACATCACGGGGTGGTGCGCCTTGTATGGGTGTGTGTTACATTAGATTCACTAGTAGCAGTGAGAAAAACATCACGGGGTGGTGCGCCTTGTATGGGTGTGTGTTACATTAGATTCACTAGTACGAGTGAGAAAAACATCACGGGGTGGTGCGCCTTGTATGGGTGTGTGTTACATTAGATTCACTAGTAGGAGTGAGAAAAACATCACGGGGTGGTGCGCCTTGTATGGGTGTGTCTTACATTAGATTCACTAGTAGGAGTGAGCAAAACATCACGGGGTGGTGCGCCTTGTATGGGTGTGTGTTACATTACATTCACTAGTAGGAGTGAGAAAAACATCACGGGGTGGTGCGCCTTGTATGGGTGTGTGTTACATTACATTCAATAGTAGGAGTGAGAAAAACATCACGGGGTGGTGCGCCTTGTATGGGTGTGTGTTACATTACATTCACTAGTAGGAGTGAGAAAAACATCACGGGGTGGTGCGCCTTGTATGGGTGTGTGTTACATTACATTCACTAGTAGGAGTGAGAAAAACATCACGGGGTGGTGCGCCTTGATGGGTGTGTGTTACATTAGATTCACTAGTAGGAGTGATAAAAACATCACGGGGTGGTGCGCCTTGTATGGGTGTGTGTTACATTAGATTCACTAGTAGGAGTGAGAAAAACATCACGGGGTGGTGCGCCTTTTATGGGTGTGTGTTACATTAGATTCACTAGTAGGAGTGAGAAAAACATCACGGGGTGGTGCGCCTTGTATGGGTGTGTGTTACATTAGATTCACTAGTACGAGTGAGAAAAACATCACGGGGTTGTGCGCATTGTATGGGTGTGTGTTACATTAGATTCACTAGTAGGAGTGAGAAAAACATCACGGGGTGGTGCGCATTGTATGGGTGTGTGTTACATTAGATTCACTAGTAGGAGTGAGAAAAACCTCACGGGGTGGTGCGCATTGTATGGGTGTGTGTTACATTAGATTCACTAGTAGGAGTGAGAAAAACCTCACGGGGTGGTGCGCATTGTATGGGTGTGTGTTACATTAGATTCACTAGTAGGAGTGAGAAAAACCTCACGGGGTGGTGCGCATTGCATGGGTGTGTGTTACATTAGATTCACTAGTAGGAGTGAGAAAAACCTCACGGGGTGGTGCGCATTGTATGGGTGTGTGTTACATTACATTCACTAGTAGGAGTGAGAAAAACCTCACGAGGTGGTGCGCATTGTATGGCTTTGTGTTACATTACATTCACTAGTAGGAGTGAGAAAAACCTCACGGGGTGGTGTGCATTGTATGGGTGTGTGTTACATTTCATTCACTAGTAGGAGTGAGAAAAACCTCACGGGGTGGTGCGCATTGCATGGGTGTGTGTTGCATTACATTCACTAGTAGGAGTGAGAAAAACATCATGGGGTGGTGCGCCTTGTATGGGTGTGTGTTACATTAGATTCACTAGTAGGAGTGATAAAAACATCACGGGGTGGTGCGCCTTGTATGGGTGTGTGTTACATTAGATTCACTAGTAGGAGTGAGAAAAACATCACGGGGTGGTGCGCATTGTATGGGTGTGTGTTACATTACATTCACTAGTAGGAGTGAGAAAAACATCACGGGGTGGTGCGCATTGTATGGGTGTGTGTTACATTACATTCACTAGTAGGAGTGAGAAAAACATCACGGGGTGGTGCGCATTGTATGTGTGTGTTACATTACATACACTAGTAGGAGTGAGAAAAACATCACGGGGTGGTGCGCATTGTATGGGTGTGTGTTACTTTACATTCACTAGTAGGAGTGAGAAAAACATCACGGGGTGGTGCGCATTGTATGGGTGTGTGTTACATTACATTCACTAGTAGGAGTGAGAAAAACATCACGGGGTGGTGCGCATTGTATGGGTGTGTGTTACATTACATACACTAGTAGGAGTGAGAAAAACATCACGGGGTGGTGCGCCTTGTATGGGTGTGTGTTACATTACATTCACAAGTAGGAGTGAGAAAAACATCACGGCGTGGTGCGCATTGTATGGGTGTGTGTTACGTTAGATTCACAAGTAGGAGTGAGAAAATCATCACGGGGTGGTGTGCATTGTATGGGTGTGTGTTACATTACATTCACTAGTAGGAGTGAGAAAAACATCACGGGGTGGTGCGCATTGTATGGGTGTGTGTTACATTACATTCACTAGTAGGAGTGAGAAAAACATCACGGGGTGGTGCGCATTGTATGGGTGTGTGTTACATTACATTCACTAGTAGGAGTGAGAAAAACATCACGGGGTGGTGAGCATTGTATGGGTGTGTGTTACATTACATACACTAGTAGGAGTGAGAAAAACATCACGGGGTGGTGCGCCTTGTATGGGTGTGTGTTACGTTAGATTCACAAGTAGGAGTGAGAAAATCATCACGGGGTGGTGTGCATTGTATGGGTGTGTGTTACATTAGATTCACTAGTAGCAGTGAGAAAAACATCACGGGGTGGTGCGCATTGTATGGGTGTGTGTTACATTAGATTCACTAGTAGGAGTGAGAAAAACATCACGGGGTGGTGCGCATTGTATGGGTGTGTGTTACATTAGATTCACTAGTAGCAGTGAGAAAAACATCACGAGGTGGTGCGCATTGGATGGGTGTGTGTTACATTAGATTCACCAGTAGGAGTGAGAAAATCATCACGGGGTGGTGCACATTGTATGGGTGTGTGTTACATTAGATTCACCAGTAGCAGTGAGAAAAACATCACGGGGTGGTGCGCCTTGTATGGGTGTGTGTTACATTAGATTCACTAGTAGCAGTGAGAAAAACATCACGGGGTGGTGCGCCTTGTATGGGTGTGTGTTACATTAGATTCACTAGTAGGAGTGAGAAAAACATCACGGGGTGGTGCGCCTTGTATGGGTGTGTGTTACATTAGATTCACTAGTAGGAGTGAGAAAAACATCACGGGGTGGTGCGCCTTGTATGGGTGTGTCTTACATTAGATTCACTAGTAGGAGTGAGCAAAACATCACGGGGTGGTGCGCCTTGTATGGGTGTGTGTTACATTACATTCACTAGTAGGAGTGAGAAAAACATCACGGGGTGGTGCGCCTTGTATGGGTGTGTGTTACATTACATTCACTAGTAGGAGTGAGAAAAACATCACGGGGTGGTGCGCCTTGTATGGGTGTGTGTTACATTAGATTCACTAGTAGGAGTGATAAAAACATCACGGGGTGGTGCGCCTTGTATGGGTGTGTGTTACATTAGATTCACTAGTAGGAGTGAGAAAAACATCACGGGGTGGTGCGCCTTTTATGGGTGTGTGTTACATTAGATTCACTAGTAGGAGTGAGAAAAACATCACGGGGTGGTGCGCCTTGTATGGGTGTGTGTTACATTAGATTCACTAGTAGGAGTGAGAAAAACATCACGGGTTGGTGCGCCTTGTATGGGTGTGTGTTACATTAGATTCACTAGTAGGAGTGAGAAAAACATCACCGGGTGGTGCGCATTGTATGGGTGTGTGTTACATTACATTCACTAGTATGGGTGAGAAAAACATCACGGGGTGGTGCGCATTGTATGGGTGTGTGTTACGTTAGATTCACAAGTAGGAGTGAGAAAATCATCACGGGGTGGTGTGCATTGTATGGGTGTGTGTTACATTAGATTCACTAGTAGCAGTGAGAAAAACATCACGGGGTGGTGCGCATTGTATGGGTGTGTCTTACATTAGATTCACTAGTAGCAGTGAGAAAAACATCACGGGGTGGTGCGCATTGTATGGGTGTGTGTTACATTAGATTCACTAGTACCAGTGAGAAAAACATCACGAGGTGGTGCGCATTGGATGGGTGTGTGTTACATTAGATTCACTAGTAGGAGTGAGAAAATCATCACGGGGTGGTGCACATTGTATGGGTGTGTGTTACATTAGATTCACCAGTAGCAGTGAGAAAAACATCACGGGGTGGTGCGCCTTGTATGGGTGTGTGTTACATTAGATTCACTAGTAGCAGTGAGAAAAACATCACGGGGTGGTGCGCCTTGTATGGGTGTGTGTTACATTAGATTCACTAGTACGAGTGAGAAAAACATCACGGGGTGGTGCGCCTTGTATGGGTGTGTGTTACATTAGATTCACTAGTAGGAGTGAGAAAAACATCACGGGGTGGTGCGCCTTGTATGGGTGTGTCTTACATTAGATTCACTAGTAGGAGTGAGCAAAACATCACGGGGTGGTGCGCCTTGTATGGGTGTGTGTTACATTACATTAACTAGTAGGAGTGAGAAAAACATCACGGGGTGGTGCGCCTTGTATGGGTGTGTGTTACATTACATTCAATAGTAGGAGTGAGAAAAACATCACGGGGTGGTGCGCCTTGTATGGGTGTGTGTTACATTACATTCACTAGTAGGAGTGAGAAAAACATCACGGGGTGGTGCGCCTTGTATGGGTGTGTGTTACATTACATTCACTAGTAGGAGTGAGAAAAACATCACGGGGTGGTGCGCCTTGATGGGTGTGTGTTACATTAGATTCACTAGTAGGAGTGATAAAAACATCACGGGGTGGTGCGCCTTGTATGGGTGTGTGTTACATTAGATTCACTAGTAGGAGTGAGAAAAACATCACGGGGTGGTGCGCCTTTTATGGGTGTGTGTTACATTAGATTCACTAGTAGGAGTGAGAAAAACATCACGGGGTGGTGCGCCTTGTATGGGTGTGTGTTACATTAGATTCACTAGTACGAGTGAGAAAAACATCACGGGGTTGTGCGCATTGTATGGGTGTGTGTTACATTAGATTCACTAGTAGGAGTGAGAAAAACATCACGGGGTGGTGCGCATTGTATGGGTGTGTGTTACATTAGATTCACTAGTAGGAGTGAGAAAAACCTCACGGGGTGGTGCGCATTGTATGGGTGTGTGTTACATTAGATTCACTAGTAGGAGTGAGAAAAACCTCACGGGGTGGTGCGCATTGTATGGGTGTGTGTTACATTAGATTCACTAGTAGGAGTGAGAAAAACCTCACGGGGTGGTGCGCATTGCATGGGTGTGTGTTACATTAGATTCACTAGTAGGAGTGAGAAAAACCTCACGGGGTGGTGCGCATTGTATGGGTGTGTGTTACATTACATTCACTAGTAGGAGTGACAAAAACCTCACGAGGTGGTGCGCATTGTATGGCTTTGTGTTACATTACATTCACTAGTAGGAGTGAGAAAAACCTCACGGGGTGGTGTGCATTGTATGGGTGTGTGTTACATTTCATTCACTAGTAGGAGTGAGAAAAACCTCACGGGGTGGTGCGCATTGCATGGGTGTGTGTTGCATTACATTCACTAGTAGGAGTGAGAAAAACCTCACGGGGTGGTGCGCATTGTATGGGTGTGTGTTACATTACATTCACTAGTAGGAGTGAGAAAAACATCATGGGGTGGTGCGCATTGTATGGGTGTGTGTTACATTACATTCACTATTAGGAGTGAGAAAAACCTCACGAGGTGGTGCGCATTTTATGGGTGTGTGTTACATTAGATTCACTAGTAGGAGTGAGAAAATCATCACGTGGTGGTGCGCATTGTATGGGTGTGTGTTACATTAGATTCACTAGTAGCAGTGAGAAAAACATCACGGGGTGTTGCGCATTGTATGGGTGTGTGTTACATTAGATTCACTAGTAGCAGTGAGAAAAACATCACGGGGTGGTGCGCATTGTATGGGTGTGTGTTACATTAGATTCACTAGTAGCAGTGAGAAAAACATCACGGGGTGGTGCGCATTGTATAGGTGTGTGTTACATTACATTCACTAGTAGGAGTGAGAAAAACATCACGGGGTGGTGCGCATTGTATGGGTGTGTGTTACATTAGATTCACTAGAAGGAGTGAGAAAAACATCACGGGGTGGTGCGCATTGTATGGGTGTGTGTTACATTAGATTCACTAGTAGGAGTGAGAAAAACATCACGGGGTGGTGCGCCTTGTATGGGTGTGTGTTACATTAGATTCACTAGTAGGAGTGAGAAAAACATCACGGGGTGGTGCGCATTGTATGGGTGTGTGTTACATTACATTCACTAGTAGGAGTGAGAAAAACATCACGGGGTGGTGCGCATTGTATGGGTGTGTGTTACATTAGATTCACTAGTAGCAGTGAGAAAAACATCACGGGGTGGTGCGCATTGTATGGGTGTGTTACATTAGATTCACTAGTAGCAGTGAGAAAAATATCACGGGGTGGTGCGAATTGTATGGGTGTGTGTTACATTAGATTCACTAGTAGCAGTGAGAAAAACATCACGGGGTGGTGCGCCTTGTATGGGTGTGTGTTACATTAGATTCACTAGTAGGAGTTAGAAAATCATCACGGGGTGGTGCGCCTTGTATGGGTGTGTGTTACATTAGATTCACTAGTAGCAGTGAGAAAAACATCACGGGGTGGTGCGCCTTGTATGGGTGTGTGTTACATTAGATTCACTAGCAGGAGTGAGAAAAACATCACGGGGTGGTGCGCCATGTATGGGTGTGTGTTACATTACATTCACTAGTAGGAGTGAGAAAAACATCACGGGGTGGTGCGCCTTATATGGGTGTGTGTTAAATTACATTCACTAGTAGGAGTGAGAAAAACATCACGGGGTGGTGCGCCTTGTATGGGTGTGTGTTACATTACATTCACTAGTAGGAGTGAGAAAAACATCACGGGGTGGTGCGCCTTGTATGGGTGTGTGTTACATTACATTCACTAGTAGGAGTGAGAAAAACATCACGGGGTGGTGCGCCTTGTATGGGTGTGTGTTACGTTAGATTCACTAGTAGGAGTGAGAAAAACATCACGGGGTGGTGCGCCTTGTATGGGTGTGTGTTACATTACATTCACTAGTAGGAGTGAGAAAAACATCACGGGGTGGTGAGCCTTGTATGGGTGTGTGTTACGTTACATTCACTAGTAGGAGTGAGAAAAACATCACGGGGTGGTGCGCCTTGTATGGGTGTGTGTTACATTAGATTCACTAGTAGGAGTGAGAAAAACATCATGGGGTGGTGCGCCTTGTATGGGTGTGTGTTACATTAGATACACTAGTAGGAGTGAGAAAAACATCACGGGGTGGTGCGCCTTGTATGGGTGTGTGTTACATTAGATTCCCTAGTAGGAGTGAGAAAAACATCACGGGGTGGTGCGCCTTCTATGGGTGTGTGTTACATTAGATTCACTAGTAGGAGTGAGAAAAACATCACGGGGTGGTGCGCCTTGTATGAGTGTGTGTTACATTAGATTCACTAGTAGGAGTGAGAAAAACATCACGGGGTGGTGCGCATTGTATGGGTGTGTGTTACATTACATTCACTAGTAGGAGTGAGAAAAACATCACGGGGTGGTGCGCATTGTATGGGTGTGTGTTACATTAGATTCACTAGTAGGAGTGAGAAAAACATCACGGGGTGGTGTGCATTGTATGGGTGTGTGTTACATTACATTCACTAGTAGGAGTGAGAAAAACATCACGGGGTGGTGCGCATTGTATGGGTGTGTTTTACATTACATTCACTAGTAGGAGTGAGAAAAACATCACGGGGTGGTGCGCATTGTATGGGTGTGTGTTACATTACATTCCCTAGTAGGAGTGAGAAAAACATCACGGGGTGGTGCGCATTGTATGGGTGTGTGTTACATTACATTCACTAGTAGGAGTGAGAAAAACATCACGGGGTGGTGCGCATTGTATGGGTGTGTGTTACATTAGATTCACTAGTAGCAGTGAGAAAAACATCACGGGGTGGTGCGCATTGTATGGGTGTGTGTTACATTACATTCACTAGTAGGAGTGAGAAAAACATCACGGGGTGGTGCGCATTGTATGGGTGTGTGTTACATTACATTCACTAGTAGGAGTGAGAAAAACATCACGGGGTGGTGCGCATTGTATGGGTGTGTGTTACATTACATACACTAGTAGGAGTGAGAAAAACATCACGGGGTGGTGCGCATTGTATGGGTGTGTGTTACATTACATTCACTAGTAGGAGTGAGAAAAACATCACGGCGTGGTGCGCATTGTATGGGTGTGTGTTACGTTAGATTCACAAGTAGGAGTGAGAAAATCATCACGGGGTGGTGTGCATTGTATGGGTGTGTGTTACATTAGATTCACTAGTAGCAGTGAGAAAAACATCACGGGGTGGTGCGCATTGTATGGATGTGTGTTACATTAGATTCACTAGTAGGAGTGAGAAAAACATCACGGGGTGGTGCGCATCGTATGGGTGTGTGTTACTTTACATTCACTAGTAGGAGTGAGAAAAACATCACGGGGTGGTGCGCATTGTATGGGTGTGTGTTACATTAGATTCACTAGTAGGAGTGAGAAAAACATCACGGGGTGGTGCGCCTTGTATGGGTGTGTCTTACATTAGATTCACTAGTAGGAGTGAGCAAAACATCACGGGGTGGTGCGCCTTGTATGGGTGTGTGTTACATTACATTCACTAGTAGGAGTGAGAAAAACATCACGGGGTGGTGCGCCTTGTATGGGTGTGTGTTACATTACATTCAATAGTAGGAGTGAGAAAAACATCACGGGGTGGTGCGCCTTGTATGGGTGTGTGTTACATTACATTCACTAGTAGGAGTGAGAAAAACATCACGGGGTGGTGCGCCTTGTATGGGTGTGTGTTACATTACATTCACTAGTAGGAGTGAGAAAAACATCACGGGGTGGTGCGCCTTGTATGGGTGTGTGTTACATTAGATTCACTAGTAGGAGTGATAAAAACATCACGGGGTGGTGCGCCTTGTATGGGTGTGTGTTACATTAGATTCACTAGTAGGAGTGAGAAAAACATCACGGGGTGGTGCGCCTTTTATGGGTGTGTGTTACATTAGATTCACTAGTAGCAGTGAGAAAAACATCACGGGGTGGTGCGCCTTGTATGGGTGTGTGTTACATTAGATTCACTAGTACGAGTGAGAAAAACATCACGGGGTTGTGCGCATTGTATGGGTGTGTGTTACATTAGATTCACTAGTAGGAGTGAGAAAAACATCACGGGGTGGTGCGCATTGTATGGGTGTGTGTTACATTAGATTCACTAGTAGGAGTGAGAAAAACCTCACGGGGTGGTGCGCATTGTATGGGTGTGTGTTACATTAGATTCACTAGTAGGAGTGAGAAAAACCTCACGGGGTGGTGCGCATTGTATGGGTGTGTGTTACATTACATTCACTAGTAGGAGTGAGAAAAACCTCACGGGGTGGTGCGCATTGTATGGCTTTGTGTTACATTACATTCACTAGTAGGAGTGAGAAAAACCTCACGGGGTGGTGTGCATTGTATGGGTGTGTGTTACATTTCATTCACTAGTAGGAGTGAGAAAAACCTCACGGGGTGGTGCGCATTGCATGGGTGTGTGTTGCATTACATTCACTAGTAGGAGTGAGAAAAACCTCATGGGGTGGTGCGCATTGTATGGGTGTGTGTTACATTACATTCACTAGTAGGAGTGAGAAAAACATCACGGGGTGGTGCGCATTGTATGGGTGTGTGTTACATTACATTCACTATTAGGAGTGAGAAAAACCTCACGAGGTGGTGCGCATTTTATGGGTGTGTGTTACATTAGATTCACTAGTAGGAGTGAGAAAATCATCACGTGGTGGTGCGCATTGTATGGGTGTGTGTTACATTAGATTCACTAGTAGCAGTGAGAAAAACATCACGGGGTGGTGCGCATTGTATGGGTGTGTGTTACATTAGATTCACTAGTAGCAGTGAGAAAAACATCACGGGGTGGTGCGCATTGTATGGGTGTGTGTTACATTAGATTCACTAGTAGCAGTGAGAAAAACATCACGGGGTGGTGCGCATTGTATAGGTGTGTGTTACATTACATTCACTAGTAGGAGTGAGAAAAACATCACGGGGTGGTGCGCATTGTATGGGTGTGTGTTACATTAGATTCACTAGAAGGAGTGAGAAAAACATCACGGGGTGGTGCGCATTGTATGGGTGTGTGTTACATTAGATTCACTAGTAGGAGTGAGAAAAACATCACGGGGTGGTGCGCATTGTATGGGTGTGTGTTACATTAGATTCACTAGTAGGAGTGAGAAAAACATCATGGGGTGGTGCGCATTGTATGGGTGTGTGTTACATTACATTCACTAGTAGGAGTGAGAAAAACATCACGGGGTGGTGCGCATTGTATGGGTGTGTGTTACATTAGATTCACTAGTAGCAGTGAGAAAAACATCACGGGGTGGTGCGCATTGTATGGGTGTGTTACATTAGATTCACTAGTAGCAGTGAGAAAAACATCACGGGTTGGTGCGCATTGTATGGGTGTGTGTTACATTAGATTCACTAGTAGCAGTGAGAAAAACATCACGGGGTGGTGCGCCTTGTATGGGTGTGTGTTACATTAGATTCACTAGTAGGAGTGAGAAAATCATCACGGGGTGGTGCGCCTTGTATGGGTGTGTGTTACATTAGATTCACTAGTAGCAGTGAGAAAAACATCACGGGGTGGTGCGCCTTGTATGGGTGTGTGTTACATTAGATTCACTAGTAGGAGTGAGAAAAACATCACGGGGTGGTGCGCCATGTATGGGTGTGTGTTACATTACATTCACTAGTATGAGTGAGAAAACCATCACGGGGTGGTGCGCCTTGTATGGGTGTGTGTTAAATTACATTCACTAGTAGGAGTGAGAAAAACATCACGGGGTGGTGCGCCTTGTATGGGTGTGTGTTACATTACATTCACTAGTAGGAGTGAGAAAAACATCACGGGGTGGTGCGCCTTGTATGGGTGTGTGTTACATTAGATTCACTAGTAGGAGTGAGAAAAACATCACGGGGTGGTGCGCCTTGTATGGGTGTGTGTTACATTAGATTCACTAGTAGGAGTGAGAAAAACATCACGGGGTGGTGCGCCTTGTATGGGTGTGTGTTACGTTACATTCACTAGTAGGAGTGAGAAAAACATCACGGGGTGGTGAGCCTTGTATGGGTGTGTGTTACGTTACATTCACTAGTAGGAGTGAGAAAAACATCACGGGGTGGTGCGCCTTGTATGGGTGTGTGTTACATTAGATTCACTAGTAGGAGTGAGAAAAACATCATGGGGTGGTGCGCCTTGTATGGGTGTGTGTTACATTAGATACACTAGTAGGAGTGAGAAAAACATCACGGGGTGGTGCGCCTTGTATGGGTGTGTGTTACATTAGATTCCCTAGTAGGAGTGAGAAAAACATCACGGGGTGGTGCGCCTTCTATGGGTGTGTGTTACATTAGATTCACTAGTAGGAGTGAGAAAAACATCACGGGGTGGTGCGCCTTGTATGGGTGTGTGTTACATTACATTCACTAGTAGGAGTGAGAAAAACATCACGGGGAGGTGCGCATTGTATGGGTGTGTGTTACATTAGATTCACTAGTAGGAGTGAGAAAAACATCACGGGGTGGTGCGCATTGTATGGGTGTGTGTTACATTAGATTCACTAGTAGGAGTGAGAAAAACATCACGGGGTGGTGTGCATTGTATGGGTGTGTGTTACATTACATTCACTAGTAGGAGTGAGAAAAACATCACGGGGTGGTGCGCATTGTATGGGTGTGTTTTACATTACATTCACTAGTAGGAGTGAGAAAAACATCACGGGGTGGTGCGCATTGTATGGGTGTGTGTTACATTACATTCCCTAGTAGGAGTGAGAAAAACATCACGGGGTGGTGCGCATTGTATGGGTGTGTGTTACATTACATTCACTAGTAGGAATGAGAAAAACATCACGGGGTGGTGCGCATTGTATGGGTGTGTGTTACATTAGATTCACTAGTAGCAGTGAGAAAAACATCACGGGGTGGTGCGCATTGTATGGGTGTGTGTTACATTACATTCACTAGTAGGAGTGAGAAAAACATCACGGGGTGGTGCGCATTGTATGGGTGTGTGTTACATTACATTCACTAGTAGGAGTGAGAAAAACATCACGGGGTGGTGCGCATTGTATGGGTGTGTGTTACATTACATTCACTAGTAGGAGTGAGAAAAACATCACGGGGTGGTGCGCCTTGTATGGGTGTGTGCTACATTACATTCACTAGTAGGAGTGAGAAAAACATCACGGGGTGGTGCGCCTTGTATGGGTGTGTGTTACATTACATTCACTAGTAGGAGTGAGAAAAACATCACGGGGTGGTGCGCCTTGTATGGGTGTGTGTTACATTACATTCACTAGTAGGAGTGAGAAAAACATCACGGGGTGGTGCGCATTGTATGGGTGTGTGTTACATTACATTCACTAGTAGGAGTGAGAAAAACATCACGGGGTGGTGCGCCTTGTATGGGTGTGTGTTACATTACATTCACTAGTAGGAGTGAGAAAAACATCACGGGGTGGTGCGCCTTGTATGGGTGTGTGTTACATTACATTCACTAGTAGGAGTGAGAAAAACATCACGGGGTGGTGCGCCTTGTATGGGTGTGTGTTACATTAGATTCACTAGTAGGAGTGAGAAAAACATCGCGGGGTGGTGCGCCTTTTATGGGTGTGTGTTACATTAGATTCACTAGTAGGAGTGAGAAAAACATCGCGGGGTGGTGCGCCTTGTATGGGTGTGTGTTACATTAGATTCACTAGTTCGAGTGAGAAAAACATCACGGGGTGGTGCGCCTTGTATGGGTGTGTGTTACTTTAGATTCACTAGTAGGAGTGAGAAAAACATCACGGGGTGGTGCGCATTGTATGGGTGTGTGTTACATTAGATTCACTAGTAGGAGTGAGAAAAACATCACGGGGTGGTGCGCCTTGTATGGGTGTGTGTTACATTACATTCACTAGTAGGAGTGAGAAAAACATCACGGGGTGGTGCGCCTTGTATGGGTGTGTGTTACATTACATTCAATAGTAGGAGTGAGAAAAACATCACGGGGTGGTGCGCCTTGTATGGGTGTGTGTTACATTACATTCACTAGTAGGAGTGAGAAAAACATCACGGGGTGGTGCGCCTTGTATGGGTGTGTGTTACATTACATTCACTAGTAGGAGTGAGAAAAACATCACGGGGTGGTGCGCCTTGATGGGTGTGTGTTACATTAGATTCACTAGTAGGAGTGATAAAAACATCACGGGGTGGTGCGCCTTGTATGGGTGTGTGTTACATTAGATTCACTAGTAGGAGTGAGAAAAACATCACGGGGTGGTGCGCCTTTTATGGGTGTGTGTTACATTAGATTCACTAGTAGGAGTGAGAAAAACATCACGGGGTGGTGCGCCTTGTATGGGTGTGTGTTACATTAGATTCACTAGTACGAGTGAGAAAAACATCACGGGGTTGTGCGCATTGTATGGGTGTGTGTTACATTAGATTCACTAGTAGGAGTGAGAAAAACATCACGGGGTGGTGCGCATTGTATGGGTGTGTGTTACATTAGATTCACTAGTAGGAGTGAGAAAAACCTCACGGGGTGGTGCGCATTGTATGGGTGTGTGTTACATTAGATTCACTAGTAGGAGTGAGAAAAACCTCACGGGGTGGTGCGCATTGTATGGGTGTGTGTTACATTAGATTCACTAGTAGGAGTGAGAAAAACCTCACGGGGTGGTGCGCATTGCATGGGTGTGTGTTACATTAGATTCACTAGTAGGAGTGAGAAAAACCTCACGGGGTGGTGCGCATTGTATGGGTGTGTGTTACATTACATTCACTAGTAGGAGTGACAAAAACCTCACGAGGTGGTGCGCATTGTATGGCTTTGTGTTACATTACATTCACTAGTAGGAGTGAGAAAAACCTCACGGGGTGGTGTGCATTGTATGGGTGTGTGTTACATTTCATTCACTAGTAGGAGTGAGAAAAACCTCACGGGGTGGTGCGCATTGCATGGGTGTGTGTTGCATTACATTCACTAGTAGGAGTGAGAAAAACCTCACGGGGTGGTGCGCATTGTATGGGTGTGTGTTACATTACATTCACTAGTAGGAGTGAGAAAAACATCATGGGGTGGTGCGCATTGTATGGGTGTGTGTTACATTACATTCACTATTAGGAGTGAGAAAAAACTCACGAGGTGGTGCGCATTTTATGGGTGTGTGTTACATTAGATTCACTAGTAGGAGTGAGAAAATCATCACGTGGTGGTGCGCATTGTATGGGTGTGTGTTACATTAGATTCACTAGTAGCAGTGAGAAAAACATCACGGGGTGTTGCGCATTGTATGGGTGTGTGTTACATTAGATTCACTAGTAGCAGTGAGAAAAACATCACGGGGTGGTGCGCATTGTATGGGTGTGTGTTACATTAGATTCACTAGTAGCAGTGAGAAAAACATCACGGGGTGGTGCGCATTGTATAGGTGTGTGTTACATTACATTCACTAGTAGGAGTGAGAAAAACATCACGGGGTGGTGCGCATTGTATGGGTGTGTGTTACATTAGATTCACTAGAAGGAGTGAGAAAAACATCACGGGGTGGTGCGCATTGTATGGGTGTGTGTTACATTAGATTCACTAGTAGGAGTGAGAAAAACATCACGGGGTGGTGCGCATTGTATGGGTGTGTGTTACATTAGATTCACTAGTAGGAGTGAGAAAAACATCACGGGGTGGTGCGCATTGTATGGGTGTGTGTTACATTACATTCACTAGTAGGAGTGAGAAAAACATCACGGGGTGGTGCGCATTGTATGGGTGTGTGTTACATTAGATTCACTAGTAGCAGTGAGAAAAACATCACGGGGTGGTGCGCATTGTATGGGTGTGTTACATTAGATTCACTAGTAGCAGTGAGAAAAACATCACGGGGTGGTGCGAATTGTATGGGTGTGTGTTACATTAGATTCACTAGTAGCAGTGAGAAAAACATCACGGGGTGGTGCGCCTTGTATGGGTGTGTGTTACATTAGATTCACTAGTAGGAGTGAGAAAATCATCACGGGGTGGTGCGCCTTGTATGGGTGTGTGTTACATTAGATTCACTAGTAGCAGTGAGAAAAACATCACGGGGTGGTGCGCCTTGTATGGGTGTGTGTTACATTAGATTCACTAGCAGGAGTGAGAAAAACATCACGGGGTGGTGCGCCATGTATGGGTGTGTGTTACATTACATTCACTAGTAGGAGTGAGAAAAACATCACGGGGTGGTGCGCCTTATATGGGTGTGTGTTAAATTACATTCACTAGTAGGAGTGAGAAAAACATCACGGGGTGGTGCGCCTTGTATGGGTGTGTGTTACATTACATTCACTAGTAGGAGTGAGAAAAACATCACGGGGTGGTGCGCCTTGTATGGGTGTGTGTTACATTAGATTCACTAGTAGGAGTGAGAAAAACATCACGGGGTGGTGCGCCTTGTATGGGTGTGTGTTACATTAGATTCACTAGTAGGAGTGAGAAAAACATCACGGGGTGGTGCGCCTTGTATGGGTGTGTGTTACATTACATTCACTAGTAGGAGTGAGAAAAACATCACGGGGTGGTGAGCCTTGTATGGGTGTGTGTTACGTTACATTCACTAGTAGGAGTGAGAAAAACATCACGGGGTGGTGCGCCTTGTATGGGTGTGTGTTACATTAGATTCACTAGTAGGAGTGAGAAAAACATCATGGGGTGGTGCGCCTTGTATGGGTGTGTGTTACATTAGATACACTAGTAGGAGTGAGAAAAACATCACGGGGTGGTGCGCCTTGTATGGGTGTGTGTTACATTAGATTCCCTAGTAGGAGTGAGAAAAACATCACGGGGTGGTGCGCCTTCTATGGGTGTGTGTTACATTAGATTCACTAGTAGGAGTGAGAAAAACATCACGGGGTGGTGCGCCTTGTATGGGTGTGTGTTACATTAGATTCACTAGTAGGAGTGAGAAAAACATCACGGGGTGGTGCGCATTGTATGGGTGTGTGTTACATTAGATTCACTAGTAGGAGTGAGAAAAACATCACGGGGTGGTGCGCATTGTATGGGTGTGTGTTACATTAGATTCACTAGTAGGAGTGAGAAAAACATCACGGGGTGGTGTGCATTGTATGGGTGTGTGTTACATTACATTCACTAGTAGGAGTGAGAAAAACATCACGGGGTGGTGCGCATTGTATGGGTGTGTTTTACATTACATTCACTAGTAGGAGTGAGAAAAACATCACGGGGTGGTGCGCATTGTATGGGTGTGTGTTACATTACATTCCCTAGTAGGAGTGAGAAAAACATCACGGGGTGGTGCGCATTGTATGGGTGTGTGTTACATTACATTCACTAGTAGGAGTGAGAAAAACATCACGGGGTGGTGCGCATTGTATGGGTGTGTGTTACATTAGATTCACTAGTAGCAGTGAGAAAAACATCACGGGGTGGTGCGCATTGTATGGGTGTGTGTTACATTACATTCACTAGTAGGAGTGAGAAAAACATCACGGGGTGGTGCGCATTGTATGGGTGTGTGTTACATTACATTCACTAGTAGGAGTGAGAAAAACATCACGGGGTGGTGCGCATTGTATGGGTGTGTGTTACATTACATACACTAGTAGGAGTGAGAAAAACATCACGGGGTGGTGCGCATTGTATGGGTGTGTGTTACATTACATACACTAGTAGGAGTGAGAAAAACATCACGGGGTGGTGCGCATTGTATGGGTGTGTGTTACATTACATTCACTAGTAGGAATGAGAAAAACATCACGGGGTGGTGCGCATTGTATGGGTGTGTGTTACATTAGATTCACTAGTAGCAGTGAGAAAAACATCACGGGGTGGTGCGCATTGTATGGGTGTGTGTTACATTACATTCACTAGTAGGAGTGAGAAAAACATCACGGGGTGGTGCGCATTGTATGGGTGTGTGTTACATTACATTCACTAGTAGGAGTGAGAAAAACATCACGGGGTGGTGCGCATTGTATGGGTGTGTGTTACATTACATTCACTAGTAGGAGTGAGAAAAACATCACGGGGTGGTGCGCCTTGTATGGGTGTGTGCTACATTACATTCACTAGTAGGAGTGAGAAAAACATCACGGGGTGGTGCGCCTTGTATGGGTGTGTGTTACATTACATTCACTAGTAGGAGTGAGAAAAACATCACGGGGTGGTGCGCCTTGTATGGGTGTGTGTTACATTACATTCACTAGTAGGAGTGAGAAAAACATCACGGGGTGGTGCGCCTTGTATGGGTGTGTGTTACATTACATTCACTAGTAGGAGTGAGAAAAACATCACGGGGTGGTGCGCCTTGTATGGGTGTGTGTTACATTAGATTCACTAGTAGGAGTGAGAAAAACATCACGGGGTGGTGCGCCTTGTATGGGTGTGTGTTACATTAGATTCACTAGTAGGAGTGAGAAAAACATCACGGGGTGGTGCGCCTTGTATGGGTGTGTGTTACGTTACATTCACTAGTAGGAGTGAGAAAAACATCACGGGGTGGTGAGCCTTGTATGGGTGTGTGTTACGTTACATTCACTAGTAGGAGTGAGAAAAACATCACGGGGTGGTGCGCCTTGTATGGGTGTGTGTTACATTAGATTCACTAGTAGGAGTGAGAAAAACATCATGGGGTGGTGCGCCTTGTATGGGTGTGTGTTACATTAGATACACTAGTAGGAGTGAGAAAAACATCACGGGGTGGTGCGCCTTGTATGGGTGTGTGTTACATTAGATTCCCTAGTAGGAGTGAGAAAAACATCACGGGGTGGTGCGCCTTCTATGGGTGTGTGTTACATTAGATTCACTAGTAGGAGTGAGAAAAACATCACGGGGTGGTGCGCCTTGTATGGGTGTGTGTTACATTACATTCACTAGTAGGAGTGAGAAAAACATCACGGGGAGGTGCGCATTGTATGGGTGTGTGTTACATTAGATTCACTAGTAGGAGTGAGAAAAACATCACGGGGTGGTGCGCATTGTATGGGTGTGTGTTACATTAGATTCACTAGTAGGAGTGAGAAAAACATCACGGGGTGGTGTGCATTGTATGGGTGTGTGTTACATTACATTCACTAGTAGGAGTGAGAAAAACATCACGGGGTGGTGCGCATTGTATGGGTGTGTTTTACATTACATTCACTAGTAGGAGTGAGAAAAACATCACGGGGTGGTGCGCATTGTATGGGTGTGTGTTACATTACATTCCCTAGTAGGAGTGAGAAAAACATCACGGGGTGGTGCGCATTGTATGGGTGTGTGTTACATTACATTCACTAGTAGGAATGAGAAAAACATCACGGGGTGGTGCGCATTGTATGGGTGTGTGTTACATTAGATTCACTAGTAGCAGTGAGAAAAACATCACGGGGTGGTGCGCATTGTATGGGTGTGTGTTACATTACATTCACTAGTAGGAGTGAGAAAAACATCACGGGGTGGTGCGCATTGTATGGGTGTGTGTTACATTACATTCACTAGTAGGAGTGAGAAAAACATCACGGGGTGGTGCGCATTGTATGGGTGTGTGTTACATTACATTCACTAGTAGGAGTGAGAAAAACATCACGGGGTGGTGCGCCTTGTATGGGTGTGTGCTACATTACATTCACTAGTAGGAGTGAGAAAAACATCACGGGGTGGTGCGCCTTGTATGGGTGTGTGTTACATTACATTCACTAGTAGGAGTGAGAAAAACATCACGGGGTGGTGCGCCTTGTATGGGTGTGTGTTACATTACATTCACTAGTAGGAGTGAGAAAAACATCACGGGGTGGTGCGCATTGTATGGGTGTGTGTTACATTACATTCACTAGTAGGAGTGAGAAAAACATCACGGGGTGGTGCGCCTTGTATGGGTGTGTGTTACATTACATTCACTAGTAGGAGTGAGAAAAACATCACGGGGTGGTGCGCCTTGTATGGGTGTGTGTTACATTACATTCACTAGTAGGAGTGAGAAAAACATCACGGGGTGGTGCGCCTTGTATGGGTGTGTGTTACATTAGATTCACTAGTAGGAGTGAGAAAAACATCGCGGGGTGGTGCGCCTTTTATGGGTGTGTGTTACATTAGATTCACTAGTAGGAGTGAGAAAAACATCGCGGGGTGGTGCGCCTTGTATGGGTGTGTGTTACATTAGATTCACTAGTTCGAGTGAGAAAAACATCACGGGGTGGTGCGCCTTGTATGGGTGTGTGTTACTTTAGATTCACTAGTAGGAGTGAGAAAAACATCACGGGGTGGTGCGCATTGTATGGGTGTGTGTTACATTAGATTCACTAGTAGGAGTGAGAAAAACATCACGGGGTGGTGCGCCTTGTATGGGTGTGTGTTACATTACATTCACTAGTAGGAGTGAGAAAAACATCACGGGGTGGTGCGCCTTGTATGGGTGTGTGTTACATTACATTCAATAGTAGGAGTGAGAAAAACATCACGGGGTGGTGCGCCTTGTATGGGTGTGTGTTACATTACATTCACTAGTAGGAGTGAGAAAAACATCACGGGGTGGTGCGCCTTGTATGGGTGTGTGTTACATTACATTCACTAGTAGGAGTGAGAAAAACATCACGGGGTGGTGCGCCTTGATGGGTGTGTGTTACATTAGATTCACTAGTAGGAGTGATAAAAACATCACGGGGTGGTGCGCCTTGTATGGGTGTGTGTTACATTAGATTCACTAGTAGGAGTGAGAAAAACATCACGGGGTGGTGCGCCTTTTATGGGTGTGTGTTACATTAGATTCACTAGTAGGAGTGAGAAAAACATCACGGGGTGGTGCGCCTTGTATGGGTGTGTGTTACATTAGATTCACTAGTACGAGTGAGAAAAACATCACGGGGTTGTGCGCATTGTATGGGTGTGTGTTACATTAGATTCACTAGTAGGAGTGAGAAAAACATCACGGGGTGGTGCGCATTGTATGGGTGTGTGTTACATTAGATTCACTAGTAGGAGTGAGAAAAACCTCACGGGGTGGTGCGCATTGTATGGGTGTGTGTTACATTAGATTCACTAGTAGGAGTGAGAAAAACCTCACGGGGTGGTGCGCATTGTATGGGTGTGTGTTACATTAGATTCACTAGTAGGAGTGAGAAAAACCTCACGGGGTGGTGCGCATTGCATGGGTGTGTGTTACATTAGATTCACTAGTAGGAGTGAGAAAAACCTCACGGGGTGGTGCGCATTGTATGGGTGTGTGTTACATTACATTCACTAGTAGGAGTGACAAAAACCTCACGAGGTGGTGCGCATTGTATGGCTTTGTGTTACATTACATTCACTAGTAGGAGTGAGAAAAACCTCACGGGGTGGTGTGCATTGTATGGGTGTGTGTTACATTTCATTCACTAGTAGGAGTGAGAAAAACCTCACGGGGTGGTGCGCATTGCATGGGTGTGTGTTGCATTACATTCACTAGTAGGAGTGAGAAAAACCTCACGGGGTGGTGCGCATTGTATGGGTGTGTGTTACATTACATTCACTAGTAGGAGTGAGAAAAACATCATGGGGTGGTGCGCATTGTATGGGTGTGTGTTACATTACATTCACTATTAGGAGTGAGAAAAACCTCACGAGGTGGTGCGCATTTTATGGGTGTGTGTTACATTAGATTCACTAGTAGGAGTGAGAAAATCATCACGTGGTGGTGCGCATTGTATGGGTGTGTGTTACATTAGATTCACTAGTAGCAGTGAGAAAAACATCACGGGGTGTTGCGCATTGTATGGGTGTGTGTTACATTAGATTCACTAGTAGCAGTGAGAAAAACATCACGGGGTGGTGCGCATTGTATGGGTGTGTGTTACATTAGATTCACTAGTAGCAGTGAGAAAAACATCACGGGGTGGTGCGCATTGTATAGGTGTGTGTTACATTACATTCACTAGTAGGAGTGAGAAAAACATCACGGGGTGGTGCGCATTGTATGGGTGTGTGTTACATTAGATTCACTAGAAGGAGTGAGAAAAACATCACGGGGTGGTGCGCATTGTATGGGTGTGTGTTACATTAGATTCACTAGTAGGAGTGAGAAAAACATCACGGGGTGGTGCGCATTGTATGGGTGTGTGTTACATTAGATTCACTAGTAGGAGTGAGAAAAACATCACGGGGTGGTGCGCATTGTATGGGTGTGTGTTACATTACATTCACTAGTAGGAGTGAGAAAAACATCACGGGGTGGTGCGCATTGTATGGGTGTGTGTTACATTAGATTCACTAGTAGCAGTGAGAAAAACATCACGGGGTGGTGCGCATTGTATGGGTGTGTTACATTAGATTCACTAGTAGCAGTGAGAAAAACATCACGGGGTGGTGCGAATTGTATGGGTGTGTGTTACATTAGATTCACTAGTAGCAGTGAGAAAAACATCACGGGGTGGTGCGCCTTGTATGGGTGTGTGTTACATTAGATTCACTAGTAGGAGTGAGAAAATCATCACGGGGTGGTGCGCCTTGTATGGGTGTGTGTTACATTAGATTCACTAGTAGCAGTGAGAAAAACATCACGGGGTGGTGCGCCTTGTATGGGTGTGTGTTACATTAGATTCACTAGCAGGAGTGAGAAAAACATCACGGGGTGGTGCGCCATGTATGGGTGTGTGTTACATTACATTCACTAGTAGGAGTGAGAAAAACATCACGGGGTGGTGCGCCTTATATGGGTGTGTGTTAAATTACATTCACTAGTAGGAGTGAGAAAAACATCACGGGGTGGTGCGCCTTGTATGGGTGTGTGTTACATTACATTCACTAGTAGGAGTGAGAAAAACATCACGGGGTGGTGCGCCTTGTATGGGTGTGTGTTACATTAGATTCACTAGTAGGAGTGAGAAAAACATCACGGGGTGGTGCGCCTTGTATGGGTGTGTGTTACATTAGATTCACTAGTAGGAGTGAGAAAAACATCACGGGGTGGTGCGCCTTGTATGGGTGTGTGTTACATTACATTCACTAGTAGGAGTGAGAAAAACATCACGGGGTGGTGAGCCTTGTATGGGTGTGTGTTACGTTACATTCACTAGTAGGAGTGAGAAAAACATCACGGGGTGGTGCGCCTTGTATGGGTGTGTGTTACATTAGATTCACTAGTAGGAGTGAGAAAAACATCATGGGGTGGTGCGCCTTGTATGGGTGTGTGTTACATTAGATACACTAGTAGGAGTGAGAAAAACATCACGGGGTGGTGCGCCTTGTATGGGTGTGTGTTACATTAGATTCCCTAGTAGGAGTGAGAAAAACATCACGGGGTGGTGCGCCTTCTATGGGTGTGTGTTACATTAGATTCACTAGTAGGAGTGAGAAAAACATCACGGGGTGGTGCGCCTTGTATGGGTGTGTGTTACATTAGATTCACTAGTAGGAGTGAGAAAAACATCACGGGGTGGTGCGCATTGTATGGGTGTGTGTTACATTAGATTCACTAGTAGGAGTGAGAAAAACATCACGGGGTGGTGCGCATTGTATGGGTGTGTGTTACATTAGATTCACTAGTAGGAGTGAGAAAAACATCACGGGGTGGTGTGCATTGTATGGGTGTGTGTTACATTACATTCACTAGTAGGAGTGAGAAAAACATCACGGGGTGGTGCGCATTGTATGGGTGTGTTTTACATTACATTCACTAGTAGGAGTGAGAAAAACATCACGGGGTGGTGCGCATTGTATGGGTGTGTGTTACATTACATTCCCTAGTAGGAGTGAGAAAAACATCACGGGGTGGTGCGCATTGTATGGGTGTGTGTTACATTACATTCACTAGTAGGAGTGAGAAAAACATCACGGGGTGGTGCGCATTGTATGGGTGTGTGTTACATTAGATTCACTAGTAGCAGTGAGAAAAACATCACGGGGTGGTGCGCATTGTATGGGTGTGTGTTACATTACATTCACTAGTAGGAGTGAGAAAAACATCACGGGGTGGTGCGCATTGTATGGGTGTGTGTTACATTACATTCACTAGTAGGAGTGAGAAAAACATCACGGGGTGGTGCGCATTGTATGGGTGTGTGTTACATTACATACACTAGTAGGAGTGAGAAAAACATCACGGGGTGGTGCGCATTGTATGGGTGTGTGTTACATTACATTCACTAGTAGGAGTGAGAAAAACATCACGGCGTGGTGCGCATTGTATGGGTGTGTGTTACGTTAGATTCACAAGTAGGAGTGAGAAAATCATCACGGGGTGGTGTGCATTGTATGGGTGTGTGTTACATTAGATTCACTAGTAGCAGTGAGAAAAACATCACGGGGTGGTGCGCATTGTATGGATGTGTGTTACATTAGATTCACTAGTAGGAGTGAGAAAAACATCACGGGGTGGTGCGCATCGTATGGGTGTGTGTTACTTTACATTCACTAGTAGGAGTGAGAAAAACATCACGGGGTGGTGCGCATCGTATGGGTGTGTGTTACATTAGATTCACTAGTAGGAGTGAGAAAAACATCACGGGGTGGTGCGCCTTGTATGGGTGTGTCTTACATTAGATTCACTAGTAGGAGTGAGCAAAACATCACGGGGTGGTGCGCCTTGTATGGGTGTGTGTTACATTACATTCACTAGTAGGAGTGAGAAAAACATCACGGGGTGGTGCGCCTTGTATGGGTGTGTGTTACATTACATTCAATAGTAGGAGTGAGAAAAACATCACGGGGTGGTGCGCCTTGTATGGGTGTGTGTTACATTACATTCACTAGTAGGAGTGAGAAAAACATCACGGGGTGGTGCGCCTTGTATGGGTGTGTGTTACATTACATTCACTAGTAGGAGTGAGAAACACATCACGGGGTGGTGCGCCTTGTATGGGTGTGTGTTACATTAGATTCACTAGTAGGAGTGATAAAAACATCACGGGGTGGTGCGCCTTGTATGGGTGTGTGTTACATTAGATTCACTAGTAGGAGTGAGAAAAACATCACGGGGTGGTGCGCCTTTTATGGGTGTGTGTTACATTAGATTCACTAGTAGCAGTGAGAAAAACATCACGGGGTGGTGCGCCTTGTATGGGTGTGTGTTACATTAGATTCACTAGTAGGAGTGAGAAAAACCTCACGGGGTGGTGCGCATTGTATGGGTGTGTGTTACATTAGATTCACTAGTAGGAGTGAGAAAAACCTCACGGGGTGGTGCGCATTGTATGGGTGTGTGTTACATTACATTCACTAGTAGGAGTGAGAAAAACCTCACGGGGTGGTGCGCATTGTATGGCTTTGTGTTACATTACATTCACTAGTAGGAGTGAGAAAAACCTCACGGGGTGGTGTGCATTGTATGGGTGTGTGTTACATTTCATTCACTAGTAGGAGTGAGAAAAACCTCACGGGGTGGTGCGCATTGCATGGGTGTGTGTTGCATTACATTCACTAGTAGGAGTGAGAAAAACCTCATGGGGTGGTGCGCATTGTATGGGTGTGTGTTACATTACATTCACTAGTAGGAGTGAGAAAAACATCACGGGGTGGTGCGCATTGTATGGGTGTGTGTTACATTACATTCACTATTAGGAGTGAGAAAAACCTCACGAGGTGGTGCGCATTTTATGGGTGTGTGTTACATTAGATTCACTAGTAGGAGTGAGAAAATCATCACGTGGTGGTGCGCATTGTATGGGTGTGTGTTACATTAGATTCACTAGTAGCAGTGAGAAAAACATCACGGGGTGGTGCGCATTGTATGGGTGTGTGTTACATTAGATTCACTAGTAGCAGTGAGAAAAACATCACGGGGTGGTGCGCATTGTATGGGTGTGTGTTACATTAGATTCACTAGTAGCAGTGAGAAAAACATCACGGGGTGGTGCGCATTGTATAGGTGTGTGTTACATTACATTCACTAGTAGGAGTGAGAAAAACATCACGGGGTGGTGCGCATTGTATGGGTGTGTGTTACATTAGATTCACTAGAAGGAGTGAGAAAAACATCACGGGGTGGTGCGCATTGTATGGGTGTGTGTTACATTAGATTCACTAGTAGGAGTGAGAAAAACATCACGGGGTGGTGCGCATTGTATGGGTGTGTGTTACATTAGATTCACTAGTAGGAGTGAGAAAAACATCATGGGGTGGTGCGCATTGTATGGGTGTGTGTTACATTACATTCACTAGTAGGAGTGAGAAAAACATCACGGGGTGGTGCGCATTGTATGGGTGTGTGTTACATTAGATTCACTAGTAGCAGTGAGAAAAACATCACGGGGTGGTGCGCATTGTATGGGTGTGTTACATTAGATTCACTAGTAGCAGTGAGAAAAACATCACGGGTTGGTGCGCATTGTATGGGTGTGTGTTACATTAGATTCACTAGTAGCAGTGAGAAAAACATCACGGGGTGGTGCGCCTTGTATGGGTGTGTGTTACATTAGATTCACTAGTAGGAGTGAGAAAATCATCACGGGGTGGTGCGCCTTGTATGGGTGTGTGTTACATTAGATTCACTAGTAGCAGTGAGAAAAACATCACGGGGTGGTGCGCCTTGTATGGGTGTGTGTTACATTAGATTCACTAGTAGGAGTGAGAAAAACATCACGGGGTGGTGCGCCATGTATGGGTGTGTGTTACATTACATTCACTAGTATGAGTGAGAAAACCATCACGGGGTGGTGCGCCTTGTATGGGTGTGTGTTAAATTACATTCACTAGTAGGAGTGAGAAAAACATCACGGGGTGGTGCGCCTTGTATGGGTGTGTGTTACATTACATTCACTAGTAGGAGTGAGAAAAACATCACGGGGTGGTGCGCCTTGTATGGGTGTGTGTTACATTAGATTCACTAGTAGGAGTGAGAAAAACATCACGGGGTGGTGCGCCTTGTATGGGTGTGTGTTACATTAGATTCACTAGTAGGAGTGAGAAAAACATCACGGGGTGGTGCGCCTTGTATGGGTGTGTGTTACGTTACATTCACTAGTAGGAGTGAGAAAAACATCACGGGGTGGTGAGCCTTGTATGGGTGTGTGTTACGTTACATTCACTAGTAGGAGTGAGAAAAACATCACGGGGTGGTGCGCCTTGTATGGGTGTGTGTTACATTAGATTCACTAGTAGGAGTGAGAAAAACATCATGGGGTGGTGCGCCTTGTATGGGTGTGTGTTACATTAGATACACTAGTAGGAGTGAGAAAAACATCACGGGGTGGTGCGCCTTGTATGGGTGTGTGTTACATTAGATTCCCTAGTAGGAGTGAGAAAAACATCACGGGGTGGTGCGCCTTCTATGGGTGTGTGTTACATTAGATTCACTAGTAGGAGTGAGAAAAACATCACGGGGTGGTGCGCCTTGTATGGGTGTGTGTTACATTACATTCACTAGTAGGAGTGAGAAAAACATCACGGGGAGGTGCGCATTGTATGGGTGTGTGTTACATTAGATTCACTAGTAGGAGTGAGAAAAACATCACGGGGTGGTGCGCATTGTATGGGTGTGTGTTACATTAGATTCACTAGTAGGAGTGAGAAAAACATCACGGGGTGGTGTGCATTGTATGGGTGTGTGTTACATTACATTCACTAGTAGGAGTGAGAAAAACATCACGGGGTGGTGCGCATTGTATGGGTGTGTTTTACATTACATTCACTAGTAGGAGTGAGAAAAACATCACGGGGTGGTGCGCATTGTATGGGTGTGTGTTACATTACATTCCCTAGTAGGAGTGAGAAAAATATCACGGGGTGGTGCGCATTGTATGGGTGTGTGTTACATTACATTCACTAGTAGGAATGAGAAAAACATCACGGGGTGGTGCGCATTGTATGGGTGTGTGTTACATTAGATTCACTAGTAGCAGTGAGAAAAACATCACGGGGTGGTGCGCATTGTATGGGTGTGTGTTACATTACATTCACTAGTAGGAGTGAGAAAAACATCACGGGGTGGTGCGCATTGTATGGGTGTGTGTTACATTACATTCACTAGTAGGAGTGAGAAAAACATCACGGGGTGGTGCGCATTGTATGGGTGTGTGTTACATTACATTCACTAGTAGGAGTGAGAAAAACATCACGGGGTGGTGCGCCTTGTATGGGTGTGTGCTACATTACATTCACTAGTAGGAGTGAGAAAAACATCACGGGGTGGTGCGCCTTGTATGGGTGTGTGTTACATTACATTCACTAGTAGGAGTGAGAAAAACATCACGGGGTGGTGCGCCTTGTATGGGTGTGTGTTACATTACATTCACTAGTAGGAGTGAGAAAAACATCACGGGGTGGTGCGCATTGTATGGGTGTGTGTTACATTACATTCACTAGTAGGAGTGAGAAAAACATCACGGGGTGGTGCGCCTTGTATGGGTGTGTGTTACATTACATTCACTAGTAGGAGTGAGAAAAACATCACGGGGTGGTGCGCCTTGTATGGGTGTGTGTTACATTACATTCACTAGTAGGAGTGAGAAAAACATCACGGGGTGGTGCGCCTTGTATGGGTGTGTGTTACATTAGATTCACTAGTAGGAGTGAGAAAAACATCGCGGGGTGGTGCGCCTTTTATGGGTGTGTGTTACATTAGATTCACTAGTAGGAGTGAGAAAAACATCGCGGGGTGGTGCGCCTTGTATGGGTGTGTGTTACATTAGATTCACTAGTTCGAGTGAGAAAAACATCACGGGGTGGTGCGCCTTGTATGGGTGTGTGTTACATTAGATTCACTAGTAGGAGTGAGAAAAACATCACGGGGTGGTGCGCATTGTATGGGTGTGTGTTACATTAGATTCAGTAGTAGGAGTGAGAAAAACATCACGGGGTGGTGCGCATTGTATGGGTGTGTGTTACATTAGATTCACTAGTAGGAGTGAGAAAAACCTCACGGGGTGGTGCGCATTGTATGGGTGTGTGTTACATTAGATTCACTAGTAGGAGTGAGAAAAACCTCACGGGGTGGTGCGCATTGTATGGGTGTGTGTTACATTAGATTCACTAGTAGGAGTGAGAAAAACCTCACGGGGTGGTGCGCATTGTATGGGTGTGTGTTACATTAGATTCACTAGTAGGAGTGAGAAAAACCTCACGGGGTGGTGCGCATTGTATGGGTGTGTGTTACATTACATTCACTAGTAGGAGTGAGAAAAACCTCACGGGGTGGTGCGCATTGTATGGGTGTGTGTTACATTACATTCAATAGTAGGAGTGAGAAAAGCCTCACGGGGTGGTGCGCATTGTATGGGTGTGTGTTACATTTCATTCACTAGTAGGAGTGAGAAAAACCTCACGGGGTGGTGCGCATTGTATGGGTGTGTGTTGCATTACATTCACTAGTAGGAGTGAGAAAAACCTCACGGGGTGGTGCGCATTGTATGGGTGTGTGTTACATTACATTCACTAGTAGGAGTGAGAAAAACATCACGGGGTGGTGCGCATTGTATGGGTGTGTGTTACATTACATTCACTATTAGGAGTGAGAAAAACCTCACGAGGTGGTGCGCATTGTATGGGTGTGTGTTACATTAGATTCACTAGTAGGAGTGAGAAAATCATCACGTGGTGGTGCGCATTGTATGGGTGTGTGTTACATTAGATTCACTAGTAGCAGTGAGAAAAACATCACGGGGTGGTGCGCATTTTATGGGTGTGTGTTACATTAGATTCACTAGTAGCAGTGAGAAAAACATCACGGGGTGGTGCGCATTGTATGGGTGTGTGTTACATTAGATTCACTAGTAGCAGTGAGAAAAACATCACGGGGTGGTGCGCATTGTAAGGGTGTGTGTTACATTACATTCACTAGTAGGAGTGAGAAAAACCTCACGGGGTGGTGCGCATTGTATGGGTGTGTGTTACATTAGATTCACTAGTAGGAGTGAGAAAAACCTCACGGGGTGGTGCGCATTGTATGGGTGTGTGTTACATTAGATTCACTAGTAGGAGTGAGAAAAACCTCACGGGGTGGTGCGCATTGTATGGGTGTGTGTTACATTAGATTCACTAGTAGGAGTGAGAAAAACATCACGGGGTGGTGCGCATTGTATGGGTGTGTGTTACATTACATTCACTAGTAGGAGTGAGAAAAACCTCACGGGGTGGTGCGCATTGTATGGGTGTGTGTTATATTACATTCACTAGTAGGAGTGAGAAAAACCTCACGGGTCGGTGCGCATTGTATGGGTGTGTGTTGCATTACATTCACTAGTATTAGTGAGAAAAACCTCACGGGGTGGTGCGCATTGTATGGGTGTGTGTTACATTACATTCACTAGTAGGAGTGAGAAAAACATCACGGGGTGGTGCGCATTGTGTGGGTGTGTGTTACATTACATTCACTATTAGGAGTGAGAAAAACCTCACGAGGTGGTGCGCATTGTATGGGTGTGTGTTACATTAGATTCACTAGTAGGAGTGAGAAAATCGTCACGTGGTGGTGCGCATTGTATGGGTGTGTGTTACATTAGATTCACTAGTAGCAGTGAGAAAAACATCACGGTGTGGTGCGCATTGTATGGGTGTGTGTTACATTAGATTCACTAGTAGCAGTGAGAAAAACATCACGGGGTGGTGCGCATTGTATGGGTGTGTGTTACATTAGATTCACTAGTAGGAGTGAGAAAAACATCACGGGGTGGTGCGCATTGTATGGGTGTGTGTTACATTACATTCACTAGTAGGAGTGAGAAAAACATCACGGGGTGGTGCGCATTGTATGGGTGTGTGTTACATTAGATTCACTAGTAGCAGTGAGAAAAACATCACGGGGTGGTGCGCATTGTATGGGTGTGTGTTACATTAGATTCACTAGTAGCAGTGAGAAAAACATCACGGGGTGGTGCGCCTTGTATGGGTGTGTGTTACATTAGATTCACTAGTAGCAGTGAGAAAAACATCACGGGGTGGTGCGCCTTGTATGGGTGTGTGTTACATTAGATTCACTAGTAGGAGTGAGAAAAACATCACGGGGTGGTGCGCCATGTATGGGTGTGTGTTACATTACATTCACTAGTAGGAGTGAGAAAAACATCACGGGGTGGTGCGCCTTGTATGGGTGTGTGTTAAATTACATTCACTAGTAGGAGTGAGAAAAACATCACGGGGTGGTGCGCCTTGTATGGGTGTGTGTTACATTAGATACACTAGTAGGAGTGAGAAAAACATCACGGGGTGGTGCGCCTTGTATGGGTGTGTGTTACATTAGATTCCCTAGTAGGAGTGAGAAAAACATCACGGGGTGGTGCGCCTTCTATGGGTGTGTGTTACATTAGATTCACTAGTAGGAGTGAGAAAAACATCACGGGGTGGTGCGCCTTGTATTGGTGTGTGTTACATTAGATTCACTAGTAGGAGTGAGAAAAACATCACGGGGTGGTGCGCATTGTATGGGTGTGTGTTACATTAGATTCACTAGTAGGAGTGAGAAAAACATCACGGGGTGGTGCGCATTGTATGGGTGTGTGTTACATTAGATTCACTAGTAGGAGTGAGAAAAACATCACGGGGTGGTGCGCATTGTATGGGTGTGTGTTACATTAGATTCACTAGTAGGAGTGAGAAAAACATCACGGGGTGGTGCGCATTGTATGGGTGTGTTTTACATTACATTCACTAGTAGGAGTGAGAAAAACATCACGGGGTGGTGCGCATTGTATGGGTGTGTGTTACATTACATTCCCTAGTAGGAGTGAGAAAAACATCACGGGGTGGTGCGCATTGTATGGGTGTGTGTTACATTACATTCACTAGTAGGAGTGAGAAAAACATCACGGGGTGGTGCGCATTGTATGGGTGTGTGTTACATTAGATTCACTAGTAGGAGTGAGAAAAACATCACGGGGTGGTGCGCATTGTATGGGTGTGTGTTACATTACATTCACTAGTAGGAGTGAGAAAAACATCACGGGGTGGTGCGCATTGTATGGGTGTGTGTTACATTAGATTCACTAGTAGCAGTGAGAAAAACATCACGGGGTGGTGCGCATTGTATGGGTGTGTGTTACATTAGATTCACTAGTAGCAGTGAGAAAAACATCACGGGGTGGTGCGCATTGTATGGGTGTGTGTTACATTAGAATCACTAGTAGCAGTGAGAAAAACATCACGGGGTGGTGCGCCTTGTATGGGTGTGTGTTACATTAGATTCACAAGTAGGAGTGAGAAAATCATCACGGGGTGGTGCGCCTTGTATGGGTGTGTGTTACATTAGATTCACTAGTAGCAGTGAGAAAAACATCACGGGGTGGTGCGCCTTGTATGGGTGTGTGTTACATTAGATTCACTAGTAGGAGTGAGAAAAACATCACGGGGTGGTGCGCCATGTATGGGTGTGTGTTACATTACATTCACTAGTAGGAGTGAGAAAAACATCACGGGGTGGTGCGCCTTGTATGGGTGTGTGTTACATTAGATACACTAGTAGGAGTGAGAAAAACATCACGGGGTGGTGCGCCTTGTATGGGTGTGTGTTACATTAGATTCCCTAGTAGGAGTGAGAAAAACATCACGGGGTGGTGCGCCTTCTATGGGTGTGTGTTACATTAGATTCACTAGTAGGAGTGAGAAAAACATCACGGGGTGGTGCGCCTTGTATGGGTGTGTGTTACATTAGATTCACTAGTAGGAGTGAGAAAAACATCACGGGGTGGTGCGCATTGTATGGGTGTGTGTTACATTAGATTCACTAGTAGGAGTGAGAAAAACATCACGGGGTGGTGCGCATTGTATGGGTGTGTGTTACATTAGATTCACTAGTAGGAGTGAGAAAAACATCACGGGGTGGTGCGCATTGTATGGGTGTGTGTTACATTACATTCACTAGTAGGAGTGAGAAAAACATCACGGGGTGGTGCGCATTGTATGGGTGTGTTTTACATTACATTCACTAGTAGGAGTGAGAAAAACATCACGGGGTGGTGCGCATTGTATGGGTGTGTGTTACATTACATTCCCTAGTAGGAGTGAGAAAAACATCACGGGGTGGTGCGCATTGTATGGGTGTGTGTTACATTACATTCACTAGTAGGAGTAAGAAAAACATCACGGGGTGGTGCGCATTGTATGGGTGTGTGTTACATTAGATTCACTAGTAGCAGTGAGAAAAACATCACGGGGTGGTGCGCATTGTATGGGTGTGTGTTACATTACATTCACTAGTAGGAGTGAGAAAAACATCACGGGGTGGTGCGCATTGTATGGGTGTGTTTTACATTACATTCACTAGTAGGAGTGAGAAAAACATCACGGGGTGGTGCGCATTGTATGGGTGTGTGTTACATTACATTCACTAGTAGGAGTGAGAAAAACATCACGGGGTGGTGCGCCTTGTATGGGTGTGTGTTACATTACATTCACTAGTAGGAGTGAGAAAAACATCACGGGGTGGTGCGCCTTGTATGGGTGTGTGTTACATTACATTCACTAGTAGGAGTGAGAAAAACATCACGGGGTGGTGCGCCTTGTATGGGTGTGTGTTACATTACATTCACTAGTAGGAGTGAGAAAAACATCACGGGGTGGTGCGCATTGTATGGGTGTGTGTTACATTACATTCACTAGTAGGAGTGAGAAAAACATCACGGGGTGGTGCGCCTTGTATGGGTGTGTGTTACATTACATTCACTAGTAGGAGTGAGAAAAACATCACGGGGTGGTGCGCCTTGTATGGGTGTGTGTTACATTACATTCACTAGTAGGAGTGAGAAAAACATCACGGGGTGGTGCGCCTTGTATGGGTGTGTGTTACATTAGATTCACTAGTAGGAGTGAGAAAAACATCACGGGGTGGTGCGCCTTTTATGGGTGTGTGTTACATTAGATTCACTAGTAGGAGTGAGAAAAACATCGCGGGGTGGTGCGCCTTGTATGGGTGTGTGTTACATTAGATTCACTAGTACGAGTGAGAAAAACATCACGGGGTGGTGCGCCTTGTATGGGTGTGTGTTACATTAGATTCACTAGTAGGAGTGAGAAAAACATCACGGGGTGGTGCGCATTGTATGGGTTTGTGTTACATTAGATTCACTAGTAGGAGTGAGAAAAACATCACGGGGTGGTGCGCATTGTATGGGTGTGTGTTACATTAGATTCACTAGTAGGAGTGAGAAAAACCTCACGGGGTGGTGCGCATTGTATGGGTGTGTGTTACATTAGATTCACTAGTAGGAGTGAGAAAAACCTCACGGGGTGGTGCGCATTGTATGGGTGTGTGTTACATTAGATTCACTAGTAGGAGTGAGAAAAACCTCACGGGGTGGTGCGCATTGTATGGGTTTGTGTTACATTAGATTCACTAGTAGGAGTGAGAAAAACCTCACGGGGTGGTGCGCATTGTATGGGTGTGTGTTACATTACATTCACTAGTAGGAGTGAGAAAAACCTCACGGGGTGGTGCGCATTGTATGGGTGTGTGTTACATTACATTCACTAGTAGGAGTGAGAAAAACCTCACGGGGTGGTGCGCATTGTATGGGTGTGTGTTACATTTCATTCACTAGTAGGAGTGAGAAAAACCTCACGGGGTGGTGCGCATTGTATGGGTGTGTGTTGCATTACATTCACTAGTAGGAGTGAGAAAAACCTCACGGGGTGGTGCGCATTGTATGGGTGTGTGTTGCATTACATTCACTAGTAGGAGTGAGAAAAACATCACGGGGTGGTGCGCATTGTATGGGTGTGTGTTACATTACATTCACTATTAGGAGTGAGAAAAACCTCACGAGGTGGTGCGCATTGTATGGGTGTGTGTTACATTAGATTCACTAGTAGGAGTGAGAAAATCATCACGTGGTGGTGCGCATTGTATGGGTGTGTGTTACATTAGATTCACTAGTAGCAGTGAGAAAAACATCACGGGGTGGTGCGCATTTTATGGGTGTGTGTTACATTAGATTCACTAGTAGCAGTGAGAAAAACATCACGGGGTGGTGCGCATTGTATGGGTGTGTGTTACATTAGATTCACTAGTAGCAGTGAGAAAAACATCACGGGGTGGTGCGCATTGTATGGGTGTGTGTTACATTACATTCACTAGTAGGAGTGAGAAAAACCTCACGGGGTGGTGCGCATTGTATGGGTGTGTGTTACATTAGATTCACTAGTAGGAGTGAGAAAAACCTCACGGGGTGGTGCGCATTGTATGGGTGTGTGTTACATTAGATTCACTAGTAGGAGTGAGAAAAACCTCACGGGGTGGTGCGCATTGTAGGGGTGTGTGTTACATTAGATTCACTAGTAGGAGTGAGAAAAACCTCAAGGGGTGGTGCGCATTGTATGGGTGTGTGTTACATTACATTCACTAGTAGGAGTGAGAAAAACCTCACGGGGTGGTGCGCATTGTATGGGTGTGTGTTATATTACATTCACTAGTAGGAGTGAGAAAAACCTCACGGGGTGGTGTGCATTGTATGGGTGTGTGTTACATTTCATTCACTAGTAGGAGTGAGAAAAACCTCACGGGTCGGTGCGCATTGTATGGGTGTGTGTTGCATTACATTCACTAGTATTAGTGAGAAAAACCTCACGGGGTGGTGCGCATTGTATGGGTGTGTGTTACATTACATTCACTAGTAGGAGTGAGAAAAACATCACGGGGTGGTGCGCATTGCATGGGTGTGTGTTACATTACATTCACTATTAGGAGTGAGAAAAACCTCACGAGGTGGTGCGCATTGTATGGGTGTGTGTTACATTAGATTCACTAGTAGGAGTGAGAAAATCGTCACGTGGTGGTGCGCATGGTATGGGTGTGTGTTACATTAGATTCACTAGTAGCAGTGAGAAAAACATCACGGTGTGGTGCGCATTGTATGGGTGTGTGTTACATTAGATTCACTAGTAGGAGTGAGAAAAACATCACGGGGAGGTGCGCATTGTATGGGTGTGTGTTACATTAGATTCACTAGTAGCAGTGAGAAAAACATCACGGGGTGGTGTGCATTGTATGGGTGTGTGTTACATTACATTCACTAGTAGGAGTGAGAAAAACATCACGGGGTGGTGCGCATTGTATGGGTGTGTGTTACATTACATTCACTAGTAGGAGTGAGAAAAACATCACGGGGTGGTGCGCATTGTATGGGTGTGTGTTACATTAGATTCACTAGTAGGAGTGAGAAAAACATCACGGGGTGGTGCGCATTGTATGGGTGTGTGTTACATTAGATTCACTAGTAGGAGTGAGAAAAACATCACGGGGTGGTGCGCATTGTATGGGTGTGTGTTGCATTAGATTCACTAGTAGGAGTGAGAAAAACATCACGGGGTGGTGCGCATTGTATGGGTGTGTGTTACATTACATTCCCTAGTAGGAGTGAGAAAAACATCACGGGGTGGTGCGCATTGTATGGGTGTGTGTTACATTAGATTCACTACTAGCAGTGAGAAAAACATCACGGGGTGGTGCGCATTGTATGGGTGTGTGTTACATTAGATTCACTAGTAGCAGTGAGAAAAACATCATGGGGTGGTGCGCATTGTATGGGTGTCTGTTACATTAGATTCACTAGTAGCAGTGAGAAAAACATCACGGCGTGGTGCGCCTTGTATGGGTGTGTGTTACATTAGATTCACTAGTAGCAGTGAGAAAAACATAACGGGGTGGTGCGCCTTGTATGGGTGTGTGTTACATTAGATTCACTAGTAGGAGTGAGAAAAACATCACGGGGTGGTGCGCCATGTATGGGTGTGTGTTACATTAGATTCACTAGTAGGAGTGAGAAAAACATCACGGGGTGGTGCGCCTTGTATGGGTGTGTGTTAAATTACATTCACTAGTAGGAGTGAGAAAAACATCACGGGGTGGTGCGCCTTGTATGGGTGTGTGTTACATTACATTCACTAGTAGGAGTGAGAAAAACATCACGGGGTGGTGCGCCTTGTATGGGTGTGTGTTACATTAGATTCACTAGTAGGAGTGAGAAAAACATCACGGGGTGGTGCGCCTTGTATGGGTGTGTGTTACATTAGATTCACTAGTAGGAGTGAGAAAAACATCACGGGGTGGTGCGCCTTGTATGGGTGTGTGTTACATTACATTCACTAGTAGGAGTGAGAAAAACATCACGGGGTGGTGAGCCTTGTATGGGTGTGTGTTACATTACATTCACTAGTAGGAGTGAGAAAAACATCACGGGGTGGTGCGCCTTGTATGGGTGTGTGTTACATTAGATTCACTAGTAGGAGTGAGAAAAACATCACAGGGTGGTGCGCCTTGTATGGGTGTGTGTTACATTAGATACACTAGTAGGAGTGAGAAAAACATCACGGGGTGGTGCGCCTTGTATGGGTGTGTGTTACATTAGATTCCCTAGTAGGAGTGAGAAAAACATCACGGGGTGGTGCGCCTTCTATGGGTGTGTGTTACATTAGATTCACTAGTAGGAGTGAGAAAAACATCACGGGGTGGTGCGCCTTGTATGGGTGTGTGTTACATTAGATTCACTAGTAGGAGTGAGAAAAACATCACGGGGTGGTGCCCATTGTATGGGTGTGTGTTACATTAGATTCACTAGTAGGAGTGAGAAAAACATCACGGGGTGGTGCCCATTGTATGGGTGTGTGTTACATTAGATTCACTAGTAGGAGTGAGAAAAACATCACGGGGTGGTGCGCATTGTATGGGTGTGTGTTACATTAGATTCACTAGTAGGAGTGAGAAAAACATCACGGGGTGGTGCGCATTGTATGGGTGTGTGTTACATTAGATTCACTAGTAGGAGTGAGAAAAACATCACGGGGTGGTGCGCATTGTATGGGTGTGTTTTACATTACATTCCCTAGTAGGAGTGAGAAAAACATCACGGGGTGGTGCGCATTGTATGGGTGTGTGTTACATTACATTCCCTAGTAGGAGTGAGAAAAACATCACGGGGTGGTGCGCATTGTATGGGTGTGTGTTACATTACATTCACTAGTAGGAGTGAGAAAAACATCACGGGGTGGTGCGCATTGTATGGGTGTGTGTTACATTAGATTCACTAGTAGCAGTGAGAAAAACATCACGGGGTGGTGCGCATTGTATGGGTGTGTGTTACATTACATTCACTAGTAGGAGTGAGAAAAACATCACGGGGTGGTGCGCATTGTATGGGTGTGTGTTACATTACATTCACTAGTAGGAGTGAGAAAAACATCACGGGGTGGTGCGCCTTGTATGGGTGTGTGTTACATTACATTCACTAGTAGGAGTGAGAAAAACATCACGGGGTGGTGCGCCTTGTATGGGTGTGTGTTACATTACATTCACTAGTAGGAGTGAGAAAAACATCACGGGGTGGTGCGCCTTGTATGGGTGTGTGTTACATTACATTCACTAGTAGGAGTGAGAAAAACATCACGGGGTGGTGCGCCTTGTATGGGTGTGTGTTACATTACATTCACTACTAGGAGTGAGAAAAACATCACGGGGTGGTGCGCCTTGCATGGGTGTGTGTTACATTAGATTCACTAGTAGGAGTGAGAAAAACATCGCGGGGTGGTGCGCCTTTTATGGGTGTGTGTTACATTAGATTCACTAGTACGAGTGAGAAAAACATCGCGGGGTGGTGCGCCTTGTATGGGTGTGTGTTACATTAGATTCACTAGTACGAGTGAGAAAAACATCACGGGGTGGTGCGCCTTGTATGGGTGTGTGTTACATTAGATTCACTAGTAGGAGTGAGAAAAACCTCACGGGGTGGTGCGCATTGTATGGGTGTGTGTTACATTAGATTCACTAGTAGGAGTGAGAAAAACCTCACGGGGTGGTGCGCATTGTATGGGTGTGTGTTACATTAGATTCACTAGTAGGAGTGAGAAAAACCTCACGGGGTGGTGCGCATTGTATGGGTGTGTGTTACATTAGATTCACTAGTAGGAGTGAGAAAAACCTCACGGGGTGGTGCGCATTGTATGGGTGTGTGTTACATTAGATTCACTAGTAGGAGTGAGAAAAACCTCACGGGGTGGTGCGCATTGTATGGGTGTGTGTTACATTACATTCACTAGTAGGAGTGAGAAAAACCTCACGGGGTGGTGCGCATTGTATGGGTGTGTGTTGCATTACATTCACTAGTAGGAGTGAGAAAAACCTCACGGGGTGGTGCGCATTGTATGGGTGTGTGTTACATTACATTCACTAGTAGGAGTGAGAAAAACCTCACGGGGTGGTGCGCATTGTATGGGTGTGTGTTACATTACATTCACTATTAGGAGTGAGAAAAACCTCACGAGGTGGTGCGCATTGTATGGGTGTGTGTTACATTAGATTCACTAGTAGGAGTGAGAAAATCATCACGTGGTGGTGCGCATTGTATGGGTGTGTGTTACATTAGATTCACTAGTAGCAGTGAGAAAAACATCACGGGGTGGTGCCCATTTTATGGGTGTGTGTTACATTAGATTCACTAGTAGCAGTGAGAAAAACATCACGGGGTGGTGCGCATTGTATGGGTGTGTGTTACATTAGATTCACTAGTAGCAGTGAGAAAAACATCACGGGGTGGTGCGCATTGTATGGGTGTGTGTTACATTACATTCACTAGTAGGAGTGAGAAAAACCTCACGGGGTGGTGCGCATTGTATGGGTGTGTGTTACATTAGATTCACTAGTAGGAGTGAGAAAAACCTCACGGGGTGGTGCGCATTGTATGGGTGTGTGTTACATTAGATTCACTAGTAGGAGTGAGAAAAACCTCACGGGGTGGTGCGCATTGTATGGGTGTGTGTTACATTAGATTCACTAGTAGGAGTGAGAAAATCCTCACGGGGTGGTGCGCATTGTATGGGTGTGTGTTACATTAGATTCACTAGTAGGAGTGAGAAAAACCTCACGGGGTGGTGCGCATTGTATGGGTGTGTGTTACATTACATTCACTAGTAGGAGTGAGAAAAACCTCACGGGGTGGTGCGCATTGTATGGGTGTGTGTTATATTTCATTCACTAGTAGGAGTGAGAAAAACCTCACGGGGTGGTGTGCATTGTATGGGTGTGTGTTGCATTTCATTCACTAGTAGGAGTGAGAAAAACCTCACGGGTCGGTGCGCATTGTATGGGTGTGTGTTGCATTACATTCACTAGTATTAGTGAGAAAAACCTCACGGGGTGGTGCGCATTGTATGGGTGTGTGTTACATTACATTCACTAGTAGGAGTGAGAAAAACCTCACGGGGTGGTGCGCATTGTATGGGTGTGTGTTACATTACATTCACTATTAGGAGTGAGAAAAACCTCACGAGGTGGTGCGCATTGTATGGGTGTGTGTTACATTAGATTCACTAGTAGGAGTGAGAAAATCGTCACGTGGTGGTGCGCATTGTATGGGTGTGTGTTACATTAGATTCACTAGTAGCAGTGAGAAAAACATCACGGTGTGGTGCGCATTGTATGGGTGTGTGTTACATTAGATTCACTAGTAGCAGTGAGAAAAACATCACGGGGTGGTGCGCATTGTATGGGTGTGTGTTACATTACATTCACTAGTAGCAGTGAGAAAAACATCACGGGGTGGTGCGCATTGTATGGGTGTGTGTTACATTACATTCACTAGTAGGAGTGAGAAAAACATCACGGCGTGGTGCGCATTGTATGGGTGTGTGTTACATTACATTCACTAGTAGGAGTGAGAAAAACATCACGGGGTGGTGCGCATTGTATGGGTGTGTGTTACATTACATTCACTAGTAGGAGTGAGAAAAACATCACGGGGTGGTGCGCATTGTATGGGTGTGTGTTGCATTACATTCACTAGTAGGAGTGAGAAAAACATCACGGGGTGGTGCGCATTGTATGGGTGTGTGTTGCATTAGATTCACTAGTAGGAGTGAGAAAAACATCACGGAGTGGTGCGCATTGTATGGGTGTGTGTTACATTAGATTCACTAGTAGGAGTGAGAAAAACATCACGGGGTGGTGCGCATTGTATGGGTGTGTGTTACATTAGATTCACTAGTAGGAGTGAGAAAAACATCACGGGGTGGTGCGCCTTGTATGGGTGTGTGTTACATTAGATTCACTAGTAGCAGTGAGAAAAACATCACGGGGTGGTGCGCCTTGTATGGGTGTGTGTTACGTTAGATTCACTAGTAGCAGTGAGAAAATCATCACGGGGTGGTGCGCCTTGTATGGGTGTGTGTTACATTAGATTCACTAGTAGCAGTGAGAAAAACATCACGGGGTGGTGCGCCTTGTATGGGTGTGTGTTACATTAGATTCACTAGTAGGAGTGAGAAAAACATCACGGGGTGGTGCGCCATGTATGGGTGTGTGTTACATTACATTCACTAGTAGGAGTGAGAAATACATCACGGGGTGGTGCGCCTTGTATGGGTGTGTGTTAAATTACATTCACTAGTAGGAGTGAGAAAAACATCACGGGGTGGTGCGCCTTGTATGGGTGTGTGTTACATTACATTCACTAGTAGGAGTGAGAAAAACATCACGGGGTGGTGCGCCTTGTATGGGTGTGTGTTACATTAGATTCACTAGTAGGAGTGAGAAAAACATCACGGGGTGGTGCGCCTAGTATGGGTGTGTGTTACATTAGATTCACTAGTAGGAGTGAGAAAAACATCACGGGGTGGTGCGCCTTGTATGGGTGTGTGTTACATTACATTCACTAGTAGCAGTGAGAAAAACATCACGGGGTGGTGAGCCTTGTATGGGTGTATGTTACATTACATTCACTAGTAGGAGTGAGAAAAACATCACGGGGTGGTGCGCCTTGTATGGGTGTGTGTTACATTAGATTCACTAGTAGGAGTGAGAAAAACATCACAGGGTGGTGCGCCTTGTATGGGTGTGTGTTACATTAGATACACTAGTAGGAGTGAGAAAAACATCACGGGGTGGTGCGCCTTATATGGGTGTGTGTTACATTAGATTCCCTAGTAGGAGTGAGAAAAACATCACGGGGTGGTGCGCCTTCTATGGGTGTGTGTTACATTAGATTCCCTAGTAGGAGTGAGAAAAACATCACGGGGTGGTGCGCCTTGTATGGGTGTGTGTTACATTAGATTCACTAGTAGGAGTGAGAAAAACATCACGGGGTGGTGCGCATTGTATGGGTGTGTGTTACATTAGATTCACTAGTAGCAGTGAGAAAAACATCACGGGGTGGTGCGCATTGTATGGGTGTGTGTTACATTACATTCACTAGTAGGAGTGAGAAAAACATCACGGGGTGGTGCGCATTGTATGGGTGTGTGTTACATTACATTCACTAGTAGGAGTGAGAAAAACATCACGGGGTGGTGCGCCTTGTATGGGTGTGTGTTACATTACATTCACTAGTAGGAGTGAGAAAAACATCACGGGGTGGTGCGCCTTGTATGGGTGTGTGTTACATTACATTCACTAGTAGGAGTGAGAAAAACATCACGGGGTGGTGCGCCTTGTATGGGTGTGTGTTACATTACATTCACTAGTAGGAGTGAGAAAAACATCACGGGGTGGTGCGCCTTGTATGGGTGTGTGTTACATTACATTCACTAGTAGGAGTGAGAAAAACATCACGGGGTGGTGCGCCTTGTATGGGTGTGTGTTACATTACATTCACTAGTAGGAGTGAGAAAAACATCACGGGGTGGTGCGCCTTGTATGGGTGTGTGTTACATTACATTCACTAGTAGGAGTGAGAAAAACATCACGGGGTGGTGCGCCTTGTATGGGTGTGTGTTACATTACATTCACTAGTAGGAGTGAGAAAAACATCACGGGGTGGTGCGCCTTGTATGGGTGTGTGTTACATTACATTCACTAGTAGGAGTGAGAAAAACATCACGGGGTGGTGCGCCTTGTATGGGTGTGTGTTACATTAGATTCACTAGTAGGAGTGAGAAAAACATCACGGGGTGGTGCGCCTTGTATGGGTGTGTGTTACATTAGATTCACTAGTAGGAGTGAGAAAAACATCACGGGTTGGTGCGCATTGTATGGGTGTGTGTTACATTAGATTCACTAGTAGCAGTGAGAAAAACCTCACGGGGTGGTGCGCATTGTATGGGTGTGTGTTACATTACATTCACTAGTAGGAGTGAGAAAAACATCACAGGGTGGTGCGCATTGTATGGGTGTGTGTTACATTAGATTCACTAGTAGGAGTGAGAAAAACATCACGGGGTGGTGCGCATTGTATGGGTGTGTGTTACATTAGATTCACTAGTAGGAGTGAGAAAAACATCACGGGGTGGTGCGCATTGTATGGGTGTGTTTTACATTACATTCACTAGTAGGAGTGAGAAAAACATCACGGGGTGGTGCGCATTGTATGGGTGTGTGTTACATTACATTCCCTAGTAGGAGTGAGAAAAACATCACGGGGTGGTGCGCATTGTATGGGTGTGTGTTACATTACATTCACTAGTAGGAGTGAGAAAAACATCACGGGGTGGTGCGCATTGTATGCGTGTGTGTTACATTAGATTCACTAGTAGCAGTGAGAAAAACATCACGGGGTGGTGCGCATTGTATGGGTGTGTGTTACATTACATTCACTAGTAGGAGTGAGAAAAACATCACGGGGTGGTGCGCCTTGTATGGGTGTGTGTTACATTAGATTCACTAGTAGCAGTGAGAAAAACATCACGGGGTGGTGCGCATTGTATGGGTGTGTGTTACATTAGATTCACTAGTAGCAGTGAGAAAAACATCACGGGGTGGTGCGCATTGTATGGGTGTGTGTTACATTAGATTCACTAGTAGCAGTGAGAAAAACATCACGGGGTGGTGCGCATTGTATGGGTGTGTGTTACATTAGATTCACTAGTAGCAGTGAGAAAAACATCACGGGGTGGTGCGCCTTGTATGGGTGTGTGTTACATTAGATTCACTAGTAGGAGTGAGAAAATCATCACGGGGTGGTGCGCCTTGTATGGGTGTGTGTTACATTAGATTCACTAGTAGCAGTGAGAAAAACATCACGGGGTGGTGCGCCTTTTATGGGTGTGTGTTACATTAGATTCACTAGTAGGAGTGAGAAAAACATCACGGGGTGGTGCGCCATGTATGGGTGTGTGTTACATTACATTCACTAGTAGGAGTGAGAAAAACATCACGGGGTGGTGCGACTTGTATGGGTGTGTGTTAAATTACATTCACTAGTAGGAGTGAGAAAAACATCACGGGGTGGTGCGCCTTGTATGGGTGTGTGTTACATTACATTCACTAGTAGGAGTGAGAAAAACATCACGGGGTGGTGCGCCTTGTATGGGTGTGTGTTACATTAGATTCACTAGTAGGAGTGAGAAAAACATCACGGGGTGGTGCGCCTTGTATGGGTGTGTGTTACATTAGATTCAATAGTAGGAGTGAGAAAAACATCACGGGGTGGTGCGCCTTGTATGGGTGTGTGTTACATTACATTCACTAGTAGGAGTGAGAAAAACATCACGGGGTGGTGAGCCTTGTATGGGTGTGTGTTACATTAGATTCACTAGTAGGAGTGAGAAAAACATCACAGGGTGGTGCGCCTTGTATGGGTGTGTGTTACATTAGATACACTAGTAGGAGTGAGAAAAACATCACGGGGTGGTGCGCCTTGTATGGGTGTGTGTTACATTAGATTCCCTAGTAGGAGTGAGAAAAACATCACGGGGTGGTGCGCCTTGTATGGGTGTGTGTTACATTAGATTCACTAGTAGGAGTGAGAAAAACATCACGGGGTGGTGCGCATTGTATGGGTGTGTGTTACATTAGATTCACTAGTAGGAGTGAGAAAAACATCACGGGGTGGTGCGCATTGTATGGGTGTGTGTTACATTAGATTCACTAGTAGGAGTGAGAAAAACATCACGGGGTGGTGCGCATTGTATGGGTGTGTGTTACATTAGATTCACTAGTAGGAGTGAGAAAAACATCACGGGGTGGTGCGCATTGTATGGGTGTGTTTTACATTACATTCACTAGTAGGACTGAGAAAAACATCACGGGGTGGTGCGCATTGTATGGGTGTGTGTTACATTACATTCCCTAGTAGGAGTGAGAAAAACATCACGGGGTGGTGCGCATTGTATGGGTGTGTGTTACATTACATTCACTAGTAGGAGTGAGAAAAACATCACGGGGTGGTGCGCATTGTATGGGTGTGTGTTACATTAGATTCACTAGTAGCAGTGAGAAAAACATCACGGGGTGGTGCGCATTGTATGGGTGTGTGTTACATTACATTCACTAGTAGGAGTGAGAAAAACATCACGGGGTGGTGCGCATTGTATGGGTGTGTGTTACATTACATTCACTAGTAGGAGTGAGAAAAACATCACGGGGTGGTGCGCATTGTATGGGTGTGTGTTACATTACATTCACTAGTAGGAGTGAGAAAAACATCACGGGGTGGTGCGCCTTGTATGGGTGTGTGTTACATTACATTCACTAGTAGGAGTGAGAAAAACATCACGGGGTGGTGCGCCTTGTATGGGTGTGTGTTACATTACATTCACTAGTAGGAGTGAGAAAAACATCACGGGGTGGTGCGCCTTGTATGGGTGTGTGTTACATTACATTCACTAGTAGGAGTGAGAAAAACATCACGGGGTGGTGCGCCTTGTATGGGTGTGTGTTACATTACATTCACTAGTAGGAGTGAGAAAAACATCACGGGGTGGTGCGCCTTGTATGGGTGTGTGTTACATTACATTCACTAGTAGGAGTGAGAAAAACATCACGGGGTGGTGCGCCTTGTATGGGTGTGTGTTACATTACATTCACTAGTAGGAGTGAGAAAAACATCACGGGGTGGTGCGCCTTGTATGG